>NC_142176.1:30420791-30732382 GCF_026936395.1 Plectropomus leopardus | reverse complement strand
GGAACTATAAAGTGGAACATTCCCCCAAACGTCAGGAAGCACCACAGCTACAGAACAGTACCTAAATAGGCCTGACGGCTTTGTTGTGATCTCTGCATATTTACATGTCGCTCTGCTTGTTGGGAGTTGGAAGGAATCAAGCATATCATATCAGGTGTTTAAACATAACCAAGGTGGAAACTCTACACCTGAATTCAGATCGCAAGCAGCGTGTCCTCTCGTTCGCGTTTCACCATCACACACACACACACACACACACGCGCACACACACACACACACATAAACACCTGGCTCAGGAGGACAGAGAAGGGAGAGATGCTGGCCTGTCGACCGCATATAGTGGTGTTCCAGGGTTACTGAATGCAGCGCGCCTGGGAATATTGTTCCCTGATGATCTAAAAAAGTCGCTAAATGTGTCTCTTGTTGCTTTTTATATATAACGCAGCTGAGAGGGTCCGAGAGGGTTTATAGCAAAAAAATGGCCCGACAGGCCACAGTAAATACACAAGGGAGACCGTCTCATCCTGCCCAGCTGCATGGGTTCCTCGGAGTTCGAACATGTGTCATTATGAACAGGTGGCGAGCTGGACTGCTGATTAACGAGTGGGGGAAGGGAGGAAACCGCACACTCAGACTTAGCTCCTTTCTCTCTGCGTCGCTCTCTTAGACGATTATCAAGTCTAATAGCGAAAGAGATGAGCTCCTCTAACGAGCTTGTTTCATCACGTGTGGTCTACTCGTCCTTCGAAGTTACAAACAATCCCTTCAAAAACACACTCTGCAACGCCACATCATCCCAGCTGCTCTATGCTGCCAGGATGCGGAAATCCAAAGAATAAGAGGCGACTGAGGATGAGCCCTGTCGCAAGGCCAAGAGATGCTTGGAAGCCTTCTTGCCTCGGACAGGATGATCAAAAACTCTTTTCAATGCTTTAACAAATTCACTGAATGAATCACAAATGGGGGAATTTGACTAAGCCAAGACTACAGCCCACTGAGAGGCTCTGTCAGAGAGTAAACTCATCATGTAAGCAATGTGGGAGTTATCACAAGTGTAGGTTAGAGGTTGTTGATCAAACACAAGTCTACAATCACAAATAAATTGTCTGCACATATCGAAATCGCCAGAGTATCTGGTGGGAGCAGGAATCAACAGAAAGCAACCCGGTCCAGTTTCCTACAGAGCTGGGTTAGCATCTCCATTACCTTCCAAAGCGGGCAGTCGTGCTGGCTACCAGTACGCCTTGAGAGGAAACGGCCTGCTTCAACTGCTCGGCTTTGGAAGGGTCCATTTTAGGCAGATTGTTCTGTTAAGGTTTGAGTTTTAGCTGGACCCAAAAAAGCTGAAAGCAAGAGTCGAAGCACTTTAAACAGTTTATTTACCACTCAAACAAAGCTATAAGGTGGAGCAGACACGAATGGCACGGAGGGGAAACAGGGATCTTGAGTATGAGTGGTGGCCACACCTCCACACGCACACACACACACAAACACACACAGACAGAAAAAAGGGACAATGGGAAGGGAAAACACAGACAACAGGAAAAACTGAGGTAAAACAAAGAACTACACTATATATTGTAGGTGTGCCAGTGTCACTGCACTTGAATGGTCAGTGCTGACTCACTGGTCTGGCTTAATGGCACACCAGTAATGGTGTTGTATGAAACATGACATGGACACTTCTTTGTTCCACAAGGGTTTTTCAATGAAAACATTTTGACTTTTCACAATAGAAAAGCACGAGTGTAAATAATGGCTAAATTCTGTTTGACTGCTTTGATTTCAGGGTTCTGGTGTTGTACATGCTGACTCACTGTCACTTTCACTGGAACACTTCAGTAGAACAGACCCGTAGTTAATGTTATTAGAAACACCTGTGCTTTCCTGCTATGACAAGTCAAAATATCTGCTGGGAAAAAGGTATTTTCTGGGATGTTTCGGGTGCACTCAAACAAAATAATGGTAGATGGTAAATGTAGCACCCTTTAGAGGAAAGAGCGTGTGATTTTGGACACAGCATGATGGACCTTTTTCACAGGAGACTTTTTGACTTATCTTAGAGGAAAAAGCACAGGTGGAACTGATGACATTAACACTGGCTCTGTCTAACTTAGGTATGTAAGTGTAATCCTTTCTCATTCCCAGGCTGTCAAATACTGACTTTGTTACACCCCTTAGCCTCTGATAGTGATGCACAAGACTCACTTTCACATCAGTATGAGACACGCCGGGCTTTCACCTTAACTTCGTGGTAATATTAGATGCTCATAGCAACTAATGTGATATAAAAGAGCATGAAAATCCATCACTAAAGTCAAGTTATTTTAACTATGTAAGCCATGTGTCCTTGTATTCATGTGCAATCACATAGTTGTCTGTTAAGTTACATAACAACCATACTTACAAACAAAAAAACATGGTATTTTCTCTAAACCCAGTCCCAGTAAACCCTTTTGTCTAAAAAAGTCTAGGCCTATTTTCCAAAATAAATGGAAAACCTATGTAGGTGCAGAAAGCTTCTAAACACTATGAAACAAAATGAACTGGTGTTATACTCTGTGGGGATTTAGGCAAATTTGGTTTATAAACATATATGTTCACATATAACTGACTTGCCTAATCAAATCTACTTGAAATGTATGAGGCTCTTTCCGCATACTGACCTAAACATCAAAGTACATGACAGGTCTCAGGCTAAATGTATTCCAACATTCCCAACAGGTACTAAGTATTAACAATAAACTCTGGGCCTATGAGCAGATAATATATATACAATCATGTCTTGTCTATCCTGAAGGTCCAAAACAGTTTGAAACATTAATGTATTAAATTTCAAGTCCGCAGGATAGTCAATACAACATTCAAATGCATACCATCATCAGCAATATATTAAACTTCGCTTGCAAGGGCTTCTTGTTGAAGGACTGTTTTCTCTTTAGAAAATTAATTGCTATGTTTCATTCTGAATCCTAAAGAAGTCAAATGCTATAGAATAGGTTTCATAAGTTTCTATGACATTTGCATAATATTGCTCAATTCCGCATTGTGTTTCATTGTATTCTAATGACATTTGACGAAACTGTTTTGTACTCATGTACCTTTACGTTGTATCATATAACATGAAGTTGTGATATAGAGTGATTTTAATCAAGTTTACACCACATACATCAAAATGATAGAAATAAGCCAATCTGGAACTTTGGTCTGACCTGAAAAATATCCTGCTGTGAATAACGTACCCCTGAGGTGAGCCTCATCAATCTTCCCCTGAAGAATAAACAGGCCTTTGCTTTGAAGGACACAGAAAACCCCAGCTTGGATGCTTCATGCCTGTCAGGCTGTTACTCATACATAACAGCTGGTTGCATTACATTATCGCACAGATGGACATGTTCCTTTGGCCCATAACTTCTGGATAATGTATCCTCCTCTTGTTGAGCTTTACTGCTGTTTTATCCTCCTGTCATATGCTCAATTGGCTGCCCCTGGAATTCATCTAGGCTTTATTTTATTAATCTGATCCAAAGTATCAGTAAGAGAAATCAGCTGCCTGGGTTGGTCGCCTGCCAGCTGCTTTGTGCACACAAATACACATGCACAGATAGGGCCGTGAGGTTAACAACATGGCCGTCATCTTACCATAAATTATACCAACCAGCTCATCCTCAGAGATCATAATTTGCCCGGCATCGGTTTGTCCTCTGAAATGTGCTGCAGAAGATGACTAAAAATTCCTGGAGGAGTTGACAATATGCAAATGAGAGGTCAAGGTTGTGGGAGTCAAAGTTGATGTAATTTTGCATCTTCTTGGCAGCTCTACGGTAGGATGAGTCAGGTTAGTGTTTTACTCTATTTTCCCTCCCTTCTGGGAGTACATGAGTGAAAGCATTTCCCTTCCCCCTGCTTCAGTTTGCTTTTTTTCTGTATTTCTTCTTCTTTTAACTTCCTTGCTCCACTATCTCTGATTACACAGTGAGGAAACAAGCTGGTGTGACTGGCATACTTGGCTCAGGAAAAGAAAAAAAAAATAGAAAATTAAAATATCAGGTAGGGTGGGCGGTTGGAGCATTCTGGGATTCTTTAAAAACAATGATGCAATTCCCTGTAATGCAATTCGGTCTAAATTCAGACACATTCAACTGCACTTAATGTTGCTATGACTCAGTAATGTAACACTATTAGCTACAACATATTTGATTAAAGGCATCTAATATCCATATATCAGTTAAATTGTAGCTGTTATGTTGGTCATTCAAATATTTTATGATGCTTAATGACCTATATGTTCACGTCAACTGCCCTGCAATGTCACTAATTTGAATAATCCACCCTATAAATTACATCTGTCATTCAAATTAAGTGTGTTTTGATCTTGAAGAATGCATTATGTCAAAATGTCAGTTTATGACAAAAAATATGGCATTGGACTTCTTTTAAGATTCCTCCTTACCAACCATAGTTCTCTGTGATTATTAACCATATCTTAAACCCTGGGTATTCAACAGAGGGTGCACAACCCCTAGGGGGGCCACATAGACAGGCGGAGACAGGCTGAACAGCCAGAAATGTACAAATCTGTACCAGTGAACAAATCTGTGCATTCCTGGCTAATGCACAGATTTGTACATTGGTGAAACTAAACAACCACTCAACAAATGCATGGCACAGCACAGGACAGCCAACTCCTCAGGGCAAAACTCAGCTGTCCACTTGCATCTAAAGGAGAAGGGGCATTCCTTTGAGGACTGCAACATATACATCCTGGCCAGAGAAAACAGATGGTTGGAAAGAGGCGTGACAGAAGCCATCTATGTCAAACTGGAACAACCATCATTAAAAAGAGGAGATGGCCCACGACACCACTTATCATCCACCTACAATGCAGTCCTGAGTTCTCTCCGCAGATTCCTTCATACCTGGACCAAACTAACCCAAGTGTACCACATGATGGCCAGGTCAATGACTTAAATATGACCTTAAAAACTCTGAAACTCAAAGCTCACATGTGACCCCAAAGACTCTGACACAGATGTTAAAGCCTGTGACTCCCAACCAGTCTGTTAGAGCTGAGAAGCTTCTTGGATGAGAGTGAAATGTCTTCAAGAAACTCAAGCAATACCAGTTGCCTACAATATAGCACCTAGAATTACCGTGACCTGGATGACCAAGAATCTTCACAAACTTAATAGATCATTATGTAACTTTACGTACAAGAGACTCTTAAATACTGTCCATCTCAGAAACAAACATGATGTATTAATTTATGAATCTGCTGATACTTATTATTTTAATAGCTTAGTAGCCTATTATACACCATAAAAGGGTATGTTTATATATGGTACTTTAAGCCACCCTACATATTATTGTAGGCCCTGTTTAACATGCAACTCAATTAAATGCAGTATTGATCACTACTTTATTTCTCTTTTAGTAAAGTGGTCCTTGGCCTGAAAAAAGTTTAAGACCCCTGTCTTAAACACTACTAAATTTCCTTTCAAGGCTTCAATAGTAAGTTTCATATGTCAAATAAAAATACGTGCTAAAATGCTTTGCCTTGTCTTGCCCTTGCCTTGCCTAAAATAGTTGTGCAGGAGCATTATTGCAGGAGTTATGGTCATTAGTGGAAGCTCTCCTTAAGCTTGATCACCAAAACATCAAAACTGTGGCCTACATTAATCCAGAAATACAGTAGTAAGATATTTTAAGGCATATATTTATTTGCCTTTTTAGCAAGAGTAAGGTGTCATGACTACTGTCATATTTTGAAGCGGTATCAATTTTCTATGACTTATAAAGCAAAGAATATTTCCCAAAATGCAGCACTGGTGCTTTAAGGTATCTGAGCGTCTAAAGATGCTTTCTGAATTGTCTTATCTGCTGGTGTGTTGGCATTTTCATGGCAGATATGTTAACTTTTCACAGCAGGCAAAGCACAGCTGAAACAGATTTCATTAAGGATGGCTCTGTTCCATCAAGTGTCCCAGTAAGTCTTGATTACACCTGTGCTGTTTCTGTTATATTCATAGACTTTTACACCTACAAAAACTTAATGCCCACTTCTGTTAGGTTGTTAATTACATGATTAAATCCTGAAAACAGAATTTATAGTGCAGACATTGTCATTCTGTACTGATGTTCATATGTTAAATTATACATTACACAAAATATCATAGGGATACACACCAGAAAAAAGTATATAAATCTGTGATTCAATCCCTGCAGAGAAACATGAACAGTGCCATTATGTCCTTGACTGAAAAAAATAATAGTGTCATAACTCAGGACTAAAAATTTACCCTAGAAATACCTTTCTTTTCTCTGAAGTTCTTCATTGTCTGTATCTTTTTTTCCCATAGTTTCTCCATATCTTCATTGCGCTCTCACACCCCTGTGTTTTCTGTCGATCTCTTGGTATCTCTCATTTTCTTTCTTTCCCCATCTCCTTCAGAATTGGAGTACAGCTGGAGAGAAAAGACAAAAGGGTGACAATGACAAATGGACTTGCTTTGTCTGGCCCTCTTATGTGCTGGTTCCAGGTGATTAGATACACTGTGTGGGTTTTTGACCAAGAAACTGGCTGTGCCTAGAACAGTAGTTTTCTGTGAAAAATAAGTCATTTCTGATGCAGTTTTAGGACTTGAATTTTAAAAGAACATTTGTGTATCATTCTGAATTGTAATAGGGGCCTATGTTTATACAGATTGTATTTCCTATGTCTGGCACAATTATACTGTCTAGCTAAAGTGTTGAAGCTACATTTCACATTTAGCCCGCAATTAAATTCTCTCTAAAGTAACAAAAATGACCCAAGTAAAAAGACATAAATGTGGCATCAAAGTTTTGGCAGGTGACATGTTTTGAGGGATTATTTACCTGCAGATGTGCATTTCCTCCTGCGGGTGTTGAATGACTGACAGTAAGTGGAGCATAACTGATCTAAAAACGCTCATCTCAGGGACCATGAAATCACAAAAAAAAGAGTAACTTTGACAAAGTTAAGCCGTCATGTTGAGTGCAAAGGATTACAGTATCTTGTGAAAGTATTTGTAGGGGTTTTTCATGTGGTGAGAATCAAAAGGCAAAACTGTCTCAGATATCTGCAACTTAGTCTCCGATGCCATGTGCAAAAAGCACTAGGAATATTATATTGCAAAGAAACTGTTCATGAAACTGATTCTCCTCAGCAGTATGGTGTGTCTCACCCTGGAACTCAATAATCTCAATCTCATAACTGCTGTGATTTTAGGGATATTCTTTACATTTTAGAACATGGTAATGCTTATGTGTATTTGGAATAAGGTTATCTTTACGGTGGAGTGTTCTCACATAAAATCTCTGCACAATTAGCCTCTGAATGTCCTATTGGAGCATTTGGAGAAAGAGTAGAATATATGTTCATTCTTTTGGTAACACTCCTTCAACACAAGCACGCATTTGCACACTGAGAAAAGTATAAACATTGCCGGCCAGTCAGGACATGCCTACTCAAATATTTACAGACCCCACAGCATATAGGGAAGTGCATTCTCATGTGTGACACCCTCTTCAGCGAGTGGCATAGGTAGAGGGTTCCAGAAGGCTCCGCCTGTGCTGTTGGAACTGGGGTTACAATATCATAACTTTCGGACTATGTCACACAGGCTCCGCTCGCTACTGGACTCTTTGGGTAGAGTGAGTAGAGCCCAATGTCCCAGCAAAGCATCAACTGAGCCACACTGTTCCTGACCAGCTAAAGGTTAGTGCTACTTGCCATTGCTGATGAGAAAAAGGGATGTCAGATGCGGAATCTGCCTCCCCACATACTGTGGGGTCCACATGCATTTGAGTTGACACGTCCTAATTTCCTGGCTTTGTTTATGCTATTCTCAAAGCGCGAATGTGTGCTTAGAGGAGTATTACCCAAAGAGTCCAGTAGAGGGCTGAAATGTGTGAGATAGAACAAAAGTATAGAGCCTTTTGTGGCTTCGAAGGGAACTGTGCAACATGTCATATATAGCCTCAAGTGACATCCTATCAGGCAGCACTAGTTGGGGTTGAGGACCAAAGGTCTGAAAATGAAAGTGAGAAAAAAAAATCTGAAGGTCTGGAATCAGACTGAAGTGAGCTTCCTGTCTGTCCAGTAAGCTCACACAGTTAAAAGCAGAGTCATTAAAAACAAATTAAAACGAATAAATAAATGAGGAAATAAATAGTCCTTGAAGAATTGTTGCACAGATTCCTGTGGGTAAGGGTAGGTGCTATGGAGAGAGGGAGAGAGAGGACAGAGAGAAACAGGGGAACTGACAACCCCATCATGAGCCCCAGCCATTGGCTAAACGGTTGTAAAGCCTGATAGCTGTGGGGACAAAGGATCTCCAGAGCCCTTCAGTCCTGCGGTGCAGTGAAATAAACTGCCATTGCAGCTGCTTCACTGGCCTGCTAGCCACTACTAATTTAACATATTTCAGTCTCTGACCAAACTGCCAGTAGTCAAGTTGACTTGTGGGTCCATAGGTGCTAGGCCAGGAAAAATGTGTGGAACAAGAAACATGCTCTGGTCCATTGAGATAAACCTTTAGTGCAGCTCTTTTCTCTTCTCTCACTGAAAAAAATACTCTCCACTTCTCAAATAACTGATGCTAATACAGCATCTATGTCAGCCTTTTGAGGTGCCAACACTGCTGTTTCAAACCAACAATCACCTCTCCGTGTCGTCACACACACCTAAAATACGCCACAGCCGCCAGTAGCTCCTCACAGGATGCTGATTGGTAATGACCACTGGTGGTTCACACAAACACCTTTCTTGAAGCCTGACATGATGGCTTTTTGTGTGATCTTGTGATCCCATGATTCTTGCATAATCTCATAAGAATTCAGCTGTTGTGAAAAGAAACCACTTTGGATGAAACTGCCCATATATGTCACTAAGGCTGTTTCAGATTAAACATGACACAGTTGTATGCAACCCTTGTCAGACTGTTTCCCAAAGGTGTATTCATTATCTGTGACACTGTTGCAATTCCTGGTATTATTTTCAGCATGTGAGTCTGTCTCTGTCATCACAGCAAAATGTGGTCCTAGTGACACCCACTGCAGCAGAAACTAGTAAAGAAGCCATTTCAAGTACTGTGCCAGGTGATGTCTGTCTGTCATTGGATGGTTTTTGCCACCGCGATAGCGCCATAACTGTGCAAAATGCAGCCACAAAACTTTACAGGTGTGTAGGGGTGTGGTCCGAGCAAGGATGCCAGAAAGAGTTATCCGATTTCAAGGTGATGTCTAGTATTTCTTTGGATTTCTAAATTGAATTCTCAACACAAAATGCAAAAAATTAGCTGCCAAGAGTTTGTATGAATAGTAACTGATGCGTTATGTCAGTAATTACTGTAGTCTCCTAAATCTTAAGTTTGAAATATTAAAAAACCTCAGAAATGTCTAATACTTGTGCTGTGTGTTAAAAGGATGGTTACTGGACAATTGTTCAAAATGACCCAGAATTTTTAACACATTTGCACATACTTTATGCACGTTGAAGAAAAGTAGACTTTTGTACAATATCTCACTAAATATATTTACATGACATACAATTCGCCATCAGTGCAATACATAGGAATGTTGCATATTTACCAAATGTTAGACTCTTTCCTTTATGAAGAAAAATAATTCCAATGACAGAAGCTGGTATAACTAATGTGTAAAGTAACATGAGCAACTTTCATATTGGTTAACAGCTTCACAGGAAATAAAAAAAATAAAATCTTAGTACCACCCTATCAATAATCAAATATTGAGCATTGAAAAAGTAATAGATCACATGTACATATTTATCTTCATACATGTAATGGATTGCTTTTGTACAAATATTTTATATAACTTTGGCAGTTTATCAGGAACAAAGTTATCGGAAAAATATGAAACAATAATATCAAACTGTCAGCAATGTCATGTAAGCTTGCCTTCCAAAGCTCATGTTCACAGTGGTCATTCAGAAAGGCTGGAAGCTGATGGCCAAAAACAAAGAACAAAAAGCCAAAGAAAAAGAAAACATTTCCATCCTTTCTGCCAAGACTGTTAGCACTGGAGGCTGTCGTCATTGTTGTCATGGTTATAAAATTACAAACACCTATGAAGGTTTACATAGCAGTCATCGCCATTTACAAAAAACATGGTCTATTTTCAGGTCGACTTAAAATACAAACAGTTTGAAGGCAAGGGGACAGGACCCTGCTCGGTGGTCACTGTGGAATCATGGGAGAGACATGACCGAGAAGAGGACATGCACAACAGTGCTGTGTGGAAGAACGTGAAGCCAAAAAACGAGGGTGCAAAATGAAAGACTTTGCAACAATCAAAACGCCACACGGTCAGAAAATGACTTACACCGGACAAAATAATCGAGCAAATTTCAAACATACTAAGTTCACCATAATTCATATACGTTGGGTTTGTTCTTTTTTTCCACTGGTTTGGCACTTTATTGGAACAAATCTCTGTTCAAAAAGACTAAATGTTGTACAAAAGGTATTTCATGTCTCGTTAACATAACTCGTAGAATATAGTACTTAATAGTAAGCATACGGTAAGTAAACACTTGTACATACTGTAGTTTTAAAATGAACATTCCAACAGATGTTTTACGCACATGCACAAAAACAAACAAACAAACACAACTCTCTCTCTCCCTCTCTCTCTCTCTCTCTCTCTCTCTCCCTCTCCTTCTCACTGTCTCGCTGCCTTGCCACATTTGGGCCTCCTGCGCTTCTCTTTGGACAATCTCATTCGCCAGCTTCTATGCAGAAAGAACATCTGTTGCTACTGCTCTTTCTCCTTCCTCTCTTCATCTCTTACTTAAGACAACACAACTCTTTTAATACTGCATTTTTTGTCGCACATTATGACACTTCCTCTGCCGAGCGTGTGTCTGTCTTGAGACGCACAAACTCTTTGGCCACCTCATCGTTGGTCCTTTGAGAGAGTATCCTCATAATGGTGAGGCCAGTTTCGTCCATGGAGATGCTCTTCACCAGGGGGTAGGAGGCAGAGCAGCTGCCTTTCTCGGCCAGCTCTCGGAGCTGGATGACCGTCATGCCGATGATGCGGTCCTCTCGGGCAAAGCAGTAGTCCTTCACTGAGACGTGCAGCTCGTAGGCCTCCGGACCATGTTCATTACTTAGAACACTGGGAGGAATGACAAAGAGATTTGAGACGTGAAACTCAAGTGTTCAAATATGTTGGTGTCATGCATTATTTGAGATATTTTACTGGGCTGTACTTCAAAAGGAAATGATTTCAGAATTTAAAAAGGAAATGATTTAACCTTTGCGGAAATTGAAGTGTTGGGTTTACCACATGACGACAGCTCATAAGTAAGTTGTAAGTCGCTTAAAAGCATACCAATATGACTTTTTGTTTTATTGTTCAACCTTAATGAAAAGCCCTAAGTCTCACTGATCTGTACATGAGCGCACACCAATTGCTTTTTGGACGCTGACATCCTGCTTTGTTCGCAGCTGAATATACCATGTCAGTAAGAGACTCTGGCTGGATGACATTTCCCAAGCGAAGCTGCCCCATTATATGTGTGTCTGTGATGACACAAATTTAGTCATGTTTTGCAAGTGAAATTAATGTTTCTATTCAAATGAGCCATTATTCTGTGTCAGCTTTTGTTTTAGGTTGTTTTCTAATTATCCCTAGCAACTTTAATGGCTTCCTAAAATTCAAATGACAGTGGCAGGAGTAAATCTATATGCAGACGGCAATGAGCCTGCAATGATCACACTGCTGTTGCTACAACTCATTCTAAGGAGGTTCTCACATCACGGACCCAGACCTGGGCTGAGCACACTTAACCATAAAGTCCAGTTTCTTTGATTAGAGTGAATACTTTCTTCCCATAGAGTGTATAAAAATGGCAGATGTAGCTACCGTGTTGCGACCTATTTGTTTTGTGGACTGCAGTTTTAAAGCTTTGAGTTCTGCATTTTGGCCCCTGCCATCTTGAATTTTCCCGAGCTGTGGAGGAGCGAAGGGTGAGTGTTTTACATCAGCAGAGATGACCCTTAATGAGACAGCCTTTCCCTTAAAGTGGCCATGCCCATAATTATGTGTAACCTTAAGCCTTGATAAGATTTAAGCAGTTAAGTCATATAAAAATTCACCATACAGTTCTCATGAACATGAAAATTAGCTATAGAGACCAAAATTGTTTCTTTGTACCAGGCTGTAAAGATGTTTGTTTCTGTGATGAAAGTGGGCCTTTTAACTTGGGGATCTATGGGGATTTACTCCTTTTGGATCCAGCAAGTGGTCATTTGATTAACTACAGTTTTTGGCACTTTTGCATTGGCTTCATTTTTCAGCCCTGGAGGTTGCTGCTTGAGTGCCGTACCTGGGCACAGTAAGTCAATACTATAGACTGTATAAATAATAGACATGACTACTGTGACGTCATCCACTGGTTTATGGACTGCCATATTGTAGCCTTAAATTCTGCATTTTGGCTATCGCCATCTCAGTTTTTGGAGCCATAATGACCAAATTTAGTCAAAAAGATGGAGCTCTGGAGAAGCAAGGGGTTAATCTGACTCATAAACTGTAGCAATGCCTCATATACAGCCTGTCACTCAAGAGGCCTTGCCCTTAAACATGTGTAACTGGGCCTTTACAAAATTCACCCCCTGCACAGTTGTCATGTATGTTGACATTAGCTATAGAGACCAAAACTGTTTCTTTTATCAGGCTGTGCACGTGTTTGTTTCTGCTGTAAAGATGGACATTTTGACAGTGCAGTCCATGGGGATTGACTCTGTTTTGGAGCCAGCCTAAAGTGGTCAATCAAGGAACTGCAGTTTTTGGCAATTCCATAATGGCTTCATTTTTTAGCCTTGGAGGTTGACACTTGGTTGATACGTGCCTGAATTCAATTGAAATGTGCATTTGGGTAAGATTTGTCAGGTGTGAAAACGCACTGTATCAAAATCTAACAATTTTATACAAGTAGCAGTTGGTGAGTTGAGTTGCAAAGGCTTCTCACAGTGTTGCTGTTGTCCTCCAAAATCTGCAAATACATACAGCACACGCCGATCTCATACTCTGCGCTGCACAGCCAGGGGTGCAATTGTACACAGACACAGTAAAAATCAATTGTACCTAATATAAAAATGCCCCAAGATAATTTTAGCATTGTGATTTCAGTTGGCTTGGCTTAGAGTGACAGTTTTACAGCAGGGACAGGCTCATAGATTTCTAATGCAGTCACTTGACTTCCTTTCACAGTTTCAATGCAATAAGCAGAAGTGCTGGTGTTGCAACTGTATTCCATTCACTGCTTATAACAATTAGGAAGACTTTGGCAGTGAGGCATTACAGGTATTATGTGGTATATAGGTTGCTAGAGACTCTTTTGTAGTGTGCAGATAGCACTCTGAATACTAGTTTGAAGATACTGCAGCATATACAGTCGTTAAGGTAAATAATCTTGGAGACTATTCTTAGTTTGTATGTAGGCAGGCAAAATGCAGAAAAATAATACAGGATGTACTTTAAAAAAAACTCCCCCAGCTTGCTCCTTCTCTCCTCCTCTGTAACTAACATGAAGAAAGCAGGATTACTCACTATTGGAATGTTTCATTGTACTTTGGTGACCAATTGTTATTCTTGGTCTTGGTGCTGAATTTGCGCTTCTTGTCAGCCAGGTGTGGTCCCACAGCATTGACCTCTACAAACGGCCGGAACATGGCGTTGGTTTGCCAGATGAGGTTGTTCACTGCGACCACTAAGAAAACCAGAGCAAATAATAATCAGCGTCATCGTAGATATAGTTTAGAAGAAAGTAAAGTCAAACACTAACACTGTTTAAATGTATTCTTGGCCCCATTTTCTTTTGTCATAAGTGTATTTATCTTCCTTTTCCACAGATAACTGGCTAAATGTAGAAAATGTCATATTATGGTGAGATACTGTCAGAGCAAGTAGAATAGAATTTGATAGCAGAAACATTTCCACTTATCTGGAACATTAATGGTAAACATCTTTGGATGTCACCGTCTATGAGTCAAACTGAAAGCATTTATTCACAGACCGTTTTGCACATAAAAAATGTACAGGGATAAATCCACCATAAGGGAGACAAAGAATCAGATTTTTTTATTGCATTTTGTCCATTGGTGGTTGCCAGAGGTAATTCTGGGAAATGTAGAAAATAAAGATGAAAATGTTAAACTGCATCTCTTCATCCTGTAATAACAGAAGCATCCATATATGACTGCCATAGTGAACTAACTGCAATCAGGTTGTCGTGTTAGTGCTGTCGGCTGATTATAGCTGATTGCCAGCTGTAGTGCATATGGTGTTGCTTCAGGAGGTGGAACAGAAAGCTTTGCAGCTGTGGGGTGATGAGCCCGATTTTTGTTGCTGACATTTAGGGAACAAAAAGCAACAAGTGTGTAATTATAGAAATGTATTTCAAAAACAGTAAACCTATTTGAATCATGGACAAATGAAAATCTGGACATTTTTCTATACCTTGCAAAAAGATATGAAGATAGAATAAAGCATTAAGAATGAATAACAATTATTTTTAGTGCATAATGGAGTTAGAATCTAAACTGGAAAATGCAACTATTTGCTCTTGGATTAAAATGAAGTGAATGAATTGACGTATAGTGAATGAAACAAGAAAAGACCATGCTAGCCGTTCTGTGAGGCAGCACTGATGCCTATAGCCTGATTATAACCTGACCTATCTTGGATATGGAACAGCAGCAGACATCGGCTACACTGATCTATCGTTTCATCTAGTGTAGTGTCTTATAACAGCAGTGTTTAACAACACTGGACAAAGCAGTGCTTCCATCCAAATGCTATCAGCATGCCAACATACAATAACAATGCTAACATGCTGGTGTTAAGCAGGTATAAAGTTCACCATTGTCACCATCTGATTTTAGCAAGTAGATATGCTAACACAAAGTGCAGCTGATGCTGATGGACATGATATTGCAGGTATCTGGTTTTAAATCAAAGACCCTAAGAACTGACCTGGGACCTGTATGGATTCAGTTGCTCATAATTTCTGTGAATGAACTCAACAATTAAAATTTTAAAAATCTAACCAATCTAACTGTGTTTCGCACAGCCATATTAACAAAAATTAAAACATTTGTATTTGCATGCATGGTCCACCATTTCAGACCCACGAAGACCTCTGGTATAAATGATTGTAAAAAATTCCATGCCAGTGCATCCAATAATTGTTTAGATATTTCATTAAAAAATGAGAACTTCATTCTGCTACTAGAAGAAATGTATTGAGATCACTGAGGTTGTCAGGATTTATCTTTTGAATGTCTGTGGAAAATGGTATACCAATCCATCAATCCTTATGAGGTGTCAGAGGTAACGTCATCAGTTCACCAATGTACTTAAGATTTACTTGGTACCATGAATACCATTTAAAAAAAAGTTTAGACAAGCTGATCAAAAGTCAAAGAATGTCAACCTATTGGTTGACAAATTTACGCTCTGGGGGACATGAATGACTGTGCAAAATGTCATAGCAATCCATCTAATAGTTCTTGTTGAGATATTTCAGTCTAGGCCAAGGTGGTGGACAGACTGACAGATTGACATCACCATGCCCTCAGACATGCTGCTAGTAAGGCTAATAAAAACACAGACGTTTCAGATCTCTCAATCATAAGTGTTGGGCTAAGCTGCAACTCTTTAATAGCCTCGGCAAGAATAGAAAAAAAACCTACAAAACAGCACCAGTTGTGGTTGTGGTTTTCTGTATAATGACTTCAATTATGTCATTTAATTTCCTTCTTTTTGGTCCCCAAAATGAGCTCCAAGGTTATATAAAAATGCAGCTGATCATGGCTCAGCAGCACCATCACACATAGGAGATTACCACCAGGACCTGTCCATGGTGAGTCTTTAAACAAGTGTACACATTTTAAAAATGAACAACAAAAGGCAGGTCTGAGTATCGGAAAATCTCACCCTTCACGCTGACTTTGTGCTCTCCAGTGCCAGGGTGAGAGATGAGATTCACTTGCATCGACACCTCCCCCACGGATCCATTGGATGACTGACCTGGACACACACCAAAACAACAACAGGAGTATTGGAAAGAGGCATAATGAAAATCAGAGAGAATGGAGGAGTGGCAGAGAGGGGGCCAGGGAGAGAAAATAGAGAGATCGGAAAACAGAGGTAAAAGAGAGAGATGGAGAGAGAGGATATAAAGGAGAAGAGAGGATGAAAGGACAGAATCCAAAACTGTGGGTGCAGCTTTTTTTGTGGATGAGGTATCCAGAAATTGATCCAAAAAATGGTGTATAAACACCTCTCTGTGTGTCAAAGCAAAAATACTAAACCCAGAAAAACAGTAGGGGAGTACTCGTGATTTCACCCCTATGGCAGCGCAGTAGCAAACACAACCAGACTTACCTTTAGCTTGAGGCTGAACAAGCAGAAGAGGAAAAAGGAAACATGAAATAATCTGCCTGGTTTGAAGGCCATGAAGGAGGCAGATGGTGTGAAGGGATTCACTAAATAAATAATGCTCTGCACAATGAAATCATCTGACTGTTGAATTTGTCAGAAATAAAGATAAAACATTGTATTT
This sequence comes from Plectropomus leopardus, assembly GCF_026936395.1. Classification (NCBI taxonomy): domain Eukaryota; kingdom Metazoa; phylum Chordata; class Actinopteri; order Perciformes; family Serranidae; genus Plectropomus; species Plectropomus leopardus. Next base: position 30,715,764 of record NC_142176.1, on the reverse strand, counting down.
GACTGCATGAAAACAACACAAGTGGAAATGAAAGCAGGACTATGTATCAGAGAGGAGGTGGAGAGGGGACAAAAGTGAACACTGTGAAGGAGGAAATACCCTTTTGGGCATCACAGCCTGCACAGTTACATCAGCATTACAGTTTCAATCACATGGGGACATGCTGCTGCCAGGAAACAATTAGAATTGACTGCTGACCATGTGTCTCACTTTGTCTAATGCAGGGATTCCTGCCTTGTGTTTCACCCAGCCTGGGACAAACAGATGTTGAACACTGGAAGGCAAGTGCCAGTGTGGTTGATGAAGGGGCGTGTTGATCCAATAGCTAATCAATATGTGCCAAACATGCAGTGCCCATTACAGCTGGTAATGAAGAAACAAGCCTCCTGATTTATTGTAATGATGCCCTGAGAGGTTGGAGGGAGGGGGCAGAAAAACATTGCTGCTGCACAATTAAGCTGTAGACTTGTGGGAAATTAACGGAGCAATGCAACAGCATTTACTTCACCTACAGGCTGAAATAATATAATAATGAAATGGCATGTTTACTGATTGGAATTAGAATAGGGACACTGTTAGTCTGTGCCTTTAAAAATTAATTAACAGTCATATACACCACAGATGTTGGAATGGGCAGTTTGGGAGTCATGGGAGAGCAAGGTGTGACTCTAACTAAAATGGAAGAAGTCTCTTTCTGTCTGTCCATTGATTTTTTCAACAATCGTTTTTCTGATTGACTTAACAGTTGTCAGGTGTACTGCTGAGGACACAAGGAAGAGCGGCACGGAGTGAGAATTCTTTAGATCTATGTGATATGTTAACACCGCCAGAAGTACACTCTTTAGTAAGTACATACAGATACAGATACAGATAAAGAACAAGTGAGACTGTTAATAGACAAGAGACTGTGTGTTGCAAAGTGCAGTAAAAACCCCAACTGAGAAATATATTTCAAATGCGCTGTATACATGCACAAATAATACTATTGAAACCAAGATAATACCTGTATATCCCACGTCTTAATCGGAAAATGCTAAATTCAGAAAAAGGCCCAATTCAGAACATCCAAATGCAATGTGCAGTTTACAAGACCCATGCCAAATTCTGCATATTGTCATATTCAGAATAAGTTAAGTTGTGAATTAGTGTGCATGCAAACATAGCCACTGTTTAATGTATTATTTAATGTCTTAAAAGTAACATGGCTGAAAAGCATATTGTGTACAGCTCACTCTTCGTGGCTTGCTGCAGTACATTTAAGAACAGATGAATGAAGAGAGACTAAAAATGCTATGTATCAGCAAACATTTGGTTAGCAATATAACTTTCAGAATAAGCACTTTTGTTTCTATAAATAGGTAAATGTTAAGTTTGTCATTGGTGCCATGAAAGGTTTGTGTGAGTTTCTGAGTTTGAAGTTGGCCCGTTCAAAACAGGTTCAGTGTGGACAGGCACTCCACTCGTAAGATGAATGGCACATAAGGAAGATAAAGGAAAGCAAAAGTAGATAAAACAAAGGTGGCAGTGAGGAGGGTCAGCAGATTAAGTGAGGGAAATGCTAACAAAAGGAGGTAACAGATAAGAGAGGTGAGGTGTAAGCATTAATTGTTGCAGAGCTGCAGTTGAATTCATTGAATTTTTTCCCCTTTTGCTGTTTCAACATAAAAAAAGATGTTACCCAATCACACAAAGTGACAAATCAACAGAAGATTACTTCATGAGCAGAAATCTGTAAGATATTCACATGAAATGACTGTATAAAGAAATATGTCTTGATTAATGTAAGCAATTATTTCCACTGTAGTTTCAAGCAACTATAAAGCTTCAGCCTGCTCCCAAACAAACAGAACACACGTGTGCTTCCATGCGTACAATTTTCAGGAATAGACCAGAGCATGGCATGGTCTAAATGTGTCAGAGCACAGGGGTTGGTGATTAATGAAACAGTGTCCACTGTGCTTCATCAAGCATCAGCACATCCCTACACTGTTTACTGACCTAATGCACATCTACCACCTCACTAACTCCACTTATGGGCATCGCATTAGACCACCGCAGATAAAGAGTGACAACATGGTGTCAACTCGGAAGGGGGGAAGGGATGAGAGGAGAGATTTAGAGAGGGAGGAAGAGGAGAAACACATCGAGCCATCTCAAAATAGCACGCAGTGAAATGCTGTGCGTCTTTGCCCATCTGCCAGTCAGTGAGAGCGAGAGCGCTGGTTGGGCCCGCTGACTGCCTGGCTGACTAGCTTTCTCCCATTGCCATTCTGTTTTCCTGCTGCCTGCCTATGCAGCGTTCTGCAAGGCTGAACACACTGAGGCAACCAGGAGCTTAAAGCTTCAACGCCCCACTGGGCTGAATTCCCTCTCGAATCTCTCCGGACACCTGAAGGTATTTCTGCCTTGTTACAGAAAGAGTGACAGAGAGAGACAGAGAGATGGGGAAAAAGTTCTATATAGAGACGGATGAATGTGAAAACAACACATGAAAGTGGGTCGCTGATGACGGAGAGAAAGATCACACAAGGGAATTTATACATTTACACCACATATGTTTTATATAAATCTGTCATGACAGTGTTTTTATGCATTCAGGCCCCTAAGGGCATGGGGTGAAGATGCCACTGAAAACTTGTTTTTTGTATTTATTTATAGTGAAAGAGAGATTAGGGGATGAATGCAATCATTGTCCAGTTCACATATAAACTTAAAGAAAATAAGTGACACACACAGATGCTCAGAATATGCTGTAAAGTAAAGGAGGCCGATGGAAATAGAACTATATTGAGTTTAAAGCGAGCCCAGACTGGAGTCACATTATTTTCAATCAGTTCCAAACACCAATAGGAGCAGCTGGTGATTTGGTGGAAATAAGGCTTTCCTTCTATTACTTAAAGAATTTGCTGTTATACAGACAAAATAATGCATCAACAGGAGAAAAATGCATTCTGAATTTCACTAACAGAGGTTATCAGGTTTAATTAGAATATGCTTACTAACTAGTGTCTGCAGAAAGTGTTAAAGGTCCAATGTAATGCTTGTTGTCAGGTATTTACTTGTCTTTCACCTTTTGAGGTGAACATGTTTGCATGCATTTATGTTCAAAAGAAGATTTTATTTTTTTAATACTGTCTGAATATACCTGTATTCATCCTATGTCTGAAATGCTTTGTTTTAGTGCCTGCCTCTTTAAGCCCTCCTAAAAGAAAGCCCAGTCTGCTTTGATTGATTCAGTGTTTCTGAGTCCCTCATATCTGTGCTCTCTGCATCTACGCATCATCACTGCACTTCCACTCCCTGAACTGAAACTTAATTGAGCCTGACCTTAGCGAGCTCATTACCTTGAGAGGTTTGGGTGCATATATATTTCTTGATCAAGGCATCTGTAGGTTGAGTGTAAAGGCTGAGAGCATATTTGAGGGACTTCATATCAGGGCTCTTTTCCAGGAAGGTTTTCTTCAGCCCATTTCCTCCAGCATGGAAGTATTGCTGAAAAAAAAAAACAGGAACAAGAAGCTCAGACTTATAATTTCCCAAGGTGAACAGAAACTTTGAAATTACTTTAAACATACTGTAAGCCTCTTTTGAGTTCATACACGACAACAGTTGGCTGAGAGAACAGCCTAGGATTATGTGCATTTAACAAGGAGGCGCAAACACATAAAGAGACCAGACAAGAGACAGCAGTAATAGCCACTTTTGTAGCTAATTACCAGGTATTTAAATCTGAAACCCATGCTTGGATGGTTAATGCACATTTGTGCTGATAAGCCTGATGGCTGAGGACAGACAAGGCTGTGTTTTCTTTTCAAACCCTGTCACCACTCCCACATGTGGAAGGTGGGAGGCTGGCCACGGACAGATCTTATTAAGGATGCTGAAAAGAAGTGAAGATGAAAGTGCTCTGAGACACATTTCTAAACCCTTCATAGCTTTTATTCTTTTGTGCCTATGTGTTTAGCGATCTCTCCACATGAATATTATAGGAACAAAGGAGTATTTGTTGGGGAGTTACTGTAGGGTCTGTTGTCGTGATCTAAGTTAAAAAGTTAATGTACACCAGAGGCCCTGGGCAATAAAATACTGCCGATAGAAACAAGGTCTACAAATTGTATATTGCTGCCAGGTGATATTTGATCTTTATCACACATAGCAAGATGCTCCCAATAGGATTTGTCTGGTAATTATTTTTTGACTGGTATCAGGTCCGGAACTGACTCAGCACAGCAAGAGGCATTGTTTTCTACCTCTTTAAGGACTCATAAGTCACAATTTTTGACTGACATATGCCTCTCGTGAACTATACATAATCTGGCACGCAGGGGGTGGGTCACATGTTCAGTTTATCCAGAGAAAGAAAATGAAATCACACACTAAATGGGAAACTCCTTGTAATTAATCTGAAATTTACCCCACAGCAAACAACAAATATATTATATAAAAAAGTGTATACTTTCTGTCGCAAACTAATTTTGGAACTAAGGCTAAGCTTATAGTAAATAATGACATAGCCGTACTTTTTGTAAAATGTATTTGTGATACTCACCTCAGAGCCCGCAGGCCAAATCTGGCCCTCAATAGGGTGCCCAGTGGCCCACAAACCATTTTCTAATTTACAATGAAAAAAAGATTCACAATGTGTGTGTTTTTTTTTTAATGGTAAGGTGTAAATATGGAGTGAAAAAAACCCATCAAAATAGAGTTGGTTTATCAAAAAAGACGTGTCAGGTGAGGATCTCCTGGACCCCCCAACAAGTCCTGGCTAAACCTGAATACGTCAAATCCTAGAAATGTCCCTGTGTGCACCTGACCTGTGCTGGGCTGCTGCGACTGAACTCGTCTCTGAGCAAAGATGAGAGAGGACAGCACAGATTTAAAAAGTCAATTAATTTATTTTATTTTATTTATAAATTATTATTAATGTTTGTTTATTAACTCCCCCCCTGTTTTCTGTCATTTTGCAAAAGCTGGCAAAGCAGGTTGAGTATCCTTGGGGTGTAGAATGCAATTATACACAAGTCTAGCTTACTTTTTAAAATATATAAATATATTACAATGGTCTCATCTGCCAGTATTAAAGATTTAGCAACATACTCCAGAGAGAAGTTCAGTAGTAGAGTTCAGTATTTACATGTGTATTTAAGTTTTTTCTAATGTTATTGTTGTGATTGTGCATATTTCAATTCAAAGAGCCATTCTAATTACCCCATCATGGTAAAAAACTGATGCACTTAAGTGTAATGGTCAAGGGAAGTGTTGCTCCATGTTAGAAGACATCCATAGTGTTACTGCTAGGCTGCAGTGCTGCATTCCCTCTGGCAAAAAGAACAGCCGACCTGGCAGAATCACCCCACATGCTCAAAATATCACCCTGCCTCCGGCAAAATTACCTGCCAGACTGCCATCTACCCTATATTTCATCACTGTTGTCTTTTTTCCCTCCTTTCCCTTACATTCTTCAAATCTTTATTTAATTTATTCCTCTTTTTGTTCCTCATCCCTTGTCTTTTCTTTTTATCCTTATGTCATTCATTATTTTTTTTTCTTTCATCTCTATCCTCGAGGTTTATCAGGGGGTGGTATCTTGTTGTGAACCACATGAAATTTCACTCCTTCTGAGTCTATGGCACTCCCATATTACTTTCCATATACAGTATATGTCTGACAACAGAAAAAAACAGGTGATATAGATATTTATTTTCTATAAATTCTTGAAGTGAAAAGCAGCATCTTTCCTAAAATACACTACATGTGTAGTCCATACATAAACCCACTAATTTGTCTAGAACAACAAAGCTGGATTTGGTGGGAAAGAAAAAGCTGCCTCTCTTCTACAATCACTCATGGGTCAGAGTTCAAAGAAAGGAACGAATGGTGCATTATTGGGAATCAGTCAAATGGAGTGCACATCGTCTTCTATCACATGCATGCCATCTGCTAACACACATGCACTGCTCTATGGCCCAGTGCATTTCCCCATTATCCTACCCATCAGTTTACACAGGTTTAAGTTCAGTCGGGATTAAATATTTTTATTGGGATAATCACTAAATGCACTCATGCCCAAATATTCAAGTATATGTTCTGTGTACAAGCCACTCTACTGCATTTATATAAGTTTGGCTCCTTAATACCATGTGTACATTTAAGGTAACAGCTGGATGTACTATTCTTACACTAGTAGCTAATGATATATATCCATAGGAGTCAATAACTGCAGCATATTTGGTCCTCTATCAATGCATCTCTCCTATTTTTTTGTCTTTTAGAGATTGCAGGTTTAAAGCTGTTGTTCCTGCAATATATAAAAAAATATGATGTAGCCCTGTTAATAGCAGTTTTTAATCTGGTCGGCCAACTCTCCTAAGGCATTACTGATCTGCGTTAATTGACTGTTCTCATTGGAATACTGATTAACTGAATTCCAGAGACATGATTGATCTGAACCTGCAGGTAGTTTCCTTGGAGACTGCAAAAATCAATTAGTTTCCTCAGCACTTTATGATGCAGTGTTCCCCCAGTGGCACCACACCATAACTCTTTTCTTGTCCCTGTAGAACTGAGGCTTGGTCTTGAAATTGTCTCATATCCCTTTACAACAAACAGTCATATAGCAGTAAATTAGCAGCGCTGCTTTTCACACTTTCTTGTGCTGAGAAGCTTCGGGCATCTTTCCATATTCCTTGATATTAATTATGTCTCATCAGATGGATCTAGACAGCATTGTGTTTTTCAAACTATAATGGTATTTTTTTCTCAAGCATGTTGTGAGCACTTTGATTCAGGAACATTGTCTTCTTGCAACTACACTGTGTCTCATTCAGAAAACATCAAGGAAATAGAGGTACTATTGTAAAGTGGAGATTTCGAACAATTTATACTAGCCCCCGTCACAAGTGTCTTTAGCGATTTGTGAAGTGACTAAAGAAAAATGTTTCTCTCCATTTTAGTCAGATGACATCAAAATAAAAAATATACACACGTTAGAGTATGTTTTTTCCATTAAAAGCGTTTGAAACATTACAACTATCCCTGTCCATGTTTTGTCAGCTTTGTCATATATATATATATATATATATATATATATATATATATATGTATGTATACACACACACACACACTGGACATATATATATGTATATAGTGATTTACAATATTGTCATTTAAATCACTTTGCATATCTCTGCTCTGCCATACCTTATGCAGCCTCTCCTGTCTTTTCAAAAAGTCAAGTTTTGCCATCCAGGTGTCTCGCTGTGCAACCAACAGTATAATCATCATAAACTCACCTTGATGGTGGGAAGCACAAGGTCCATGGCTGCACACTGTCGCGGAGTCAGACTTCTGGCTTCCTCTCGAGTTACATGCTCCTGGAGGCATATCAGATCAAGACAAAACACTCAACATTTGGCAAAACAGGAACACAAATTGCTTTCAAATGCTTTGAATTCTCGAGATCGAGCATAGACTGTTTACAAAACAGCACCAATTGCAGTCATTTAAGCTTCAGAGTGTCTGATAAAATTGAGCCTTGCTGTGTTTCAAAAAATCTATTTTAATCATGAGAAATGTTTTTTTGTCAATTCTAACAGACGTTTTCCTTATTTATGAATTGATTAGCTAAGTAACTTCTGGCACCACCTTATTTCCCAGGTGTTTCTCTTGTAAAGCATAGACAAAATGACATCAATGTTTTAGATTTAGAAGGAGCATTGAGAAAACTAAATCACTGATGCAAACACTGCTATGACATTGGTCCTCATCTACAAAGTTTCACATATCTGGCCCCTTGTGTTTAACACACAAGTCTTGATGTTAGCTGCGAAGATTCAATCATAGTCATCACACTCGAAGAGTTGTGCACAATGTGCAATGTGTGAAAATGCACACATCGTCACTCAAATTAAAGGGTGAAAAAAACACAAACATATATGTTTTTTGTGCTCATTCATAATGAAATATAGATTTTATCCACCACAAGTCTGTTTGAAACAGATTTTAAAGAGCTGGTGTGAGAAAGAAAATGCTTTCATCAACATCTGCACTGAGATGTTGTCTGTTTTTGATGCCAAAATTGCACTGGGACCACTTGGTTTGTACTGACTCAATTCCAGTAATCTCCCCATTCTGTGAAAACAATGTAATGGCGAGCCCCCGATTAACTTAAGGCTGCAAGCTGGAAGAAATACGTCACTCCAATGAAAATGCCACAATGCAGATGTACAGACACCAGGCTTGTTATTTAATGAAAAAGGGGCCTCCTTCCTCCTTCTGCAGCTCTGCCCTCACCGTCCCTTGACCTCACTCTCTGCTTTGCTGGAGGGAGAGCGGGCAGTAGCTCCCAGAGGACCTCTGAGAAAACGGACTTTTGAGAACAAGAATCTTTGATCAGCGGCTGTAGCAGCTCGAATGCAGCCAGTGCCAACCCCACAGCACCGGGTGACACAACAGGTAGGTGGCCAGTGGCAGCGCTGAGTTTAACCACTAGAGCTAGTGGTGGCAACAGAGAGATTGCTGATCAAGCGATGAGTCGGTGCTGTTCTGTACTTTGGAGCTAGGGTTTGAGCTAACTAGAGTCTGTTGTCGGACCTGCTGCCTGCTTTCCTCCAGGTGGGGTGGTCTATAGCAGCAATGACTGAGGCGGAGGACGCACTGTGATTTGAAGCTCTAGTGAGTGTTTGTCAGACCTACATAAATGTGAAATAAAGGCTGCAGCTATGAATCTTTATCTGCAGTTAGTAAAAGGCTTAGCTATTAGCAAAGTTTCCTTTCCATCTCTGAAATACTTTGGCGATCAGAACGTGTTTTATTCCTTTTATTGTCTAACCCTCTTTCAAGTATTTTTGATAAGTCTGTCTTTCTTTTTTTAGTTGCTTTGCATTGTAGGCAGTTGTTGCCAATGCTGGAATTACAACTGTCTCTGCAGGATTTCCCACCATGGAATCAGGCTTTCAATGCAGAGACATGCATGCCCATCTGGTTTTTGAAGAAAAACCAATAGGATCACCCTCTCTCTGAAATGACTTATGTTTGGCCAAAGTCTCCTGTCATGAAAAAAAAATCTGAAAACAGAGCCACTGAATGACAATATGCTCAAAGTTTACAATGGGATTTTTTCCAATCATGCCAAATAAAAACTGCCTAATCCAACTTTTAATAGAATTGTTGCCTTGATTTATAATATTATCACTTGTGAGTCCAGAATTGTATATTCTTTAAAAGAAATGGTTGCCTTTCTGCCAACTTTAGGAGTGAAAGCAGATAAAGCACTACAAATCCTCCTGTGTAACATGTGCTAAGGCAGATAAGTGCAGCCCAGAAATGACCATGGGATCTGTGAGGCTCAAGGGACATGATAGTGAAAAATGTTTGGCACAGAGAATTATTTGTTTCTGAAAAACACCATATCAGCCTGACTAACTCTGCTACCAATCCATGCCACTACACGAGTCACTGCAACAGAAATGTAATTTGACAGGTATTCATTTTGCAACTCCTGTGTAATATGTTTATAATATAATATAGTACAATATAATATAACTGAAACTAAATGAGGATGTAGCTATTAGTAAAACAAGACATACTGACTACATGAAAAAAAAAATTCAGTCAAGTAAGCTGAAGATTATTAGTCAGTATAATTAATAGTAGGATGATGAGGAAACCACTTCAATGCTTTGGGAGAAAGAAAGAAACACATCCATCTGTGTTCTTCTCACACAAAACATAAAAATCAGAGCAGACACACCAACAGGTAATTACACACACGTTAATGCAGATAAACTCATTCCGTTTGGATCCTCCTGCATGACTCAGAGCTAAAATACCTCTCTGAGGTACTGTCATACCACTGTTGTTAGTTAAACCACAGTGTAACCACTGATCCGTTCCAATGCCTCTCTACACAGAGCTCGAGGGATTAAACATCCTCCGGTCACATCAGCAATTAGATATCAGCCTGGCTAGTGTTGAGTTACTGTACAATGCAAAAGCCTTCAGTAGCTTACATAACTATGTTTCCAAATGACATAATCCAGATTTGTAGGTAAAGTATATCTAAGTGCACAGTGAGGTGCTGATGCTAACTTATCATTTTACTAGTATATGTCCATCCAAACTATTTTGGATTGACAATTTTGTGGATTGGTGTAAATTTTGTCAGCTATGTTTATCTGTTAATCTTAGAACCATGTAAAAAACATCTTCAAGGGTTTAAACCATATTTAGTCAACCTCATTCTGTATTTTTCTCTGTCAAGTTTTTGTTGACTAAGTCTGTACATTTTAGTCTGATATTAGTCAAATAAAACTGCAACTTATTTAGTATAGTGGTAGTCAATAAAAGCTGTTGACATTTTAGTCTTTTTTAGTCATCAGATTATATTAAACATTTTAGTCAGTGTAATAGAGATTTCAGTAACACTTTACTATGTTAAAATGTTGACTATGACAATGGCAGTGCATGTAGATGCAGCATCCTGTAGCTCCTCAAATCTTTACTACTTTTTTGTTATATTTTTCTATTTTTTCGACACTATGGCCCCTTCTGCTGAGGGACAACTTTTCTACGATAGAGAAGCACGTATCAACATTGGAAAAAGCTGTGTGGGGTTTGGACTGAATGCAGTAGACCGTGAGAGGATCCCTACAAATGGCATATGCTGAGCAGCCAGTCAGACCAGAGGAGAGAAACCAAACCGAAAGCGCCGGACTAAGAGAGGGCGGAGAGCCGGCATCAGGGCGAGGCCGATGTGACTTGGACCAAGAGCTGTTGCTCTACTCTAGAGAGAGTGGAGTGGATGAGTTGCGATTGAGGTTCACTCAGCAGCAGGAGATGGGGGACTGCTATGCGCACATCTTCACAGAGACATGTTTAACCCCTAACATCCCAGATCAAGCTATTGCACTGGATGGGTGGACCTTGATGGGAGCCATAAGGACACAAGACTCTGATGCAAATTAAAAAAATGCACTGCAGCAATTGAATGATGCCATCTGCAGCAACATGCCAAACCAACCGGACAGAATCTTCATAGTAGCTGGAGATTTTAATTAACTCCTCCTTCAACTCCAAAGATGTAGCGGGATCAAGGACAATTGTACCAATAACCAATAAATCTACCTTCTATCTTTTTGTAAACTACTTTTGTCTCATCTTTTTTCACCTATATTACATGTTAATATTAGTCACAGTTAGTATTAAATGACGGCAGTGCCATCTTATCATCATCTCGTCCTAGTCATGGCAAAAAAGGTCGCTGACAAACATACGTAGTCATAATTTTCATTAATAAAATGAACACTGCTGTGGATAAGAGAGAAAAAGACATCTATTTTATATTCTTGGTAGTTTGTCATGATGTTATTCATGCTGACATTTGGTTACATGTCTGGCTTTCAACAAAAAGACTGTAGTGAGTTTCTTGTAGTACAAAAAGTCTGAGTATTTCTGTCTTATCTTTAATTCCAACTGTTCAAAGTTGAAAACATAATCCATGTTCAGCATATTTAGAGATCCCATGTTTTACTGAAATGACAAGGAGTCATCTAAGCTTAGCTAAGATTAGCCCAAAGATTACCTTTAGTTTGGACAGCTGTCCCAAGTCCTTGGCAGCATTGAAGATCATCTGAGCTCCTTGCTGTTGGACAGATAGATATTTTTCTGTTAGGCAAGGAAAAAAAACTGGAAACACTCAATGGGCGGTTATGAAAGAGATGATTGTAAGAACAAACTAAGCAACAGGAAATGAAGACAGAGAGATGGAAATGTTTAAAAACTGCCTGATATGATGGCAATTAAACTTCACTTTCATGTTTTCATAAAAAACAACAAAACAATAAATAAAACATTCCTGAGATGAAAAAAAAAGTCAATTATACCACAAAGAAAAACAATTCACCCATGAGTGAAGATTTAGATTTGCCATGTTGTTTCATCTGCTGTACAGTTATTTGTGTGTTACGATGGAGCATGAGAGAGCTGAAAGAGAGAGAGAAAGAGAGACAGGTGGAGAAGAAGAGGGAGGTGGAGCATGGGCCAAGAGATGAAAAGAGTGATAGAGATGGGAAAGAGACGGATAATTGATCAAACTCACTGTCTGGTCACTCAGTGGAGGCAAAACGATTGTTCTCTCGATTGTGTTCAGCACAATTTTCCATAGTTCTTTGAGGACTCGTTTCAGCACAGTCTTCTCACAGATCTTGGCGAATAACATCAAACTGCAGAGTGGCAAAAGAAGGGCATTTGTCAGGTCAACAGTGGAAGCACATGTCTCAAACTGAGCCAACGTGGCTGAAGAATCCAAGTGATGACGCCTTCACAAATAATATGATTAAATAAAGAAAAACACCTGTGACTCATAGAATAAATGCTGCAGCTTTATGCTTTAATCTCAGCCTTTTGTGCAAGCAGGGGTCTCAGAGACAGGAGGAAGGATTTGGTATTTCCATATCATTAAGAGGATTCCCTGTAATACCCCATTGGCCTCGATGTTGCTTTGACAAACGGTTGAGAGCGATTCCCAGAGCTCCGCTGAACCACACTGTCTCTATGGTTCTTTCAAGAATACAACAGAAGTAAAAACAGTCCCTTGAATTAAACGACATTCACAGATAATGCTGGCCTCTCTTTTCTTTTGAAAACAAATGTAAAATGGTAGCGCTTATTATAGCGCTTATTTATTTGGAATTCTTTTCTTTATCTATCAAATCTGGAAATAAAAACAGTAATAAGTGCTGTTCAATCTGACTGAACTTTGACACCAGCCGGTTTGAATGAGGGGTGGGACTGGCCTGTCATTTAGGAAGCTTTGTTTTATCATTGGTAATATTACTGAAATAATACAAGCAGCAAAAAAGGAATGAGTGAAAGTACTAAAAAAGTACACTTTCAAAGTTTGCGGACAGCTGTTGTTAGACCATCCAATTTTTTTAAACAGATATCTGCATATCTACGTTCTAGTTTCTGTTTGCAGTCTGAGTTGTATTGCCCAATCATGTTTGAGCCAGATTTGGCTGTATACAGGTAAACAGTCCATGTGGAGCGCAAAAGAGGTGGAATGTGATGGCTAAATTTCAATCTCAGAGCCCCACAGCTATGTACAACAATGATTTAGTTTTTTATTAGCTTTTGTTTCAATGTTGTCTGCATTCATATGCAGATATGTGTTTGCAGGGATTAGTCAAAATGTTGTCTTGACCTGTCTCAAGTTGCTGATTGAACTGTAAACAATATCCAACACACAGGAGAGGAAATTGTGGCCTGGATATCTGCTGAATGCACTGGGACCCCCAAAATATTGACTGTTGCCCCCAGAGATTTTATCTTTGTCAGACAATAGCCAATTGGTTCCAAGATTGAGCCCATCCAAACTTTTTTCGTATCCTGTCTTGTTTTCCTCACACTATACACCAAACAAGTACATTATGTCAATTGAAATGAAGCTCTAGCAAACATTCAGTCAGGAAGACATATCTAGATGTCACTGTCAGGGCTGTCAAATGAGTAATCAAATGTTGTACAGCTGATTTACAGTCAACCAATAGCACACCCTCTCCGTTAGCCTATCATCTTACTGCTCATTTTAAATATGGTTCCCTTTTTGCCTGGTGTTCTTTCATGCTGTACACACCCTCCATCTTCCCATCATCGCCTAGTCTTTCTGGATTCATCAACCTCATAGGTCATCAGCCTCAGAGTCAGCCATCAGCTGCCACCACCACCTCCACCAGTGTCTGGGCTCCATGGGGGGATTTATATTCATGCCGCTCAGATGTCTTTCGATCACAAAAATCTCTTATGGTGTCCAAGTGCCAAAGATTTTTAAAAAAAAAATTTTTTTTTAAATTAAAGCTCAATCAGCACAAATCATATCTTAATTTGTTGACCCATATTCTGTATTAAACATTATCTTAACTTCATTTGTCTACTGATTGAGATTCATTTCTGACGTCACCTCAATGCCAAAATGCGCAAACTTGATGGATATTAATGGTTGAGCCTTTTAACTTTTTAATTAATGGAAACACACTTACTGAACACCAAAGTTGAAAACTGGCCCACATGTTAGAGGTAACTCTGACCTTGCATTCAGTATATACTCACTTTTTATCCAAGAGGTCCATGAGAGGCCGGAGGACAGTCTCTGCATCCATGGCAGCGTTGCTTCCTTTGGCCGGACCTTTCATCTGAACGAGCTCCTGGTTCATCTGCTTCACACAGTCCTCGATCACACCTTTGAAACTGTGTGATGAAAAAGAACAATTCTTTGTTACTGGGTTCGTATTTTTTTCTGCAGCAGTTGTGTAGCGCACTCCTGCTGGTCCCATCAGATTATTGAAAAGTTGCTATGAGGGGTGTCTTTTGTTCAAGCTGAAACGTTTAGCAACTTGCTGTGCTCACTAAGCATAAAGCACAGCGAGAGTTCAAGTCAATTATATTTTGAGTACATGTCTGTCAATACCTAAGCAGTCTTGTATTACTATTCCTTTGAAAGAACAAGACATGAATGGATACATCAGGCTTAATGAAAACAATACCATACCCACTCACTCACACACGCACGCACACACATACGCACACGCTGACTAATGCTCACCTGGAGCCAAACACTCCGCTGAGCTCATCCAGCACCGTGTTGAGTTTATTCTGCAGCTCCTTTAGCAGATCACTGGCCTCTGCATCCAGCTGTCAGGGTGAGACAGACAGTTACTACATTATTACACTCCATTCACTAACCCACACTCACCAGAGCTCTGAATCTCTGCCGCAACTGGGATGGGGGCATTTGGAAGAGGGGGGACAACAGGCACAGAGGAGAGGTAACCTGCCTCACTGGTGGCCTCCCACTCATTCTGCCTGCCACCTGTGCCGTGAGTCGTTCTGAATACAAATGGACGGCTCACCTCCGAGCGCTGCAATGATGACTGCTTGCAGAGTCAGGAGACATGGTGTCAGCAAAGAGGCAGCCTGATAGTGGTCTCTCAAAAGGGAATATTTTGTACACTACTACTATACAAGTTACAGTAGAGAGAGTATGCTGTCAGGAAGCCTCAACATTTAACATCTTCAGGGAATAAAGCTTGCTGCCATATATACACAAATCCTTGAATCTACAGATGTTCTGACACTGAAATCTTCTGACGGACTTTTTATGGTCCAGAGGGAAACTGCTGCTGCGTGCCCCCCCCATTTAGTGTACAACTTTCCAATATTTTGTTCATTATTTAGGACTTTAGTTCTATCTAGATTACTATCTGTAGCTATACTTTGCTACAAGCCTCTTAAAGAGATACTTGGCTAATTTTCAACCCGCTTTGAATCAAAACAATGTGGGTAGTAAGTCTAAATGAGCTGTGGTAAACCTTCCTCTATCAAACCAGTGCCTAGATATCCCTCCTGCCCCGATAGCAAAATTTTGCCGGATGACACAAGTTTCTCTTGCTCCCCTGGGCTGTTGCTCAAACTACAGGCTGTATTCCTGCAATTTCCTATTGACAGCCATCCATGCAGCCACTGCAAAGAATACAGAAGCAAATCAAGAAACAAATCTGGACCCAAATCTGATCTAACGATAAAATCTAACGATAAAACTAGGCTGTGCTGATCAAATATACATTAAGATTGTTATTATGTTGCTTATTTCTCATCTAAAATGTTGTTAGAACCCCGTTTTAGTGTCAGGTTTAACTTTGATAGCGAGAGTTTGTGAACAGAAAGGGGGCACCGTACTGTTTCCTGCACAGTAAAAATAGTGGCCTAAAAAACTGAGATGAAATGGTAAAACTAAGCAGCACTGATCAAATATAAACCAAGATTCTATTACTGTGTTGCATATTTTTCGCCTCAGATGTTTTAAGAAACACGTCGTAGCTCACTGTTTAATTGTAACATAAGTTTCTTTCTGGATGGCCGCTATTGTTTCACATGTGAGAGTGTGCATTACATCCACCCTCCAGATGGAACATTTATTTGCCCATTGTAGCATTTAGCGCTATGCATTCTGGTAATTGAAGTTTTTCTACCTCTTGAGCACTAGGATCTTTTTTTTCTGTTTTATCTGGTCATGTAGCACCAATTTCAAAAGTATTTGCATCTTTCTACTGCATACACATTCTAGTTTTATTAAAAGGCCATCTTCACAGCAGCAATACCTCTTTAAATTAATGTACTATGTCCCTTAATAGCTAGTAAGATATACTGATATATCAGACACGACCTTACAAGGAATAATCAATACAAGCTCACACAAACACAACTGCAAAAATTGATTGACAACATGTATGTGCCCATGCATGGCTAGTTTTGGGTTTCTGCAGCGCCATATTTATGCATGTGATGGGTGTGCAGATGTTTGTGTTCCTGAGTGGTTTTGAGAAAATGCATGGTTGGATTGTGCTGTGTTGTGTATGAGAGTGTATGTCGTGTCACTTACTGCACTATGAGTGCATCTGTATCACTCTTCGTCTTATGCATTACGTTTGCCATGTACAAATGTCCAAATATTGATGTTTTGGATGGGGGTGGAGAACACACATCGCTGAGGCTCAGTGCCTGAGATGGATGTGTGAGGCCAGGCACCGCACCACATGCATAACAGATCGTAATATTAGACCCGATAAGCTTAGCCATAGAGCAGCTCATCTCACACATTATAGTGGCGGATGGCTCAGCTGGGAAGCGGATGTGTAAACTAAACCTTTTATAGACATTGTTATTCTGCAGACATGCCTCTATCTGAAGCACCAACGGGATGGATTTATATGTGTGTGCATGTGTTCACATGTGCACGCGTTCTTATTCACCTCAATGGCAATGACAGCAGCATGCAAGATTTCCTGTCACGGAGGAAATTGACCAGAGGTTCGACTTGTTATTTTACTCTATGAGTAACAGATAACATCTTTTCAAATGATAGCAGTGAAATACTGTAGGCACTGGTATATTATCAGTTCCTCTTGGCCTGGGGAAAGTTTCAGACTGGGCTCTAATCTGCTGCCTGGCAGTCTCTGAAATTGAGGTCCTCCATTTTTTTCCGAGAACACTGTGTCTTAATGGGAATGCTGCTACAGGAAATTCATCCCGCTGTTAGATAAACCAAGGCACCTGTCACCTTCTGAGAGAAGAAAAACACTGTGATTCTGTGTGGCTCCTGATGCTTCAGTCCAATGAATACCTGAAGACTGCAATCCTGTCAGAACAGCCTTCATTTAAAGTTACTTTGACTTGCAAAGTGACGCAATTTGAAAATGACAAAGACTCGTCTTCTGAAATGTCAGGTTAATGAAGGTCTTCAGTTAAAAAAATGGATATAATGTCAGGAATAAAATTATGAATGTAATTTATATAAATGAATAGACCCCATTTCTAATGTTTTTTATTCTGCATTTGCACTGTTAAAAAACTATTTTAAAAGGAATTGCCAAGTGGTGGAGGTGTCGGCATAGAGATGCCTGTTTTCTCTCCAATATAACTGAACTAGATGGTAATCAGCAAGTAGTGCTCAAAGTGCCAAAAAATACAGTTTAAAAAACTCAACAGAAATGCACCTTTACAGAAATCATGACCTGGTTACTCAAGATCATCCACAGACCTTGTTGTGGGCAGTTTCGTGTAGGAAATATTTTCATTCCACCAAACTACAACCACCAACCGTATCACTGTACAGAAGAAAGCGTGCATTTACTCGAGGATGAGAGGTTTGTGCTCATGACAGCAGGAGATGTGAACATTAATAGTGTCCTCCTCAGCTGAGCTTTAATGTTAGCTTGTTATCTACTGCTAGGTGAGCTGGCAGTACATGGACACTTCCTTTTGCACTTTGATACCATGGATGTATTAAATGACTTGGATGCAGCATTGAGGCGTGGACCCCGTTCATTCCTATGAAAGCTGCTCAATAACATGAAGCAAAAAAAAAATATTTCTGCAGTATATGCCACATAAATATACTTAAGTAGTAATCAGATTTTCCACATCATGGGGCCTACAGAACATGCGCACTAGAAACTTGCTAACCTCTGCTAACTTGAATGGGTATAAAATGTTTAATCTTGCAGCTCCTCTCGACTTTCTAAATGTATCAGAGTGAACAGATCAAGTCCTTAAAGTTGAATTAGTCATTTTGCAGGGGTTTTCGCGCTCAAAAAAATGTATCCACTGATTTACAGATGTCTCTTCCCCAGTGTAAGTCAATGGGAAAATGTCCTTCTGTGCCCCATGGAATCATGTGATGGACCTGGACAGTGCAATTCCACTTTTGACCACTACATGAAACTGCTCACAACAAGGTCTGTGGATTATTTTAAGTAACTGGGTCATGGTTTCTGCAAAGAGACAGTACTATTAGGTTTTTCAAATGTATTTTTTGGCACTTTAGGATCCACAATCCAAGTGTCTTCTGGTTCCATTTTATTGGAGTCTGGGCAGACATCTCTACAGCCGAAATCTCCAAAACTCTGCAACTCACAGTAAAACAATTGAGACTAATAAATAGCACGAAAGGTGAGAGGAAAAATATGTCTTTTTCGATTTCGGAGTGAACTGTCACTTTAGGCTGTACATGTTATAACGACAGCAATAACACAGCAAGAAATTCTTATAATGTATGTGGTATGTATTGCACTTGATGACTGACAACATTTTTCATTATGGTGATAAAACTTCATGCAAAGTGAACATCAATTTTGGAAAACAGAGCACCTGGCTCCTCCATGGTAGCTAGTTTCACTTGATGCTGACTGACATCCGGAGTCCTCCAGAGCGCACAAACTCTCCCCTGGCTGACAGCCTATCAGCAGCAGCCCAGCTTTGCTTCCCTTTGCCTGTTTCAACAATACAATATCTACTCACTGGCAGGTTGTTATTCCAAAACACAGTTTGTCCTAAACAGTGCCAAGTAAATCAAGGTCCAATAAACCACCATCGCTAAAGTGAGAAAAGTATATTAGCAAACGGAACGACGCCCAAAATAAAGTCTGATACCAATCTAGGGAGATCACTCCATGACGATTCCATAAATGTGGGCACTGTAAGAGATTATGCTAATCTCTGTTATTGGTACTGCTATGATAACAGCTCTTGGTAATTACATTGGCTCTCTGGGAGTTAATTGCTGATAGGAAACTATTCTGTAATGAATAGGCTACTGTGCAGAAGGGAAACTAATGGAAAACTTTCACCTGAAAAACACCCTGGCTGTATAATTAGCATTCAACAGAAATTACTTAAGTCCTTCTAAAAGATATACCTGATTGTCCATTAACAATGTGCATGATTTTACTTTTTGAAAGGGATGTTAAGACTTGTGGTGTCATTAGTCTTCAGACAATAATGGCCTGGGAGTGATCCAGGTCTAGAGCTGCTAACTGCGGGGAGGTTTGCAGCACCTCAGCCGAGGGCACAGCTGGAGAGATTTGTAAGTGTTTGAGAAGCTCATTAAACACGGTCTGAAAATCCTGTCTGAAGCATTTTGTGGCTGCAGCCTAGGGAATGGATAGAGATGATCAAAACCACAGCCAGCAACTTGGCGAGCGTCTGCCTCCACTCTTTGCGTCAGGGACAAAAAAAAAAAAAGAAAAAAAGAAAAGAAAGGGGGTAACAACGAACTAAAATAAATATCGCACTTCTAAATTAGCCATGGATAGAGAAGTGGCAGACGGAAAAAAAGCAAGCTAAAAATAAAGATGGGATCGGGTGGGTTGAGCCACTATCCCCAGAGCGCTGGGGATGGTGAGCTTGAGCAGCCTGTCCAGAGGGGTGATGGGTAATTCAGATTCCGTATGCTCTGTGGCACATGCTGCTGGAGGGGTTGGGGGGAGTGGGGGTGAGAAGCGTAGGAGCGTGAGGGGTGGCGGTAAGGCACAAGGGGGGGAGGGGGCGTGCTTTTTCGTATCATTCAGTAAATGGTGGGAAGGGGTGTTGACGAGTCCTATTGCACACACCTTACAGAAGGACACAACCCCCTCCTCCTGGAGACAGAGAGAGAGAGCACAGAAAGGAAATGGGGGGAAAACAGAAGACACAACGACAGGAGACAAAATGCAAGGCAAGACAGGCGTTAGATACTGGAGAGAAACATGCGTGTAAGTAATAAGAAGCGGCGGCTGCTGCTGCTGCTTCTCAGGTTAGACTGAAACGTCGACAGGGAAACTACTCAGCGGTGTTTCAAACTAAACACACAGATTTATAGGGTTTAAATCAATATTTACAAAAAGGCAACACATGTTATACACAAGGAGGGTTAGAGGTGGGGAAACAGTCACGGGGCACAAAGGAAGTTATTGAGGAACTGTAGGCAAGGAAGAAGTCGCGAAAGGTGATATTAGTAAACAAAACTACAGGTCAGATTACATGGTTAAGTGCAGAACTGAGGGAAGGCTTACAGCACATCAATGCTGGGGTCAATTCACTTTCACTTCATATAAATGTCATCGGAAATGATCATTTACATAATCATGACACAGCATTTATTTCACAGCGGGAAGCTGATCTAAGGATGAAAATTTAAGCATTTTTATAAACTGGCATCAACCTTGCTGAAGTGTCCTTCAGGGAGACACGGAATCCTTTGAATCCCCGGGGACGCTGTTCTTTAGCTAACCTTGTGTTTTGACCTTCCAGTGGAAGAATGCAGATTACTGCAGTAATATTTTATAATAATTCATGTGTCCCCTTTCTCTCTTTTCAATACAGGAGGGAAATTATCAGTATAATTGAAAGTGAAGTGCCTCAAAAGCTGACACAAACACAGTAGACAGACACACTCAGGTAGGCACAGACCTGTTTGCCACCCATGGACTCAAACATCTTCTCCAGTTGGACCCGGAGCTGCTGAATGTTGTTGAGGAGGATGCAGGGCTGTAAAAATAAAATAATAAATAAATTAGATTGTTTTGTATTGTACAGTGAAGAACATCATATATATTTAATGGTGTTGACATCCTAGAAAAGCCTGGTGCATTAAATTTTCTGCTTTTTCTTACAGCTATTGACATTCTGCTGTAACAGTTTGTAAGCTTTATACTGGCCCAAATAATTGCAACACATCGTCAGAAGGGCAAAAGCAGTCAAATCCATCAGTTTTGATTTCCTGGATCCCACGCGACATCGACAGTCAGCAGGGAAACGCAATACATAATACAACAGGGAGAGAAATGTCTGCGCTGAGTATGTCAGGCACTATCGATTTCCAGCTGCACAACAAGTTTAACAGATGACAGACATTAATCACACTGCTGTTTATGGAGACTGTGAGTAATTCTTCAGAGTTTTCAGTCACTCACAGATTATGTACATTATCTGCCCAAAAAACAACTGACAAACATACAGCACCACAAAATTATGATAGTGGTACTGGATGGTGCCAAAATGTTAATTCTGCACCCCACAGGAGAAGGATGATTGGTGTCTTTCAATTCACAAAGCAGCCAATAGTGTCTCAGCGGCAGCACATAATGGCTTGCTCGCTACTAGATTTATGAGCATATCTATATGAGAGTGATGAGATATTTAAATCTGAGTAAAAGCAATGGAGATTCCCTTGGCTATATATTTCTAGCTTAAGAGAGGGTGAAATATATAGAATAAAGGATTCTGTCCACTAACACCCGCATTGGATATATTATAAACTATCAGTTAAATACCAAAGGGCTGCTGTAACATCACCCAAGACTGCATATAACACAGAGAAAAAAAAGAAAGCTATTTCACAAGAGTGTATTTATTGATTTATAGTATTCACTGGGGTGTTGCTTTTTGAACACGGTTGTGCCAAGATAACGAGTTTGTCTGCAAATACTTTCAATATCATGAAATACATTTACAACAGCACTATGTTTGCAATAGCAGATCTTTGCAGATCAGTGGTTCCCAACCTGGGTATGCCCCAAGGGGTCCCAAGATAAACCTGTAAGTTCACAAGATGATTACAGAAATGTTCCCTTATGAAAAACTGCCTTTATTACTGTGACTTTTGGGGTGGCACGCAGGTTGCCTCACAGCACAAGGTTAAGTTCAAACCTGCCGGCCAGTTTGAGTCTTTCTGTGTGGAATTTGTCTGTTCCCCTTGTGCGTGCCTGGGTTTTCTCTTGGTGCTCCAGCTTCCTCCCATAGTCCAAAGACATGCAGGTTAGGTTAATTGATGACTCAAACTCAATTGCCGGTAGGTGTGAATGGTCTTCTGTCTATGTGTGTCAGCTCTGTGATTGACTGGGGCTTGTCCATGGTTTACCCCAACTCTCACTTAATACCAAGACATCTGCTTCCACGATTGGATAATTAGACTTGAATTGTACTGTATCAGTTGTGTGAGAGATTGTAAATGGATGTTTTCATATGGTTTTAATGTTGTTAATCACTGACACCTATTGTATGACTTAAATTCATTTAGAATTTTCTTCCTTCACTGGAGGCACACAAGAAAAAAATGCAACAAGGGGTGAGTAACTGATTTAAAATGTTCATTTGGGGGTGAAGTATTCCTTTAAGGGGTCGTGAGCCACAAAAATTGGGGAACACTGTTTTCGATCCTTGTCTTTACTCATACTACTGCTCTCTTTTAATGCTTCAGTTTGTTGTCAGCAAAGACAGACACACAGTACATTATTGATAAAGATGGCTATGATGTGAGACATGCATTGTATATGTGACAGTCCAACAAATTGGAGATTAGGTTTAATTTGATATAATCCTGCCACTGTACAGCTCCATCTGCCTCTTATTTCCCTTTTTCCATCATCTGTCTGTTCAGTCCTCTCTCAAGGAGGGACATTTCATGTTTTCTCTGGGACAATTGTAATGAGCCTGTCAACACTGCAGAGAAACATCTGCCTCTTCTGCTAGTACCCTGTGTGTTATCGCTCACTTCAACTTCAAAGACCAGTGAGGATAATTAGGCCACTCAGAAGGCTCTGCATTTAGTCATCCATCACATTAAACAATGGACAGAGAGCCCAGAAAATACCAATGACTTCTCCTCATCAGCTATGGGCTGTGACATGAATAATTGCATTTCGGTTAATAGAGACACTTTGTTAAGTGCATTACAAAAAGCAGAGCAGTACTCAGCTTAGAGCAGACTGGGCTTCTTAACTGAAACACTTTCCAGGCAAACCACTGTTAGAGACAGTCATCATGGCAACACCATCATCTGACTAACCACATTTGCATTTGGACCAAAAACACTCAATGTAACCTTTGCTATTAACATTTGCAGACTTTGAGTGGGCACTTACCACGTTCTCCTTACTCAAATACAAAGGAAAGTCCTTGGATATGATTGCAGCATATTGCAGAAGAACTTTGTTGATAGTCTGTAGGAAGGGAGAGAGAGACAATCTTATAATTACAGAATTTTTTGTTGTTTTATAATTGCATTTCTTGAAATCACAAAAAAAGGTAAGGTGTGTAAGACTTAGGTGGATTTGATGGCATCTTGCAGTGAGGGTGAGATTGCAACCTGCTAAGTCTTCTCAAGGTTAGGTTTTCTTCAGTTTTCATTGTTTAGGAGGTTGTTACCACGAGCCAAAATATTCAAAGTGGTCTCTTTCTCTCGAAAACAAATGGACCCAGTGATTAAAACCGGTAAAAACACAGAACAAAGCAGTTTCACCTTACAGATCAGTGCTTATCTAATGCTGACATATAGTAGACAAGCGCTTGCCCCCAACTTGCTATTATATGCCGACATATTGTCAGCTGATAAAAAGGATCAAACCAACAGTTAAAACTGTTAAAGTGTGGACATATGAAGCGACAGCAGCTCTACGGGACTGTTTTGTGTGCACAGATTGGCAAATGTTTAAAGATGCTGCCACTCAAGATAACAACATCAGTCTTGAAGAATATGCATCTTCTGTCACATCTTATATCAGCAAATGTGTTGAAGACGTGGTGATCACAAAGACGGTGAGATCTGTGATTGAAACTGCCCAAAACATCACTGGTTCCCATCTACATAGCATCAGTGACCTCGGTGAAGTGAGGTGTCTGCACAGAGCCCAAAGGACACTGAAAGACAGCAGCCACCCCAGCCACAGTCTGTTCACCCTACTGCCATGTGGGAAAAGATACATAAGTATCCGCTACTGAACCACCAGACTACGGAACAGCTTTTTTCCCCAGACTGTGAGACTCTTCAACTCCTCCTTTAATGCCAAAAAGACATAGCAGGATTTAGGGTCAACTTTAATTTAATTTCTTCATAAACCAATTTTAAGAAAAATGACAAATAAATCTACCTTGTACCTTGTACCATGTACCTTGTGTGCTTACCCTTTTTGTATGATAACTTCATGTGTGCTCACTTTTTTATGTTCCAGACTTTCAGGAGGGTTTTTCCATATATTAAACGCAAATAGCTCTTACTTTCCGAACAAATAGACTGGTGATTTAAAACACTCAATAAAGCAGTTCTACATATAAATCAAATCAGTGTTTTTCTGATGCTGCTCATTGCAGATGGTCAAAAGGCAAAATCATGAATGGCCCTATCTGGGGCCACTGTTGGTCCATTCTGAGCTAATATAGAAACATGGTGGTTGCGACATGACTCCGTGCACAAGGACCCGCTGCCTATGTTAATATAAACAGCTCATTTGCTCATTTTAAGGCAATGAAAACACAACAGTTCATATTTTCACGTGATTATACAATAAAAACCTACTTAAACCCACTTATTCTGTTATATTCCATTTCTGCCAATATATCCCCCTAAATCCTACACATCACAACCTAATAGCAAGATGATATCAAACTGAATAAAATAACTACAGTGTCTCCTCAGAACAATGACAAACTCTTTAGTTATTTCTCCTCACAGGAATATTAAGGGTTCAGTGTGAGGGCTTTCCAAAGAGCCTGACCTTTGCAAAACGGCACATGAAGTGAGCCAGAGCCTGTGGGTTTGGACACTCCAGCTTCTTGATGATCTCGAAACTCTGATTTAGTTGAGTAAACACATCCACCACTGAACATGAAAAGAGGGCGTGCTCTGAGGTTTGCTGGAACTGTTGCAGGAAAGAGAAGAGGAGAAAGGAACATTAGGGTGGAGAGAGGGATGGCGGGGGTTGGAAGAAGGAAAAAGAGAAAGAGGCAGATGTAGAATGTCAGATCTTAAGAGCTTTAAGCACCTCAGAATAGTGAGGCATTATTAAGTAATTTAGCACAGTGAAAAGACCGTTCGATTAATGTACCAATTACTTTATAACTATGCCGCTTACAGAGCAGAAATCCAGACCACTTACTGCCAATTACAGTAGCAGGTGTGCAGTTAACCCTTAATGCATGAATGCTCAGTAACTGCTGAGGTGCACTAATAATATGACACACTCTCTGAAAAATATATTGAGTTATTTCTTACACATATGGATTCCTGCACTTTTTCGTGATTCACTTAAAAGTCATATGCAGTCTTAATTTTCAAATGTTTAAGTATAGATAAATCATGGTTTTAACCTCAAATTGTTCAGTGGACATCCCTGGGTTACACAAATCACACATGTAAAGCACAATGCAATGTTTAGCTAGAAGACGCATCAATATATTGCAATATTTCCATGCCAAACTTGTTTAGTGAAGCTCATGCCCATTTCTTGTCATTATTACCTAATATCCGCATGCATTTTACTACCCTGAAAATCATGCTATGCTTCCTGTTTTATCAATTTTTAATTCGAATTTCATTTATATTCTTGGCTTTTGATGTCTCTGGGTGAGGAGTGTTTTTGACTGTGTAAAATTTCTTTATCCCCCCATAGCTTCTTCCTCAAGAGGTAAATTCAGTCTAGCAGGTTGTCCTTGTGAATAAGAGAGCAGCCTTAAGTGGCTTTGTTGGTTAAATTAAAAGCTACATAGTGAGAAATAATTCAACGTTATACTCACTCCGTCTTTCTTGTCCCTTTCCAGAGCTCCATTGAGGAAATCCATGGCGACGTCTTCATTCTCATCAAGCCACTGAATGACAAATGGCTCAAACCACCTAAAAAGAGAAAACATTGTATAATTGAAGGATCATATCTTTTCTTAGCATTGGTTTATCTCTCCTGTCAGGAACACCAAGGGAAACAAGGTTTAGTATATGAGACCAATTCAGAGGCCAAAGCTTTTTAGTTATTTAAAAATCATAGGGGAACAACTGTATTTAAGAGATCGATAAAAATTGATTACACCCAAAAAGGTATCCCAAAAAAAAAAAAATAGCAAATTTCAGTGTGGTTTTGGCCAAGACTGTGATCCATGCAGACATTGATATCAGGTTTCAGTTTGTGAACAAATTAGACTGCAAGGCTCAGACAGAGGACAGCAGAGGACAGGACAGGCTGGAGCGGATGAGTCGGGTAAGGAAGTACATTTGTTAGTGGAATAATAATGCTGTTCTGTCTGTTTCACTTTGCCATTGCCTTTTTTAAAATAGTGCCTGAGCTTGTCCTCACAGCAACGGATGTCCCCCCAAAACGGTTATGTACCCTGGCTAAGGGCATCTGGTACAGGAGGGAGAGCCAATAAATAAGGTGGGTGTGGCGACAGAGCAAGAGAACAGAGACAGGCAGACTGAAGAGAAAGACTGTGAGTGTGTGTGTACAGTATGAATCAATCCAGCAAGAGATGGTGTTTGAGTGACAGTGTTTGGGGAGGGGGAGTCATTATTCTGATAGACTGGTAGGATGGAAGAGGGCATTGCGTTCCCTGCTTGCATTACACGTGTTTTACATTGCAGCTATCCCTGCTTTGCTGCACATGAATATGCATGCACAATGGAAAACGGGGCTATGTGAAAAGAACAAAAACATGCTTTTAGGCTATAAATTTGTCTCCTGATCCAAAAAACAGTTTATGATTGGCTTGTTTAAAGGCTTCCTGGAATAAACTGCCACCACAGATTGCACAGACATGACTGTAATACAAATTCAGTCTTAATCAGAAACTAATCTGAACACTTACAGTCTTGTATGTATCACACTCACATTGTCAGATTTTTCTGTTAGGTGTCTTTGACACTGGAATATGATTTTTTCGTTTGTTTGACTACAAATGATAAAGTAATTAAAAATAGGTTTATTCGGGAAAAATGCTTTGAGGAAACCTGAGGACCTGACCTGACAAAGATCCAAGTAGGATTGAAACATTGTCTTCATTAAACTTGTTTGGCATAGTAAGTGTGCAGGCATTACCTTTTTCCCTCAGTCTACACGGTATTTTGATCACCTTGCACCTATGTGATTTACATGAAATTACTTTCTTTCAACTCAGGAAAAATGCTTTGTTGGGCGACTAAAAAGTTTCCTATGGAGTTCCACAGAGATCAGTCTTTGGGCAGCCGTCTTTTGTCTCAATTATGCAAATGTATTTTAACTTCACTTATTATAACGATTTTTAAAAGGTTGCTATTGCCAATGACACAAACAATGTATTATTACTGACATTAATGAACACTGAAATGCGTTATGTTGACATTTAGTTGAAACACAAAAAAATACAAAATAATCTATATTTGTCTTAGTTAAAGTTTAAAAAGCCAATTAAATTTAATTGTGAAATCACTTTTAATCAAGCTATGACTGTTCCCATCATCGTTTCCTGTGGCCATGTTTGTTTTACCTTGAATGTTGCAAGCAACCTGTTCATTTATGTACATTTAGTGTCACTTTGTCACTGCTGTTAAGGACAATAACACCATTATTTTCCCTTTGAGATACAAATGCAGATGTTATTGTGATATTTATAGAAAATTTGAAGAAAAAAAATAAAGATAAAACTGCAGTGTATGGAGGTGGAAAGAGAAACTGTAACAATTACTGTACAAATGTGTATAAAAAGAGCAATTACACTTAATGGACAGTGAAAAAGCAACCAGATGGTGTTGGGGGAGGGTGACAAAGCAAGAGTGGAAAGAAAGTGAAATGATTTAAGAAGTGCTGGAATATTTACACCACATTAACATATTTGTATCGTTAACATGAAACCAGCATTTCACTTTCAAATCATAGTTATCATCAATACTGGTGAAATGCTATATATATATATATATTTCTTTAACAGTGTATCTTCATACTTTTGTTTGTTCAGTAAAAAATATGTACAGGCTGTGTTTGTGAGAATGAGAGGACACTTACAGAGAATACTCAGGTGGAACATCCTTGAAGGCCGGCAGGTCACGAACATATTCATTATGGAACCATTTGACCTTGAAGTGGAGATTCATGTATTCTGTACTTTTGCATAGGCGGTGTTTGTCATGCTCTGTAATGCAGATCAAAACATGAGAAGCATACGTTAGCATATAGAGTATATCCACTGAAGTCCTGATACAGAGAAACCTTGTTTTGTAATTCTCATTGAGTCTCACACATAGGAACACCTCTGGACTGACCAGAGAGCGTGTCAAATTGAAAGGCAACATCAAATCTTCATATAGAAGCGTGTTGCATGTGCTCTGGGCAAAAAACAAAAGCTCACAAGCGCATGTGCACACACACACACACACACACACACACACACACACACACACACACACACACTAATGGAAATGTGCAAATATCTTAATAAGCATAAAAAGACCTGGGTAGCAGTGGTTGCTTTTAATCTGACATCTTAACGGGCTCAATTATGTACAGCCTTGAGCTATCAAAGAATGAGAAAATAAAACCGAGCCTGTGAATGTGTCCAGCTCGCTTCAAAAGAAAGAAAGCCCTTGAATGACTGCAAACAAACTGAAGCTAAAATGGATTAGACTTTCATGTCAGCAGACAAGGCTGCTGAGTCATTTAGTCCAGCCCACTGTAGACATTTCAGAACAATTAAACATTTCCATGGGATCCCCCTGAGGAGAGATGGTGGTGATGGTGCAAGAGAGGTAGCGAGGAAGAAGAGAAGAGGCGGGGGAAAAGAAAGCAAACCAATCAACTAGGATGAGACAAAAAAAAAAAAAAGACAATGGCTCAAAGACCAATAAAAGAAAATTATTGTGCACCTGCAGTGGTGGGTAAACTAAATTGGCTTTGCTGTATTCCTGTAGACAATGGCACAAAGAAGAGTAAATAGAGGAGACAAGGGCATATCATAGCAGTATGGGGAATCATACGAACAATTGTTGTA
The DNA here is from genome assembly GCF_026936395.1 of Plectropomus leopardus. Lineage (NCBI taxonomy): Eukaryota > Metazoa > Chordata > Actinopteri > Perciformes > Serranidae > Plectropomus > Plectropomus leopardus. The sequence continues at coordinate 30,686,670 of NC_142176.1, read as the reverse complement.
TCAGGAAATGTTAAGTGGACCTGCACTTGTATAGTGCTTTTCTAGTTGTTTTTGACCACTCAAAGTGCTTTTCACACTACGAGTCACATTCACCCATTTACACCCACATTCATATACTGGTGGCCGAGGTTAACACACAAGTAGCCACCTGCTACTCATTTTTAATAATTCATACACATGACAACACAGCCATCAAAAGCAATTTAGGGTTCAGTATCTTGCCCAAAGACCTGCTCTATCTCCTGAGCCAAAGCTGCCCTTTACGGGAAACTTAACACAAAAACAAACACCAACATTACACATCATACAAAAGAGATTATGTTAACCATGTTTATCATATATATATATATATATATATATATCATATATATGTATATAAAATAAAATGTATATATATATATATATATATATATATATATATATATATATATATATATATATATATATATATATATATATACATACTTACATACATTTTTTTTTTTTTTCACTTTTGCAGTTTCAAATTTACAGACTTCTTTGAATCTTTTTCAGACCATATTTGACAATGGCTCGTCAATGGCTTGTGTTCAGGCTTGTTTGTCTTTGGCAATGAAGATGGATGCAGCCATAAAGGTATGGTTTCCTTTTACAAAAAATATTTCCAGACCAGATAATTACTGAAATCAAATTCCATACTTTTCCATACAGCGTGAGAGCTCTGTGGTTTATTCAAATGCTTACAATATACCTTTTTTCTTGGCAAGTGACCTCTTGTGGCCGTCCAAATAATTACTGTAGTCTGTCAGGGGGGCAGTGGATGAAGGTGGTGGGTTGTTGGGCAGACAGCCTGTCTGACTTAGACACCAAAGACTGCACATCCCCTCTCCTACCAGCAGTTAAAATTGAGTTTACTGAACCATGGTCTCCCCCTGACCTTAACCAAAAAGCTTTTATTGCAAAAACCTACACAAACCTCAAGCACAGACATGGCAGTTCGCAAAATACTTAGATGTCTCTTGTCACATTCAGCAGTGCCAGTCCACAACTGTTTACATTACAGGGGTGTGTAAACATGAAGGCATCCTCAATTGCACTGAGCAATCACCTAGTAAATGCTGTATGTTTGCTGCATGGCAGACCTCAAGGCAAGTCACCACTCTCCGTCTCTCCCCACCCATTCCTGCATGAATCTTTCAGTCTTTCTCTCTAAGCCGCTCTTTGTGACTCCTCATTGTCTTCACTTTTCGTCCAACCTCTTCGTTCTTATTTAGTGTACTTTTTATTCAGTATGCAAATATCCATATGATGCCTTTCTTTACGGCAAAGTGGAGGTATCTATTTTGGGTTCAGCATCTGTTACAGATTTCCAAAGATAAAACATGGGGAGTGGTGAAGCTATATCTGATCAGAAATAGAGATGCATTTGAGACATAAAGGATTTGCCTGGTGTGAACTACAGTCAACAAAATTTGGCTGGACAAAAGGCTAAAGAAGCAGGGAATAGGATTGTAATAGATTTCTTTTGAAATGTAGGTGCTTCTAAAGGGTAAAGCAGAATTAAAGGCACACATATTCACACACTGTTTTGCGGATACAAGCTTTATGCATTCACGCAACATCAAAGACATGTTTAAATCCACGCATTGCACCCTGGCTGTCGCGCCTTAATCCTGATAAGAACCCTGGTGTTTGCTCTGATGAATAGTGCACAGCCTGCCAGCCTTCTCTCCTCTTTCTGCTCAGAGGAAAATATTTACATATGTGTAATTAACATATTTACCTGTGTGGATAATGTATTCAAATGCACAATGCAATATTTTAGTCCTTGGAAAGGAGAAGATAATGAGTGCTCCACTAAAGTAAGTGTGTTATTAGTTACTGCTGCTCAGAGTAACTTTAGAATTAGGACCAAATTTGTGTTAAAGCCAAAATAATGTAGTTGTGTCTCAAGGATTAAACATTAATCTTTTTAGGGAGCACACTGGTTTGATAGTGTTAGTATATCTCCTGGGAAAGCATTTGATACATAGGCCAGAGTTACTTTTCAGTCTGGCAAAAACAGTCACAGCTGGCACAGCCACCATGGCTTCACACATTCTGCAGGTAACAGTGGCAATAACAGAACCGTAAAAATCACAGTACAGTGAGTGAGAGAAATGCATCACAAAAACAGCACAGAGAAAGATATTCAAATATCCCAGGACATGAGAAAAACATTTTTTGTGTATGTTAAGCAGCAAGCATATGTATTCAAGTCATTTCTCCACTTGTACATTAAATGCCTCAGGAGGAATTTGTTGAACTTGCACATACAGATTTTAACCTCTTTACACAAAACCCAGAAGCTTAGGGGACTGTTAAAAGTTTTGCAATGTCCTGCTTATAGCTGATAGGAAACGCCACGATGATAGCAGCACCTCAGGGTTATTTTCTTTTGGAGCCAACCACGGGGAAATGCCAGGGATCACTGCTTTCATCAACACCTAACCTTAATGGCCAAAGTGGTTTTGCTGAGAGATTTAAGGCTTCAACTGGATTCACCTGGTCAGTCTTTGCCACTGAAGGAGCAGGGGGCTTAAACACTGTGAATATTGAGTAGAGATAGTTTTACTCCACAAGACCCGCAGTTATTCCGCAGCAGTGGCTGCGTTATACCTGAGCAGAGGGACCCACTGTGGCAGTGCCACTTTAATAACTGAGCTGGCACTCCAAGGCAGCTTATACACATACAGGATGGACACACACAGTCACAGTTTGTCAACCGCTCTGCCCTAAGCTCTGACTGCCGTCACCGTGCGCACGCACACGCACGCACGCACACGCACGCACACACAAACACAAACACACACACACACGCACACGCACACACACACACACACACACACACACACACACACACACACACACACCCTTACTGTCACACTCTCACAGTCACCTAAAGGAGGCAGATGGAGGTCAGTTGGGAGACAGAAAAGTCGAGGTCAGCAGGTGTGCTGTTTGGTGCTGCCAGACAGGTTGTGCTAGCTTGCTATATGTGAGTGCTTGTAGAGAGTGTGTGTACCCTACATCCACTCAAACACACGTACTGTATACAGTACCTGTATATAAACAATGTAGTACGATTCTGCGGCTCCAAAATAAGAATGTATTGATGTTTCCAAAAAATAATACATGACTGCTTGACTAGAAGTGTTCAGTGACTCACATAAACCCAGTCTTATCAGGGTTGGGGAAAAACAGCTTGGTATTGCAATATTTTGCATGTGCAAACCACAAGCAGTGGGGTTAAATGTGTAATGCTTGTTCTGGTAGTGGCTTTAGAGGAAAGCTCCTGCAAAGCAGAAATGTGCATCCTCAGGAGATCATGACGGTTTTTTGAAAGTAAAGATCTACCCATTACATGTTTACATGTCTTGTCTACAAGTGGGAATTTTGGCACCAATACAGAGGTCAGGGTCACAAAAGATATTAGGACACATCCTTAGCGGGACTTCAATATTCATACTTATTTTCTTGAAGCAGCATGAGGAATATGCACCATTGGCTGGAATCAGCATTACTGATGCATCGGCTTTTAAATACACATTTATTCCAACACACAAAGTTGTGTTTTCTGTAACTGCATTTTATTAGCTGAAGGGAATGGTTCAGGGTGCCAGCCAAATTTTACAAAATAACACTTTTCTTCAAGCTTCAAAATCTGTGGTATTAAGACAGAAATATTTGCCAGAGGTCAAAAGAGCATAAAGTTCTCAAAAAGCTTTCGTCCTTCAAAACTCTTCATTTTACAAGCCAAAAAGCTCATATCCTCTCTCTAGAAAATGGAAGCACAGATGGACAGAGTGTGCTTCTTTGCACCCTCTGAATGAAAGCGAAAGGATATAATTTTCCATTGCCTGGTTCCCAATGTGATTGTTTCAATGGAGGAGAGAATCTGACGGGAAATGAGGCCGCAGGGGGCAGTGTTTTAAAAAGGACTGCTATAAAACATACAGAAGCTGTCTGACTTCAGAATGAGTCATCTGTTTTTCTTTCTTTTTTCCATGTAAAATGGCTCTAAATTTTTTATATCTAAGAATTCTGGCTAAAAGGGTTGGAGGTGACAGACATATCTTGTGTTTTCAAACACAGTCAAAGCCTCTACGAAAATGTAATTACAGGCTGTCGAACTTCAATGTGATTAAATTATCATTCATTGATGAATTTCACTTCAATGACAGGAATTATTTTGTAAAGCGTCAGATTTTTGAAATAGGAAATCTGTCATTTTGGAAGGAAAGCCAATTCATATTCATTTATGCTGTTTGTGCAAATGCAGCCTCCTGTGACCTCCGCATGGTGTCACATGGATTGACACCTTGAAAATAAAAATGCATTTAACATACTATGTATGGGCAGGCATGTTTGGATATGTGCTGTTCTTGGAGCATCACAAAGACTGGCCCAAGAAGCACTACAATATGTTATTTTACTGACATTAAAATATTCTTCATTCATTAGTAAGGCTTTTTTTCTGCCCTGCACTCTGTGAATGATGCAAAGGTTTAAAGAGGGACACAACAATGCACAGACAATACGTGTCTCAGGACAAGGTCTATATTTACAGCCATATTAACATGTGGAGAAGACTTTAATTTATTTTGACAAACGAAAAGGTAAGTGAGTGTAGGCATGGCAGAATTGCTGTTGAGGCTGACTTTGTAATGAGCTTAAGATTTCAATGAAAAATCATTCTTCATACAAACCCTGAAGTCCTTCACCACCTTTAACATCTCTCAGTATTTTCTGCTATATATTCCAGGTTACCAGGTGCAACAGCTGCGTGCCTCATCACCTTCTCTCCAACAGGTTTTATTGTTGCATTGTTAACTGCAGTATGATGTGATACAGCAGAATTATGACTGTAATTGGTTTGGTGAAATTAGATCATGATGAGGGTACAACCTACGCTTCATCTTTTTAAAACAGTTCTTCAACAGTGCCTGGTTTCCAAATTGCATTATAATGGTTAATTTTCTGTTTATGCAATCATGCAAATAGCTTGTGGCACCGTACATTCGCACCTTGCCACTCTCTGCTTCCTGGACAACAACAGTACGTCTGGAAGAGTCAGGCTGGTCTCTCCTCTTCATTTAGAGAGACATTTTCATTACAGGTCTCTGTGATTGGTACAGCTGTTTAATAGATAATGTAGCTGGCTGAGAAGATGATGATTAATTACCACACCCATCCTATTTATATTCCACTTCATCTACGCTTCTGCTAATATATATTAACATATATAAACAAAAGTATCAGGCGTGCTTGAATTTGCCGTCATTGTCTGTATGCAAACGATCAAGCAATAAGCCATTAAAATAGGGACTTCCAATCTGTGTGTGTGTCTCTTCCATTATGCATGTGTGTGCATGCATACACAGTCGTACGTGTGTGTGGGCCTTTGTGCCCTGCTGGTGGTAAACAGTGTGGGCGGTCCTGAGGGAGGAGTAGGCTCAAGGTCCCTGGTGAGGATGTCATCTTGTCTGACTCAGCCCACAGGGACAGACAAACTCACAGGAGACACACTCACTCACTGCCTCATTGATTTAAATGCCATGGATATTATGATGAATTGCACCACAGCATTTCCATACTGGAATTATTACCATTCAATGAATATATCTATAGGAGCATGTGGTTGGGCAAAAGGCTGGAGGACCAGAATGGCAGTCGAGGCCAGTATAGTTCTCTCCATGACATAATTCCTTCATCTTGGCTTCTGACCCAGTTCTGTCAAAGAGCCTCCTAAGCTGTATCACAAGGGCCTACTGACACAGCTCTGCTATAACACCAGAGCCCAACTGAGACACTAACTCCAGCTGATGTGACTCAAACAAGTAATGCAGTAGGACACACAGCCAGTCTTATGACTTACTAATGCAAGAGTCCACTCTGCTTCAGTATGGTGACTCACCATGCAGTGTCTTTTTTAAAATAAATTCCCCCTGCATAATGTAACATTTGGGAAATCTCTTGCTTTAAAGATGGGGTAAGCAGTTGTATTGTGGCCTCAATGGAGAAATGCCATAATAACCGTAAAGAATACTATAATTGAAGTGGACTGTGAGACTACTAGACTTAGCACCTCCTCTTGGCTCTGTTTCCAAGCTCTAGAAAATCTTGCATGTGTCAGGAAACTTTGGCCAATCAGAGAAAGTGTTATCCTATTGACTGTTCTACTAATGCAGATACATGTGCATGTCCCAGGTCCCAAGGAAAGCTGCTCCTCCCTGTAGCAAATTTTTCCCAGTGGGCACTATAAGGCAAACTGGAATTCGTGGTCGGGGACAGTGGGAGAAACACAACTACGAATATTTAGCGTGTCACACACCGCAGAAGTAAACCTGGAGGCTAGAAAACAAAACTTTTTCGCTGTATGCACCAAGCGAGCAACTCCATAGGAATGAATAGGTGCCATTTTTGTTCCACCATCTAGTTATTATTAAAGTCTATGGCACATCCCTATTGTAAAAGCCTGATTCAATGGTGGAGAATCCCAAAGAGAAAGTTGCTGTTCAGCATTCTCAACAACTGCCTATACTGCAGAGCAACCTAAAAAAAGGAAGACAGACTTATCAAAAAGGGGAGTCTAAAAGAGAGTTTGACAATAAATTAAATTAAACAAATGTAAACATTGTCACAGTGCTAGAGATGGACAGAAAATAATGCAAATAGTTTAGCCTTCTGCTACCCAGGCATAGGGCACAAGGTATATTTCTGATGAGTTTGGTTTTAATTAGTTATTTGACACAATCAAAAGGGGGTGTGAGTCCATGACTGACAGCTATGTGTACCAATCATGTGCTCATGATCAGTGGCACATCACATAATTGGTTGGACATGTGTGTGGGCGGGAACTTGATTATGCAAAGATTGCTACTGCACAGATTTTGGCTCCTAATGACATAACCAGCGCAAGATGTAATCCATAACCAAAATTTTGGCTTCAATTTGTACTGTGGGATTAAGTGGAGATGTGTCATCCATCTTTGTATACAGTCTAGGGCTCAAGTGTGCAGCTTAAAGTCCATATTAAAATATCTAATGTAAGCTTAAGCCTCGAAACACAGTGTGTCCTTCGCCTCACTCATCTCTGCTACATACCACCTCACCAGGAAGAGAGCAGGCAGCAACTCCAGAGATGGAATCTAAGTCAGCGGCTGCAGAAAGCCGAATCCAGACAGCACAAACCCCAGGTCCAAGGGAACCAACAGCCCCAACTCCCCACCAAATAGGCAAACTTTCTGTTGCTGCTGTTACTCATGTTAGACATTGCAATGCAGCTGGCCTTCAGATAAATTTGACACCTTGCTCTGAGGGATGTGCACTGGTAGAGTTTGAGCTTCCATAGCTGCTGACGAAAGGTCCGCCTCCAAACCTGCTGCCCGCTCCTCCCTGTGAAGCACTCCACAGAATCAGTGAGCTACTGTGTGCTGAAAACTGCAGAAAAAAAAAAGGCACTAGAAACTAACAGAGTAACTTTTAAAATCACACTGCAATATAACACAACCTTTAGCCCCATGCCAGCCATGTAAACAAGGTCTTTCTGTGGCAACTTAACTCCCCTTGCAAAGGTACATTAATTGAAATTCAATTAAAATATTCTATGGAGCGAAGCTGTTCCAACAGGCTGAAGATGAGTTAATGGGCTGCTGGAGCATTGGATCTTTCATGACATGCTCCAGAGACCACAGCCATTAAGCAGCTATACAGTGGATATATAGCATGTAGTGGAGAACTTCATCACAGAGGTATTATTAAGTCTGGTATTAGCAATACTTTTTCTCCTCTTAATAAGGGATCCTTGTTTGTTGTCAAAACACAGTGAAGTTATTGATATTAAATCTTTATTAACACACAATTTTGATTTAGGTGACACAAGGGATCTCCTTTCCCTTCAACAGCCTGTCTTTAACTTATGTGTTAAGGTTTGGTGACCTGGCTGATGTTTATTTGGGTCTGAACTTTAAAATAGCATGTGATCCTGTCCATCAGTGGTCACAGAATTGGTGATGATAATTGTTAAGTGTCTGAAAACTAAATTTACCACTTCAGAGCACCCTTCTGAGTGGATATCATGCAGGTAACAGTAAACAGAATGAATGAGAGAGTGATTTCAGATGCAGCCATTCACTCTCTCACATCCTCCTTCTCTCGGATCTTATTTTATCCTGTCTGTTTTTGTATGCCCTCCTACCTCTCTCCGTCCTTCTCCTCCTCTCTCCCTCTCACACATTCAGAGATTCACACAGAGATGCTAAAATTAGCCGCATCCATTTCTGCACCAGCACTGGCACCAAAGGCCTCCGAGCAAGAAGCAGGGGATGCATCAAAGACTTCATTAAGTAATGCACATGCACATGTGTGTGCACAAACCTACACACAGAGTCCTCTTTTATTCTCATTCATGCTTTCATACTTATGTGCAACGCTTGCATGACTGCACAGACAAACAGGCCTGCGTGCACAGACACACAAACGGAGAAACACGGACCAAAAAAGCAGGACATGCTGGCCCGCCTCCTTCAGGGTGTCTATGTCAGCCACCCTATCAGTTATGTGTGCCTTATGTAAACGGGTCAGTCTGAGTTACTTCCATTTGTCTGAATGAAAAAGACAGGAAAAAAAATGTGGACTAGCTCTGTATACCTACAGTATTTCTAGCACCTCATTATTGTCATTCACATGCACAAACAAAGGAATATGCAAATGCACATAGCAGGATGCATATGTGTAGAGTATGCAACTGTTTAAAAAAGAAGGCACTGAGAGTATGTGACAGTATGATGGGGGAGAGGAAACGTCACACTGGGGAATTAAAGGAAAAAGAATAACTTCCTAAGCACAAGATGGACTGTTCATAAATTCAGAGCTTTCTCTGGATGCACCATTCTGTTTTTCAGAGCATCACTCTCTTGGAGCAGCACAACATACTCTTGACTCTCTGTGTAAGAGAAGAAGCAGCAGAACGCCCAAGTGGCAACCCCAGAAAATGCCAAAAAAACTGCATTACACTGAATGGCCACATGAGGCTGACTTCAAAACAGAGTAAATCCCCATAGACCCTCATGTTAAAATGACAAACGTTACAGCAGAAATAAACATGATTGCAGCCCAGGGCAAAAAATAGTTTTGATCTCTGTAGCTAATTTCCCAATGAATGAAAACTGTACTGGGGTGATTTTTTTTTTTTTTTTTTTTGGTAACTCACCTCTTGAATTTTATTAAGGCCCGAATTTACGCATATTTAGGATATCGCCAGTTAGGAACAAGCTGTCTATGAGGCCTAGCAACAGTCTGTGACTCGGATCCACCCCTCAGCCCTTCACAACTCACAACTCTCGTCCAAGTATAATCGCTGGCTCAGAAAATTAAGATGAAATTTGATGAAAGCGACTGAACTCAAAGCTTCAAGAAGGCAGTCCACAAACCAATCGGCAATGTCATGGTAGCTATGACCATTATCTATACAGTCAATGAGAGTGCCAAATGCACTGAATGTGTGGTGAACTGCTCAAATGGCAAGAACCTTTCTAGTGAAATGCAATTACTGTGCCTGGAAACTTTTAAGTTCAGTGTTTGCCATATGATTTAATAAAGCGTTTTGCTAGCTAGGTGACATTTTACTAACTCCTAACTTTAGCCTAGCAATTAGCCTACATTTATAACTTATTTTTATAGGCATAATATTACAGTCTACATCAAGTTTGGTGTATGATTTAATCAATCGTAATGTGAAAAGTCTCACGTCTCATCATAATCATCTATTCATCTCCACTGTTGATGAGCTCTTGCACAAATATCATAGGCAAGCTTTTCTTTCATTCATTTTAATTTAACCATTTATTAATCCATATGGAAATACGACACTAAGTCTTCGAACAATGGCGCTCTCTTTGGTGTCGAGCATCAGATTGGATTTACGAACCATTGAATCAAAGACTGCCAAATCAATCAATTGCTGCGGTTCCACAAACAATATCTAGCTGTGATTGTGCAGCTGAATAATTGTTTTGTGACTTATCTTTATGAAAAGCAGTGAGCCGTTATTACAGTAATTAAATCCTGTGTGGTTTCACTGATATTTTACTACATATAACCAGTTACATTCTGCTTTGTTTTTTCACACACAGCCACATGCATGTGCCGGATGCATGTGTCTATGACTGGGCCACTATAAAGAACATATTACTTTTCCATTAAAACTCATTGAGCCTTCATTTGGGTTTGCTTACACTGCTGGTATTACTTTGCATGTCAGTGATATCAGTTGTTGATAGAGAATTAATTAGCTGCACTTCTATCTCACTGTGAGTAAAGAGACTGTTTCCACCCACTGCAGCAGCATGGGTCAATTAAAAAGGTGGTGAGGCATAATGTGTTATTGAGTAAAAGCAGAACAACATGCACTACATCTGATATACTATCTGATTCTACATTCTTTTTGCTACTATGGCAAATTACCACAAGCAGGGAAAATATTTTGCAGGACCATTTAGCCATGAGGTGCACTTTCAGCTGTAAAATGTTTTTGATAATACACAGTGTGACACCAGTCACCTTTTTTATCCAATTGTTAATATGTCACATTCATTACACAGCAGCAATGTATTCAAAGGCATTCTGTCATGTTTAGTGGACAGGACAGTCGGATAATTATGTAAATGTATCATACATCCAAGCATTTTGAAGATGCACATCATCATCGTTGTCATCATCACAATCATGATCATCAACATCATCATATTCTGCAATACAAAGGATCAGCAAAAAAGTGAAATCTGCTTCCCAAGTTAGAACTGGCGCCATCTGTTTTTTTTAATATGTGGTTTAACAATCCATACAGTAAAACACATTAAGTGGTTTAATGTGCATGTTTGCACAATGCCGTTAAGAGGTTTATGAGCTGTCAAACGCTTTATCATTTAACTACTAGCCTGCCTCTACCAAACCAAACTTAGAACTCTGACAGCCAGTAGGACCAACACAAAATGAGCAATAATTCATATAAAGTGCTCCTTTGAGGAACATGACAGTCATGTCCTCCTTCTGGCACGTGTCGCTGTGGGCGGGCAGTGATGTACTGACAAGTCGAAGCAAGAGGAGGCAAAGCAGGGGAAGAGGGTTCAGGCTCAAGTAGCGAGAAAGAGGGTATATGTGACTGAGTGCATCCATGAATCTTGTCTCCTTTTGTAAGACGGACACCCTCAGGCACATCACACGCACACACACACGCGCGAGCACACACACACAAACACACACACACTGCCCAAACCTGCTGTGACAGCAGTCAGTAACACCCTAGGTGGTCACATGCCCAGCTGGTCTGACTCAGATACACACATAAACACACAGAGCCACAACTGCTCAGTGTGTCCCTCTCTGTCTCTTTATTGATCTACTTAAATGTGTATATTATCCTTCATAAAAGTGAAAAGACTTGTGATCTAAATTGTTATTGCACTATCACAAAGGTGTGCCGTTTAGTTTAAGTATTGCAATCATTTGAAAATTATGACCCTTTACTGCTGCTTTGGTTTAGGGTATCACTCGACTAAGCTGTCTGTCATTTTGTCAATCCAATAATAAACATGTGCACAAGTGGTGTCCAATCTTTCCTCCTAAAGCTAATAGAATGTGTCTTGAGTCCAACCCCTATGACAGTTTCTGTAGATTGTCTAAATATCACATAGTTTAATAACGTGCTATCTACAGTCCTTTTAATTGCCCCTCGAGAACGAATAAAGAGATTTGAATTGGACTGAACTGAACTGAATAAATTTACCTCTTATTAATTGCAATATATGCTGAATACACATTATTCTGTATTTATCTAATGATTACAATAAGGTGTGACAAATGCTCTTCTCCATACTTCAAAAGCATTTTATATTCTGTTTAAATTTAAATAAGCTTTATGCAACATTAAGATACTTAATATAGCATCCACTTGCTCATAGTAATGATAAGTCATAAGTAATGACAAGTTATCCTACCTTTGTGTATGTTGTAGTCCGAGCTTCTCTGTGATTTGTTGTGGTAAGCTCATCCGGCTGTGTGCACATGTTGGTTCTAAGTGTATCCCACTGACTAGCTAAACACTGCCATTTTGCACTGCGCTCATATAGAGGTAAGTGCTAATACTGGGATGAAAATGTTGCGCAAGTGATGAGTGCTGTTTATGGAGAGCACTTTTAGCTGCTAGCAGGCACCTCCATGTCCATGTTGGGAACCATGTCAAGAAAACTCATACACTCTGAATTTTGTTTTAATTTTTGGAAGTGATCATGTTGCTTTCACAATTGTGAAAAAATAGCGGAAATGTTGCAGCTTAGCTTTCAGAGTAGAACTAAAACATGTTCCAGCTTTGGCTTTGTTTGTGATAAAAGCTTAAGAACAAACAGTTGATCATTTATAAAACATTTGACTATTTTAATTGCTCAAACCAGCTTGCTGGATTACTGAAATACTCTCTGCTCTCTCTCTGCTTAATTTTACAGAATGTCTGTGGGTTGGATTTTGTGCAAAATCTGCTGGGTTTGTGTTACAACTCAAAACATACAGAGGTCACTATCATTCCAATACAAACAGACACACAGTTTCAGGGAGTGTTGCATTGCCAGATGATGAAACAAGGCTGATGGAAGAATCATTAACACAATGCTTTTCCTCTTTAGGGCAAAGGAAGGAGATGAAGTAATGAGTACCAACATCCGCTTTATGACAGAAGGCAATGAAAGTTAAGAATATTTAACTTTAACAAGCAAGGATATGTTAAATGTTAAAAATGATACATGTGGAATCATGAAAAGAAAGTTGAGCTGCATAATTCTGACATCTTCTTGCTGCGTTTTATCTGCACATTATTCACAACAGAAATATATGTGCACACACACCCATGAAGCTGCACATCTCAGTGAAATCTGATGCATGAGCACATTTTTATGCATATAGTCCATATACACTGTATCTAACAGCAGATCACATTTAAAACCATCTCATATATAAAACTGTATTGCATGTACAGTATATATATGCTTCCTTTATGCAGGTGCCACTGCAGTTTGCAGTGGCACCTGGTTACCATAGCAACTTAAGATGGCTTAGCACTGAGACAGGGGCAGGTATGTGCTGTGTAGATGAGGATAAATCACCAATAAGCTCCTTTGGTGCTTCTCTTCCTTTTCACTTACACATAACCTAAAGAGCGCTCACAATTCTTGACCTCAATCAGATCCCTTTTTTTTTTTTTTTACCACTTCCTTTTCACCTCTTCTGTCATCATTAAAGTAGCAAATATCATACCCTCTGACATATATAGTTTAACATTTAGCGCACAGGTTCAGCTTGAACCGAGCAAGATATGCATGTAAAAACCACATGCATCAGCCTAAATGTAATAGTATGGAATGGGGATAAAAGCAACATACAGAAAGTGCAACATTCTTGTTTTGATTTCCAAAATGTTTTTAGGAATGGTAATCTTCTCCACCCACACCAAATATAAAACTGTGTCCTACACACACAGACAAGCATCCTGTCCAGAGAAAGTCTGGTTTTGATATGAATCAATTCATCTTCAACATGAAGATGAATTGATCACAAAAGTGAGAAGAATTTGTTAAACATGAGCATAGTGTGTGCAGTGTTCTAATGTCACAATGCATAATATCTAGCTTATGAAGCTCAAGCTGAGCTGAAGATAGAGGGGATGGGGGACTGAAGTCAAAACCCATGTTAAAATGGGCCACATCTGTCTTCACGCCAGTAGAGCAAATCTGAGATTTATTGCTTAATCACTGTGAGTGTCTACTGGTTACAAAATATGTAACTAACATTCCTTTGTATAGTGATAAGTATGTAGCATTAACTGATACCACGCACCACAGCATTTATAGCCTGAATTAATTTGCAGACATCTATCTATCTATCTGTCTGTCTGTCTGTCTGTCTGTCTGTCTGTCTGAGCACCTGAGGAGCCCGACTATGTAGTTATTTATTGATGTGTTTAAGTTTAGAATTCTAAATGTGAAATACATTTTGTAGCATATTTACTGCTTAAATAAGGCACAGTGTGGCTGCTACAAAATGACAGATTTACACTCTTGAGTAATTAGTGATAGTGGAAGAAACTGATTGATGATTTTTGCTCAAGCTAGATTATAGAATGTAAATTACTCCTTTCATATTGTAATATAAGATTCAGTACTTACATAGGTAAAGGCTGCTGTTTCAGGGATGAGGTTCCTAACTTTTTGACTAAGTATTACCTACTGCTGCTCATCAAGGTAATGGTTCAAAAAGCAGCCAACTGGTTATGGGTTAAATTCTGCGACACTCAAGCCCCTTTCCCACTGCATGAAAAACCAGCTAATGTCTTTTTCTTTAATGTAATGTGAATGGTAACAATCAGCATTCAGACCCAGGTCAAAGGACTCTGCAGTAGTTGCAAAACCACAAAATACTGTCCGTCACCGCCCAAGTAGCGCTCAAACATTGATCGAAATTGGTCAGCACCAAGCTTGAAAGAGAGACTGACTAAGTAAGAGATATATTAAAAGAAGTAACCACTGTAAAGTTTTCGCTGGACTCCATGTTGCTTTATACTTTTTGTATAAAGCACCTGTTTTCTGGCCTGTCGAACATCGAACATCATAAACCAAAAAAATCCACACACACACAGGCCCATGTGTGCGTGCTTGCACACACGCTCACAAACACACACACACACACACACGCGCGCGCACACACACACACACACACACACACGCACGCACACGCGCGCGCACACACACACACACACACACACACAATGGCAATGGGAAAGGAGTGTATAGCCTTTTTTTTTGTTTTCCTGTGTTTATTCATTAATTTGAGTGGAAACTAGGTATCAGACACAACACTCAATTGTAAATCACCTTAAACCTCAAACCTTACTTGTAAACTCTGTAAACTCTACACATTGATGATTTTCCTCTTATCTAGTATTGCTTGTGAAAACACTTGTACCACAAATACAGGAACACACATGCACACATACACACACAGGCACACATACACACCAACACACAACCCCGAGCACCTCATCTGTTTTTGATTAAACCATTGATCAATTGTTTATCTTGATTAAAAGAAGTTCCAGTTTCTCTATAATGATCAATAGAGGGAAATCAGGGAAGTGTAATCTAGATAGGCAGCAGAGCTGACCACAGCCAGACACAGCTGATAAACAACACCCTGACACCAGCCAATAAACAGCACTCAGATACACAGAGGCACAGCACAGTAACACTGCACACTTATTCCTGAGTAGTTACACAGGAAGGAGAGCGCAACAAATTAGAATTGAATGCTTATTAGTGAACAGCTAACAAGTACATACACATTTAGTAGAGACTACTCAAGATGTTGAGTTATTCTTTGCCAACACTTGATCCATTAATACCATTTATTTTCAGTTCATTTACTCCCTTACACACAGATACCCTCAAGCAAGTGATAAATGTCTGATCAGCGGCACTACTCACCTTCCATTGCATACTTCATATCCAGGGCGAAGAGGCTCCACGTGATCTCAGCACTGATCTTGCCCACATTCAGCTCCTGTGGAAACCTGTCGGAATTGAAACAGATTCCAATCAGACTCATTTCCCTATAATGTCACGCTCGACTGGGTGGCCCAATGGTTTGGCCCAGCCTGAAATCTCAAACAAACGACTTAACAGATGTGCAAAAAGACATGGTTGGTGAATCTCATAATCTAATAATCTCCCCGTCATCTCTAGACCTGGTTGAATTGGGGCGGAATGGAGATGAATGTGCAGGGCTTAAAGATGAGAAAAAGTGCAGGAAGAAGTGACACGGCAAAAGGAAGGAGAGAGAAGGAGAGATTGGGGTGGCAACCTATTTGGCAAGTAATCTGCTATTTTGAATGCCTATGGATTTTCAGTCAAAGCTTGACTGTGAGGTGTCAATGGTTTAATTATCCGTGTCTTCAGACCATGATGGGAGGACATTTATCGATGACGGGGCCTTGGCCTGAGAAAGGTCAATTTATTTTGGAAATGTTTTGCTTTTGTTGGAGACCACTCCATTTCCCAAAACAAACTAATTTGTCCAACAATTTCTATTGAAACAGTAATCATCCGCTCAGCCCGGACACTCTGCCAATGCCCAAGCGAGCCTGCACACAGACACACGCACTTTCCTCTTCCCACCCCAACCTTCGGCACATCCTTTTGTGCAGCAAAGGAACAAACACTGAGACAAGAGGGCGGATTTGTGCTCCCAGTGGCAACTAGAGGGAAAATAACAACAAGAATCCCAGAAACAATTGCTCCCTCTTTCATCTCAATCACTGTCAGAATCTTTGGGTGATTCTTCAGTCTCATCATGCACACACTTGGTGCACTGTAGGCGAGGCAGACAATAAAAAAAAATTGTCATGGCAGAAATGAATGTAACATCTGCAGCTCCTGCGCACGCCTCTAGATGTTTACAATCTACTTCTCTGTGTTGAAATAAATGATGTTATGTGGTTTACAATCCGCATGATGAGTATTCCTGGAAATAATCTCTAAAGCTTCTTATCCTTTACACTTTTAAAAACAACTGCAGCATCCAATTTTATATTTCCAATCATAAAATAAATTCTGTAGATCAGTTTATTGGCACAAAAAAATTTCTAGGCTACGTTCCCAAGTAAACAGTCTTTGTACAGAACAACAGAGCAACATTTTAACATTTGTCCCTCGGGCAGCAGCTACCATTATTTAAAGGCAACAAGTCCAGCATTGGGTTTATTGTGAAAAGCATCAGAGCTGCTGTCAGTCTTGAACTTGACCAGGGGAATGTGGAGGAAATGGGCATAAATATTGCAAATCTATCATTAGACAGTATATGAGCGAAAGCTCAGGGCATAAACAGAGTCTTAATAAGCATCGTAAATCAGCAAGAGGAAGGAAAAAAGAAAAAGGGGCAGGCGAGAGAGTGTGAGAGGATATGTATAAGTAAGACAGAAAGAGAAAAATATGCTTCATCTTATTTCTTCTGAGGCAGCTTCACTCCATTTTCTCCAATTCGAGTAATTTGTTTGATTTTATTAACCAAATCATCGGAAGGACGCAAACACAAACGTCCCCTCAACACCATCACCATAACCAGCCCTCTGTCCCTTTTTCCTGTGAACAAATCTCTCAACTGTTATATAATTCAGCAACACTGCGTTCCCCTTTTATCCATCCATGCTATGGTTCACCATACAAACAAAACAATTTTTTTTTCTGCTGGATTCTCTGGCTGCCTCACAGCCTTCTTGCGCAACACTGTGCTCATCATGCCTCCAAAATACATTTTTTAAATTTTCAGGGGCAAGGATTTACTTTTTGTTCTTGCTCACACTCTAAAAGAAACAAAATCATCTGAAAATTAATTAAAATGAGGTGATACCTTGAGAGTAATTTCTCTCCCTCGTGTATTTAATCATGTGCTATGAAAAATTAAGCCAGATTGGCCTTAATTAGGCCAAATAAATACAGAAATATGGCAAAAAATATAAATATTGAACAAATAAATAAATATTTAATCAGCATGAGCCTTTCTAAAGAAACATTTTTCCCACATCTAACATAGCATTAAACCTTCTTTCAAGTCATCCACATATATGTTCAGTTGGTTATGATTGGTCGGGCAAAAACCACAGCATGAAGCTTCAGAGCTAGCACTGAAACCACAAGCTCTCTGCATGTTAAGTGTGTTTTGAATATGGTTATTTATTCCTTTGAAGTTAAATGGAGGATATATGTATACAAATGGTTTAACACAGTGTTCAAGAGTGCATGCATAACAAGAAAGCTTGACTGTTTACTATAAAAGCTGGTGTAGCAACTAATTAAGTACATGTCAAATATGTATTTGGTCTTTTGTTTGGTATAAAAAACAGATAGTATGATGAAGAAGTACATACTGGTTAATAACTGGGGTGTAAGCCGTCCGGTCCTCATCGATTACAGACACCATGAGAGTAATGAGTTTTGGCCAGAACTCCAAGTTCTTTATCGATGGACCCTGCTCCTCACGGGAAATGTCCTGCTTCCGGCTCTATGGAGAATAAAATTAGGATGGTGAGAGTACAAAGACAGTTTGAGAGAGGTGAAGGTGAAGCAGAATATATGATAATAAGATGATTTGAATTTTGGAATCTATCAAAAATAATACATTTCCTGGGATCACAAAGGCCAAACAAAGACAGTTGTTGTACATAACTCTCTTTTTGACACATTTATATATTCTGCATTGCATGTCATTATATATTAATGTCATTACATATTTAATGCAACTGATACCATACTTGCATTTTATATTAACAGAACTGATAAGAAGTGAGGATCAGGAAGTCAATGTTATAGTGGATGTTCACAGTTTCAGGGCAACATGACAATAATATGAACAACCTTAAAGGGGCTCTGTGTGAAAATGAGAACGTATGAGATGTCTGGACACAGTTCTTAACATGAAGGTGGTTGAGCCTGCAGGTAGCAGCAAACAGTGCTAGCTCAACAGACAGTGCTAAACAATGGCAACAGTGTTGACAGAGCTAACATTGTTAACCAGAGGGACCATGGGGGCAGGTGCTAGACTTTTGCAATAACGCCGACCTGATGTCAGCGGTAACAGCCACAATGAGCATAGTGAAAAGTGGCTACATAAGCTAGGAATGTATTAACATGCACGTGCAACTGGGCCGGCTTACCACAACAAACTACAGAGATGCTCAGAATACAACCCACACAGAGACAGAGTTACTTCATTACTCCACTATATCTTTACATAGCTAATTGTGATGTGCTGTTATATTAATGCTCTGAATGTCACATAATGAACCTTTAATACTTGGTTACCAGACTTAAATGAGCCTAGATCATCCAAGTCAGTTTTGATTCTATTGATGGTCAGAATTGTCTCCACAATAATGTATATACATTATATTATTACCAAATATAGTACTTATCATTGTAAGTGGCGCAGTCGGCCATTTCCAAGGTAGATTTAAATTACCCTTTCATTCACAAGAAATACATAGGAGAGAAATGATGGATGTATGTAATCCAGTTTCAGTGTTTATCCAGCTAATGTATTGATAGTGCAAACTGAATACTTTCAATTACAGCTCATGTATAATAAAAGGTGGCTTTTATTAGAAACGCAGTGCATTTGTCTTATCCGCAAAACAAGATTATTTTCTGCATTATTTTTGACAGTGGATTAGTTTTAAACATTGCAGGGGGTAACTGGACAATAAAGCACAGGCACAGTGAGCTGCAGGCTGTACGTCTCCATATCCTTAGCAAAGTAACCACATATTTCTGTGCTCTGCTGTTGTGTGGAAAACTACTGAAGCCATGTACAGCATAAAATCAGATCGCGGTTGCTCATTACATGATGGAAAGGCAGATTATTGACTGACCTCTTTATTCCAACAACCTGAGTTTGTTTGACTGCACTGGAAACAGATACACCTAACATTATTGGTTGTGCCAAATCAACCAGTTTTGAAATCTTTTGGATTACAACTTTAAAGTTTTGAAAGCGTCATCACCCTCTAGTAATGTGTTTATGTAGATGTGGGTGCATGTCAAAGTGTGTTACAGAAATGCCTGTGACTGTCCCGGGGTGAATGGTGTTAAAAATGAAACCTCTCACTGACTCTACCATCTGCTCATCTCATACTGAGTGCAACAACACTGATCTCCAGTCAGCAAGTAACTGTCACAGTCTTTCACAAACAAGGCCACACACACAGAAAACACAAAGTTGAGTGAACATATTGGAACAAACCCAGCCATACTGACAGATCTGCATCATGCGCAGACATAATAACAGGCAAACACAGTCGCGCTTATGCAGACTGACAATGACAAATATAATCTATGACTCTGGACTCAGGGGACAAACCCTCCTAAGAGGATACACATTTTCTCATTTCTGTATGTAAATCAAACTAAAGCAAAATGTATGTTTGATGAAAAGAAAATTGTGTTAAAAATGAAATATGTTCCAATCAGTTACTGAATAATTTACATTGAATTATTTAACAAGCTTAGGCCTATTGACTTTGGCACAGCACAGAGAGGAGATGTACTGTCGTGAGCGATCAGGAAATGGAAATACAACAATAGTCAATTTATCATTGATGCAATCCCTAGAACCTAATCAGCTCCTACCATTATTAACTTGTGTCTGGTGACGTTAATTCTTGTTTTAAATTTCTGTTGATGCAAGGCAGATGTTACAGCTGAGGGATCTGCAGAATTTAATCTCACAGAAACAAGAAACACATATACCGCTTACAGCTGATTTTGTGACAGTCGATCATGTCAGTGCAGGCTTCACTACTTCATCATTTGGGTTTGGTGCTGCAAAAGTTAAGTCTATCATCGTGTGTGTCATAGTCATGAAAAAAGATTACGATTCATTCCAAGGGTGGCTCCATCCCAGGCATCATATTGATCAAAGGCTCATGAATTTCTAATTTGCATTTTCACTTATGTTTCCTATGTAGCAAGACATGAAAAATGCACTGGTTTCGTATGTGGAGGCAACAGGGAGCTTTAAATGTAACATAATCTTTACAGAAAAACTGTGCAGGGACTTGCAATTTAAGCTGGATGCATGTTAACCTGGGTTTACATGGACCCAGTAGAGTAGAGTAAATCATCTATCTATCTATCTATGAACTACTAGAACTGGTGAAGAACAGCTGAGATGTAAAACAACACCGGTTAGTAAGATCGTAAATAAATAATGGCAAGCAGCACGAGACAGATTTGCTTGCTCCATTAACTCAAAATATTGAGAGGTTAACAACTGATTACATGAGAAAGAGAAAGAGCAATTTTATGAGTTTTGATCAAAGGTAAACGAAACAGGCCTGCAATCCATTTTAGCCCCAAACTCATAGTTAATGAAATTAGAATAGTAATGCTTACTTCCCAGAGGAAGGTCTGGCCTGGACCATCGACTACATGCAACAAGATACACTTCTGTTAAAGGGGACCTGATATGGTCATTTTCAGGTTCATGGTTTCGGTTCCTATAAACCATATTTACGAGCTTTAAAGATAAACAAAACACATTTTCTCATACTGTATGTGCTGAAACACCTATATTCACCCCGTCTAAGACACTCAGTTTAAGCGCCTGTCTCTTTAAGTACACCTCTAGAGAAAGCCCAGTCTGCTTTGATTGGTTTATGTTTCTGGGTCCTCCATATCTTGCTGTCTCTACACCAACATAGCAGCCTGAGGGAATAAATGAAACAGAGTGTAGGGGCACTTTCTTTCTTGAAAATTCACCAAAAAATGCTGCAAATCAACATCTTTGCAACTGGACATGTTCCAGCAGGACAATTATACAAAATCGGGAAGAAATCAACAACAACTGCAACCATGATTACACATTTACATGACGTCAACATGTAGCTATATGTAGCAGTGCACCTACACTGCTAAATGTAATGACTGTAACAGACTATAGAGGTACTTTCTAATGTGAAAAAAAAACAATAAATACCTTCTAAACCAAAAAAAAAATAAAAATCTATCACAAACTGACATCTTGTATTGAAAGTAGAAAAAAAAAAGCTGGAAACAGAGTATTCGGAACAGCCTTAAGTCTTTAGGTTTTTGCTATGAGGGATTTCTTTTGCATCTGTTTACCTTATAATTTGAAACTTCGGCCATAATTAGTATAAACATTCAACACTGCAACATTATATATATCACAGGAGATAAAGAAAAGCGTAACAGGTCCCCTTTAATCAGATGCATAATATAATGAAACAAATATCTCTGCAGGAGGTGACTCAGCTAGGCAAAACCTGTTGGTGGGTGTATCTTTGAGTGTGCGCGTGCATGCAAAGCTGTTTGCATGTATGAAGGACACTGAAGGTTGTGTCATCCCCACTAAATTGGATGCAGTATGCGTCCAGCTAAAACGTAGTGTAGACTCCCTTTGCTCATCTGTATTCACCTCGAGTAGGTACAAACACATTGTTAAAGGTGATTAAGTAGCTTGCTGTCTTTTTACAGTCAACAACACACCCATGGGCTTCACTCTCAGTTGCACTAGCAGGTGAATACTGTACTGAACCAAGAGCACAGTGTTGTCTTACTACTTCCAGTGCATGGCGGTGGTGGGTGCACTGGCAGATATATTCACAGCAGTGTATCACTCCTCTAGAGGGTAGCTGGTGGTTTATGTTTATTGTTTAGCACTTTCAGTCCCTGTGTGGGAGAAAATCAGCATTAGCATACAACTGGCTGCTCATCAATTTGTACAATGTGACACAAATTACAGAGTCTCTGATTGAAGGATTTTCTAAGAGAAATGATCAAATTCCCAGGAGAAATAACTTAGGGTTGAACTAAAGCTGCTGCAATGCATTTTAATGTTGTGTTGTTAATGCATTATATATGAAAATACTATATGTGTGGAAAAATACACTCGAAGGCGCACATTCTGAAAACAAACGTGTTTTTACAACACAGCTAAATTGACTGTTTGGGCATTGTTGGCAAATATGTGATAATGTCGGTGAGAGAGATACTTATCAAATCAATTTGTATTGCTTGTTCAGTAACAAGTGCAGTCATCTTCAGGCTCCTTTGTGGATGCTCTCACAAACAGGCTCAGTGGATCCCTGCTTTTGCATGCCTGTCAGCGACCACCATCCTCCCTCTTCAATATCAGATTGCTTCTATTCATCTGTCTGCTTATGCATTAATATTTGCATAATACATAGGCACGTGTGCATCTGCACGTACATTTTTCATAGATGCATGTGCCTTTCCAAGGACTATTTGGTCGGTGCAACCATCATAGCCGATTGACAATCATTCACAGTGGATGAGCCTGAAAGAAAATGATGGTTCCTTTTGCCCCTTTCCAGGATTCCTTTGCTCTCTTTCCCCTTCGCCTTGCTGTTCAAAACCCTCCTTTTTCTGCCAGGATTTAAGAAACTGTTAAGCTAGATCCCCCCTACCTCTCCTCCCCCCAGTCATTTTACGCCCAGGCAGTAGCAGAGAGCTTTGTTGTTATGTTATGCAAGATGCCTCGTTGTGGGATATTTCACTGCCTGCCTGGCCACCGTGTGAGCTCTCGTGTCGATGCACTCCGTCACCGTTAGCGACTGGAGAATTGGGGTCTGAAATGTGTTCCATCCGCCGAGTCAAAGGCTACCTAGTGTAAGTGAACATAATAATTTATAGTCACAGTGAGATTTGCTTTAGGGGTGAAGCTGATGTCTTTTTCTTCTGCCATGGAGGAAACATTGATGGAGAGGCTGTCAATTGTGAAACTGTGGTGGACGGAGATGTAATTAGTGAAAGTGTCTATCTCTCCGGTTTGGTAATTGCTTACAACCCCTCCGGCTGTTTAAACAAAGGAAGCTTATTATTCAACTTTTGAGCGGATTGCAGCCATTATCTTAAAAGACATTATCTTCTGAGGTGTGGAGGCCATTCTCATTGGGAAGTAAACCGTAAAATAATCAGGCAGAACTGCCTGTTGCCTGATTATTTACTCAGGCGGGGCCAAAGCAAGTAAACTAGCCCATCTTCATGTGTACAAAGAAGCAAACTATAACCGTGGACTGGGTGATGCCATGTTTCTTGCAAATGTAATTATGTAATATGTAAAAATGTAATGTGAGTTCTTAGTATGAGCACATGCCTCCAGCAGCTCGTGGCACACTAGTGATACATCGTTACATGTGGAGGCAGTTTATGCCAGTTTATTTCTATCATTCATGCTGAAATGCATTTTCTTCTGCTCATAAATTATCTATCTGGACGCTTGAGAGCATAAAGAGCCCTAAAAAGAGATGATGACTTGAATCAGGTAAGTGGCGCCTGATGCTTGGCTGCTTTTATACAACTCCTCACTGCAGACTCTCTCTTTCTTGGAAGGTTGAAGTCCGTCATGCAAACTTTGCAATAGACACATTGTTCGTTTTTATTGTCTGGTAAATGACAGTAATGATATATTAACTATTGATTTCTAGTCATGCTGGATTGAATTTATATTTTCCTGGCATTGTCACACATTATCTCAAGGTGTATTGAAACTGAGAGGGAAGGTACAATGTCAGCTTTATGACAGGCTGAAGGTGATACCCGATAAAGGCATGTTTTCTGCCAGCACCAGGCAGAAAATTCAAGAAAGAGTGCTTTTACCTTGAGTTTCTGATAAATGAATTTGGAGTGCCCCTGAAGCAGTGACCATTCAATATTAATGATTTGAAGGACTACCGGTAATTAAAGGAAGGTTTTTAAAGGATTCTACTTTGAAAATGTAAGTAAGCTACACCACCAAGCTTTGACAGCTCATTTTTTGCAATGACGCAGGTGGCGCGTTCATAAAGACATGAAGTGTCCGTTGTCTAGCTACTGTTGCCTATCTGTCTGGCTAATTACCAGATGTTGGGCTGCTAGTTTGTAGATTAAATGTGATTACATAAATCAGCAGAGCAGGTATGCTGTCAGCTGCTTTCATTTGCGTTTAGCAGCTCACACTGTGTTTACTCATCAAGTTACAATTCAGAAATGCAGAAAATATCACCAGAGAACATTAACAATAACAAACACATGCCATAAAAATACATATTCTCTTGTTAGTCATTTTATAACGTCTTGTTATGTGTTTGTTTGCTCTGGATGGACCGGCAGTGGGGTGGGTTACAGCTTTCCAGCCCAGGGAAGCCATAACAACAGCACCTACCATAATGAAAGAAACAAAAGACCACTAAAGCTGAACAGCTGGCAGACAAATCCAATACTATAGCAGGGGCAAACAAACGCAACAACATTTTTACAATTACAGTTTGCATTAATAGCTTTCAACATTTGCCACAAGACATCCAAAGGTTGCTTCAGCCAAAGACAAGGCAATGTTTTTCAAGGTAAAAAGTGTCTCACAACAACTGATAAGCATTGGGACAAGATTTCAACCAGCTAACAAAACACATCAATCTTCAAGACAAGAAACCAGATGTAAAAGGCAAAAACCCCCAGAGCAGAGTTTACCTCCCTGCTCTTCTTCTTTAAAGACATACAATGACTATCTGATTGCTTGTGTGTTTGGGAAAGGATGTGGAGGAAGAAATGATTGGATCAAGGGTTTGACTAGCAAACCAGCTTGAAGGCACACACTGGGTCTGTAGTGAGAACACTGGACACGTAACTGCCCTGATGTGTCAGTTATTGCACAGCCGCTCATCAGCAGCCGTCTGGCTGTTCACACATTTTCTCCACACCAGTCACTGAGTGATTCTGCACCTCTGCTCTTTTCTAATCACACATGGAGCTCTTTCTCTGTTTGCTTGTGGGTGTGTATGATTCTGCTCAGCTCTCTTGCTCTCTGTTTAGACACAACAGACAAATATGTGCAAACACGGGATGCATATTTTATCATTCATAATAATCAGATCATATCATACCTAATATATTCTCTATATCGTTCATAGTAGATTATCAGCGTGTTTTCCTGCCAAATTCACTCATGGTTTGCAGAAAAACTAGACCAGATCCTGAAACTGTTGATGCAGATTGTAAGCTGGCCGTGGAGCTCAGGCCCCGCAGTGCGTCCTGTTTTGAACAGCCAAACTGGTTACCATGGGCGCCGAAAGGGATCATGCCAAGGAAAATCAGTGTGCTTTGTGGTGCTTCCTCATCCTGTGTGAAGGTGGCAAAACACTATCCACAAGTTATATCTAGGAACCTAACCTTCTTCTTTTTTTTACATAAATGGATGCACGTACAACTATAGTACAATGATTCTTCTTGCTCAACCTTCACTAAATTGTCTTTGTGTGTGACTGCACTAGAAAGTCAAAAGGATAAGGAAGCCACTTACCTGGTCAAGGAGTTGGTTGTACAGTTCATGACAGTTATCAAAAATGTATTTGTATGTGGAGTCCAGACACGCCTTCACACAGTCCTTCACCACCATACTGGCTCGTGGTGGACTTTGGAGCTCTTGTACCTGCACACATACACAAATACACACATAATTAAAATGCATGCTTCCAGGTTTAGTTATTCTCCTACTGCAGTTAATTCTATACGAAATCGTCCAAAAACTATATATGGTGTTCGTGGTTTAAATCAATGATAGCACCTAGAAATTAATCTCTAGGTGCAGTATCATCCATCAGTAAAGTGACAACCTAATGATATCATTTTACATATACATGAAATATTAATCCCAAGATATCGCTTGCTTGTGGAAAAAGGGCAGCCTTATTACATCCATTATTTATATCATAATTGACATGAGGCCAGACTGGCCTTAGGTGTGTGTGCAGTATATGGCACAGTAACACTGTAGCTCCTGTGTGTGAGCAGCTGAGCGTATGCACAGTAAAGCTCAGCATGGGCATGGCACTGAGTGAAAGCATTGGTAACCTTAAGTGACAGATTTCATTCCTTTGCTCATAGCTGCCATCTTAGCTATGCCTCAGTGCACCAACGCTACACCCCAACTCCCGCCAAAAGAGAGCTGAATGGAGCCAAGCTGTTCATATAGTGGAAGAAGTCAACATGTACCATTGAGAGATTGACAGGGCTGGGAGCCTTTTGAACACTGAGGCTTACTGTAGTATACAGGTCAACACATGTTACATAAACACAACCCCATTGCATAAACTGGCAGTCAAGAAATTATGCAACAATAAATAATATATGAATACATAAATAACAATAAATCATTTGGATATGAATGGACAGTGGTGTTGAGAGGGGCAAGTTTTTAAGACTGATGTGTTTAAATTGATTTCACCTAAATGAAATGCGTCTAAAATCAATGTTTCTAATTGAATGATTGTAACCATAACGGCCATGACCAGTACTGAAGATGTCTTAGTTACTCAGTCAAGTGCACGTTTGATTTTTGATATTCACACAGGTCAGTTTGTGTTGTGCTCCATCATTATTTACTATAATGTATATGTTTCTTTGACCTCTCTTATACTGAGTGCCTCGTTCCCAAATTGCCTTTCAAATTGCACTCGCCACCTTCTCTCTCCCACACGCATACACACAGGCTACCTTCATCCTGAAGAAGGTGATGCTGGTCAGCAGATCAACAGTGGACTTCAGATCTTGGAGACGCTCTGGGTTTCCTGCAGGGAAATTATCCTGCAGGGTGAGAAAGAAAATAACATGAGGAGACATCTTGTCGAATACAGCCTTTTAACGTAACCCCCCCCACCGCATCACATCGTTTAGCCCGAAACATTGAAATTGATTACCAAGCAACGCCCAGCCATCATACTGAAATGACTGTCTGTCTAATCGTTTAGTGGACAAGGGAGGTCTCTGCTGATGAAAACCTCTATTTCGGGGCCATGAAGTCATCAGGCAGTGCAGAGCACCGTGACGGGGAGCATATAAAGCCCTGACAGCACTGAGGAAAGGCATCAGTGCTCCATACATTATCCTACTTCTCCCACTCTCTCAGTGCTAGAAATAAAATTTTGCTCGTTTTCAATACCTCGTCTACCTTGTCAATAAATGCACAATGGAGATTCAGAAAATAGAAACAAAATCTACATCAGCAACAGGAGACGACTGTCTGACATCAAGGCCGATCAGCAGAAGCAAAACTCGCCTAACAACTTTTGGACGTGATTTGGGTTGATAAATGATTCAAGATGACCAGCTTTCAAAGACAAAGCAAAAACACATAAGAGACAACGATCTTTTGAGGAATAATTGTTCAAATCGACCTGGAAACTGGTCTCAAAAAGAAACAGTAAAGTGGGAAAAAGTGTGGATGTACTGTTAAAGCTTTACAGACAGTCAACTGTCCACATATACTCCAGTATATTTCCTTGGACCTATGATTAATAGGAGCAGTCTGGTTAGAGGTGAAAGTATAGTCCCGAATAAAGATAAACAGCCTCCAGCAAAACAAGCTTGACACACATTCTGCATAAGCAAATGTGGACCAGTTATACTATATTTGGCTGCTGATGGGGAGAGAAGAAAATCAGTTGGGAGCAGAGTTTTTCACACTGAGTTTGCATCACTGCCTTTCACACGAACAATACAGCTGTTTGAGTATTTCATCACTTCTTTTCAGCTGAAATACTGGATTCAGTTTAAATTTTAAAATGTGATTTAAGACACTTGAGTGTCTTGTCTCATCTGGTCCCCAGCAGACTCCTTTTAATATAAATCCTTTGATTAAAAGCAACGAAAAGAATTTTCTTGCAGCTGCTGCACCGCCACCAGTCTCATTCACATTATGGAGCCCATGAGTCCTATCAGTCACTCACCCTTTCTCTCTCTGCTGACACTGGGATTTCTCTCACAATAACCACACATACATGTAGCCTTCAGACACAAGTGAAACCATCTGTCCCTTTGAAACATGGATCCTGCAGCGTTTACCGCAACCTTGAGTGCTGCCATCAGTACACCTGCTGAAATCGCTGTACCGGAACAGTTACGACAACAGTTCAAAATATGTTTTATCTGTTTATTCCGGGTGTAGGAATTGCAACTTTTGTAAAGTGAATCCAATTAAGCCTGCAATGTCACTATGCTGCTAAAAAGTAATTCTGAAAAAATAAAGATAGGTAATCCACTAAGGCCCCTGCATTCCTCAAGTAATGTCAAACTAATCTGTGCTTTCTTGCTTTTCCAATAGAGGCATTAACACCCTTATCTAAGAGAGGAAAAGCACCAATGAAAGAGTTGAAATTGCACCGAAAAAAACACTGCAACTTTATTCTACTGCCAGTCTGCCTTTCATTGATAACAGAAGTCTGATCAACCTGGTTTTTAAATGAAATTATTTAAATTGCACACATAATGAATTCATACATCAATATTAAATCATACCATATTCTATACATGTAAAAAATGCTTCTAAGTAGCATTTTAAATCTGATAGTGTGTGGATTCTGACATCAAAAGGTAATATGGCTTTGTAATTATAGTGATTTAAGTCAAGCAAAGTCAACTGCTCATTGACACTCATTATGTGTGACAGAAAGGAGGTAGGTGGGTCCCTTACACAAACCAAACATCTACATGCAAAATGTTATGATCTCAGCTACCAATCTAATTTGATATTTGAAACCCTGTTTTGATTGCAGATGGCAGGGGTGCACAGAAATGCATTCATTATTGACTATATCTGTGAAAGGCGAGGAGCAGCTGAATGGGATTTATCTAAATTATAATCACAGCTTCAGGCGAGGAACCAAGTTTGGGACGCTTAAATAGCTTAAAAACAGCATGTACTCCTGAACCAGTGAAAAATTACTCACAAAGCATGAGAAACTGTGATTTTTTTCAATGACTAATTGAGTTTCTCAATGTTGCTGACCAACATACAAAATGAGTAATCCAGTTCTTAATTAGCTGATTTTTGCTGATTGCTGATGTAAAAAAAAACCCCCAAAAAAACCAACCCAGCCCAGTCACCAGAAGAAATCAAACCACTGATATGTTACATTTCTACATTTCATATGTATCATATTAACATTACTAAGGTAATTGATTACTGATTACATGTGCATGAGCCGACTTTGTCATTGGGAAGTGGAGGGGATGGTGGAAGGCATGTCATCTAGGTAATAAGGCTGCCAAGCTGCAGACCACTGCTCAAAACCAACACCAGCACACAAGTGTTTTTTAGCAAGTCATCTACAGCATTTCCAGCAGCAATTGTGCCACCAAAATAGGGTGTTAAACACCAAAAACACAATCTTTTCCTAACCAAGTGGTTTTCGTGTTTAAATGTAACCACATATTAACCACAGCTCAAAGTTTCAACATATCTGTAAATAATACAAATGTTATATTTTCACGGTTGCAGAAATGTACAAAACCCACATCTATACTGGCCATTATTGGGAAATAATGAAATACCGCTCTCAAGTGTTTCTACGAGCAGTGACAGCAGTGTAAATAACTTAGTCTACCTTCAACAGCTGCTGTTTGAAAACACAGAGAGCACAAATGAGAAACTCCGACTTCATCAGCAGAAAAATGAAAGAAAAAGAAACAGATTTATTGCCCAGAAACAGACAAGCACACAAAAAGCAAAGCATCCATCTCGAAGCCAAAAGCAGAGACAACATCAGCACTGCCTTCCAAAGATGACAGAAAGTCCATTATGAGGTGGGACGAGGAGTGAGTGATGCTGATGAGCTTTTGGTTCTTTGTTTTTGTTCTGGTGTACATTGAATATTGTGTGGAGCTGATGCCTACCCTGGAGTGCAAAACTCCAAAGCAGCGACTGCTTAGCAACAAAAGAAAAAAAAGAAAAAGAAAAACAATACACTCAATAATAATAATTCATAATTATTGTTATGAATATCTCTATATTTTAACATTTTTATAGAGGCAGCATAATGGCATAAAAAAAAAAGAGTTGCTTGTCAAAAACTGGGCAACAAGTGGAGCGAGTGCAGGTAATCGTGTGGAAAACGAGATCAAAAGCAGTCATGCGCTGACGGGACCTCACACTGAAAGAGGAACACTGCACAGACCACCCTGCACTCTGACCATCCTGAGCAAAGATATATGACACAAAGCATGTATATGTCTGTGGATTTGAGTATCTACTGAATTTAGAAAGTATAAATACTTAATGGGTATACACTTCAGATGTTTTGTTAACGTGGTGCATCTTTTAACAGCTGGGTAAAGCAAAATCAGTGATTTTTTTCTAAATACATAATAAATGTTCAAAAATACTTGTTTAAAAAATGTGAAAAGTCTGGGAACTGTGTAGTGCTGCATCGTGCAGTTCGACCTGTAAACTGTTTTTCATCATTTCTGATTCCGATAACGTGCCGATATTATCGTGCATCCCTTGCTTGTATGATTATGGCATTTGACATATTTGTTTATTTACATGTTTATTACACTGAAAGGGCTAAGAGGGCTTACAGAATGCAGTGAACTTGCAGCTTCCGCACTATGAGCTCTAACCTCAGTAGTAACTGTGCCATAACTTCAGCTCCTTCAGCGGACATGCTCCAGAGTCTCAGAGCACAGAATGCTGCTCATTTTCTCACAACTTGAAAAGCTAATTTATATATACTTAATTTTTTAAAGTTCTTAAATTTGGCCGGGTAAATATTGATAAAACTTCCTGTGATGTGACGAACTCATCACATATATTTATTTTTGCTTTATGCGGACTTTAAGTTCCAATCAAAGTGGTTCAGCTATTTCTGCTGTTTTAACTGGACTGAGCTTTCAATAAAATGCAACATCATGTAGTCTGTAACCTGCAATCGTATGGAGGGGTGGGCAGGATGGAAATGCGATGTCAATATCAATTTGTTAATTGGTTATGGTTGAATGAAGAGAAAAATACATGTTTTGTGTCTTTTTTGTGAGATAAAGATTATGGAAAATCAATAAAACCTATTTACAAAAAAAAGAAAAGCACTTTTTCTAAACTGTATTTACAGTATGTCTAAATAATATAATGAAAAATGAATATCAAGTTTAGGAGCAGAACGTCACACATTTATGACTTAGAGTTCTGTGCCCTTTCAATAACTTTTATAATTTCTTCTTTTCCCACCAGACTTGGCACAGAGGTTTCTTATCTACTGCACCCTGTGAAAGGTGATACTGGCTTGTCTCTTCTTCTGGGCTTTTTACATTGTCTGTCATAAATTTCAAAGGGTTAGCACTGGATTATGCAGGTTTTGCTCTGCAAAGAGCAAGATTATCCCAAAGACTTGCAACTATGCAGATGCAGCTTTGTTCTCTGTAAATATTTTCTTCCTTCAGAAACCAGAAGATTATATTTGTGTGCCATGTGAGGATGACAGAGGCCGGTTCTATACTCCTCGAGCAGTGATATGTATATCTTGCTATAGAACAACCTTCTGCATATTATCCAAAACGTGTAATTTTTTATGCCTCTGCACCAATGATAGCTATGGCTGTTGGCAATATGTTTTCAGGTTGTCGTTCTGTTTGCCCCATTGTTGTGAATGCAATATTTTCAGAACATGTTCAGGAAATTTCTTCAAATTTGATGGAATTTGATGGAATAGATCTTAGTTGTTGTGGGTAGGATCAGGCCCAGATCATCAAGTCATGGGCCCCTGAGCAAAAATATTTGATGGTAAACTGGTGTGGTGGTCAATTTTTTCTTTTCTTTCTTTCTTCTGAATCAGATATAGCATAAAGGATGTATATGGAATTGTTCTTATTCGTTATGGCAAATTATAAGCAAGTGGAGGAAGTATTCAGATCTTTTACTTAAGTAGAGGTCCTTCATTCAAACTCTTAGACAAAGTACAAATGCATTAGAATCAAAATATATTTGAAGTCTGGCCCTGAGGAGGATGTGTGCTAGGCATCCATGTTTTCACTGACATAAATAGATTGCAATGTGGTGCTTTATCAGCTCCATTAACACCTCAATGTTACTGAATATGACACAGTCCTGCTGTAGAAGCTACAGGTACAGTGCGGAACAACTATTTTATGTTCTTTTGGAGGAGGCAGCAGGAACCACTGTGCCGTAGAAAGCAAAGCAGGTGTTTGCATTAAGTAACCTTTCCTCTAAAGGCACACTGTAATACTGCACAAAGTTCCATTTAAAAGAGAATGGTGCGCACAACTCCCAGGGGTGCTTACTGAACAAACATCACTTTATATCAAACTGTCCAAACTAAGCCAACAGCCCAAATCCCTCGCTGCGTGCTCTGAATATTGAGATTTTATGTCCGACCCAGAGAAACCTGCAAATCCCAGCTGGGACCGCCTGACTATACAAGGTGTCACCGTGTATCAGGGCTTTTAGAATAAAGTTTAAAGGGAGGAAACGCATATGTAGCAAAATGTAGAGTGGCAGCTGCACTCCGGCTCCCTCTCTGCTGATTCAAGCCCTCTGTTTTACAAAAGCAAACTCAATCTCCCTCAGAATGTCATTATAGGGAAATCCATACGGTGAACGGGCGGAGTGGCCAGATCGGAATCTTATTACTGTCCAATAGTGGCAGGCCGGCTCTGTGGGACGGCTTCAGAAAGTGAGA
Source organism: Plectropomus leopardus (assembly GCF_026936395.1). Classification (NCBI taxonomy): domain Eukaryota; kingdom Metazoa; phylum Chordata; class Actinopteri; order Perciformes; family Serranidae; genus Plectropomus; species Plectropomus leopardus. The sequence continues at coordinate 30,653,570 of NC_142176.1, read as the reverse complement.
GAATGAAAGATAGAGTATGAACTGTGCGTGTGTGTGCGTGTGAGTGAACCACTGGTCTGTGGCAGGCTTGACAAGAGAGCAGCAGGGCAGTGCTGGCAGGTGAAACCAATGTGATATTCTGTGACTGCTCTCAGTGAACGTGTCATCGCCAGACAGCCAGGCCATCTGAAAATAAAAGAGGCCATCTCTCCTTCACTTAACCCTCTCCCTCCTCCTCTGTTGCCCACCCACCATGCCGCCTTTCATTCTTCATCTGTTTCTCCTCTCCTCTCTTTCCAAATCCGTCTCTCTTTCCCTCCAACTCTCTCCATCTATGTCCAAATCCCATCTCCTCCAACTCACTGCTTATTTCATCCAGCTCTCTATTTTTTTTCCAAATCCTCTTTATCCCTCCCCCGCTATTTGCAACTTCATTCTCTGTATCCCTCAAGTCCTCTCTCTTCCTCTTTTTTTCATGCTATCTTCCTCTTTTTTCCTTTTGTACACAGACAGCAGGACGTGCTGCTATCAGAGTGTGTCTCCATAATCACATGTGGCTTCACACAGCGAGTTGTGGCAGAGAACAGGGGAACCAAAGCAATCACCCACTCGATGACACGTTGCCATGTGTGTCACATTAAAGGTGAGAGGGTCATCTTTCAGTTACAGTTCACTGTGTGATGCCACCAGCTGAGGAGAAGTGTGGAGATATGTGTGTGTGCCTGCTCAGGTGCATACCTGTATGTGAGTCTGCGGGCGGCTGCAGTCAAACAGCAGTGTGGATGTCTGCACATTCGGGCGAGTGTGTGTGTGTGTGAGAGATGTGGGTTTGTGGATTTGTGGTGGTGTGTGGCATCTAACAGGTTTAGCTCTCCCGGGATTGCTCTGGAAGATTATGTACTGTATGTCAGGATTTCAATCTGCCGGAGTAAAATACAGAGGCACCTTTAGTGACCTGCAGATAGCAGATCTCTGGCAATTAGAGATGGATTTCTGATTGCCAAATTCCAGTTTCTTCATTTTACCATTTTTGGGGGTTGTATAATCTAGGATGTATATTCTGAACAAAAATTTAAATGTAACGCTTTTTGTTTTTGCTCCCATTTTCCACGGGTTGTACTTTTCAATTTTCTCAATAGATACATTTCTCTCCAACTTCGGTCACAAATTCTCCTTTTTCAGGTTAATCTATCCACCTGATAGGTGTGGCATATCAACACGATGATTAAACATCATCATTACAACACAGACGTGCCTTGAGATGTTCAGAATTAAAGGCCACTCTAAAAATGTGAAGTTTGATCACACAACAAAATGCCACAGATGTCATAAAGTTTGAGGGAGTGTTTCCTTTACATGCTGACAGCATGAATGTCCACCAGAGCTGTTGCTTGTGGAGAGAATATTTATAGCCTTCTCAGATCTTGTTTACATTAATTTGGCAGTACATCCAATTGGCCTCACAGCTGCAAACCACATGTAATCAGACGTGTGGGCTCCACATGCAGCGTCTTCACCTGCAAGATGGTTAGAGACCAACCACCTGAACAGCTGATGGTACAATTTCTTTGCACAAACAATAGAATTTCTGCACAAATGATCAGAAACCATGTTAGAAAAGCTCATCTGCATACTCATTGTCCTTGTGACCATCCTAAGGCACACCTGTGCTGTAATGATTCTGTTTAATCAGCATCTTGATATGATACACCTGTCAGGTGGATGGCTTATCTTGGAAAAGGAGAAGTGCTCACTAACACAAATTTTAACACATTTTGACTAAAATTTGAGGCCTTACATCGTTTACTTAAACCTGTGATAAATGGGAGCAAAAACAAAAGTGTTGCAATTCAATTTTTGTTCAGTGTATATTAAGGATGGGGTAACAGTTGTATTGTGAAATTGTATAGCTTTTAAGGTATATCACATTCTAGTTTACCTCCTATGTAGTTTGAAACAGAATATAATTCTCGTATTTTATATACCACAGATTTGCAGGTGCAGTGTATTGATCACTGAGCAGAGCTTCATGGACACATGTAGCCTACCGAGGTATCATATGGAAACTGTCAACAGTCGACTGTCAAGACACACGGCCATACATATTGTTGTAACAGGTCAACCAGAAAATTGTCTATATACAGCAATACAGTGGAGCTTGCTAACAGGCTGCTGCTCATCATTCAGTGACAATCAGTAAACCCCATGAAGAATGAAAGTCTATCATACAACAGAAACGCCAACAAGTGTAATCGACTCAGTGGAGGATGAAACATTACTACACCCTATTAGATAGAAATCATATTTCCCCAGCATGTATCATATAGTGGTGGTACAGTGGTGGACAAAATATTTCACACGTCATTGTAAGGCAGTGTAATTCACTCGCATTCACAAAGATGATGTTGGTTGCAGGGTTGTTTGTAGAATTGCATTACCTTGCACTGGTAACTTAAAGTATATTATGTTTTTGCCTATTTTTATATGGTCATGATTATGTCTAAATATAATACGCAGCTACAGGCTATTCCTGTAGGCCACCTCGCCTCATTGCAGCAGGAGCATATAGAGTTTAACCCTCTCTCCCTCCACTCCCCTCCCCTCTGTGCGCCACCTTGGTTTTTGCTGCAGTACGAATGGTTAAGTAGTGTTAATGATGAAGCCTTTGACCTCGGATACTGCAGGTTTACTATCAAAATATAAAGTATTTCTCTTCAGTTAAATAAAACCCACATGGTAAGAGGCGAACATGATTGTATTACTTTGTAGTGCACACAATTCACGGCTACAAATTCTTTTGAAACAACAGGATTTTTTTTTTTTTTTAATTATTATTAATAGCTTGAAATCAGTCTGTAGATGCTGTAGCCTACATGTAGAAACGTGGGAGCACATGGTGTAGTTTACAGATGTTTACAAGGTGTCTAAAACCGGAAATCCATGAACCACTGTGGCAGACAGAGTGCTGGACACTCACGACAGGGTCTATTTATTGGACCATGAGGACCACTATTTCTTGAGCTGCTGATGGCCCCTTGACATCGTCGGCTGATTATCGATATTTACGAGCCTGGCTAACACCTCCAGCTACAGTCTGCTGAAAACTGCAAGAGCACTTCATTTATCATTCCATAAATCAAATTTGATTCAGTTAATATAGTTTTTGTTGAGCAACAAAGTATGACACGAGATATATCTGTTTGTAAACTTCTGCTTTTTCAAAGTACACTTGTCACAGATCCTCCTTCCTCACATCTTAAAAAGTCTTTAAAGCCATATTCTATAAGGCTGCCTATACTATGGGAATACATGTGTGACACGTGACATTATTAAATGTCATTCCTGGTATGACACGTCACATTTAAAATGACATTTACCTCGTCTTAATCCTAACATTTAAAAGCACACCTTAACACCTGACATTAGCGTGTATCACTACATTGTGTCATTCAAATAAGGCTAAGAAGCAGAAAAAAACCAAATTAAACTGTATCCAAAAAAGAAGAGATTCCAGTCATTTTGGAGCGCGACAGACACACATTTGGCATTAACAACAAAGTGTAAATGGATTGCTGTTACAAGCCAGATATAGTAAGCACACAGTGTACTATAAACAGTGTTGAATCAACCTTGCAGCCTATCAAATCAACTCGGTGGCAGACACGTTAGGTGGCAACATTTCTGTTAAAAATACAATCAGCTTTAAAGGATGTAAATATCAAAAAGAACATACTAAATGAAAACCTGCATTCCAACATAAAACGGAATTGATTTTGCAGTGCAACACAATGTCCAGAGAAAACATGGTCAGTATACAAACTGTGAATGTGGACTTGGGCTGAATTTTAACGGCAAACTGTGACAATGCATAGCCACAGAGACAAACATGAACACGATTTCAGATAACAAACACACCAAGTTCATACATACCCGATATTTCGAGAGGTCGATCCTCAGCGAGTTATGCAGCTGGTCCAGCAATTTGACAAATTTCTCCCTCTGCCAGGATGGAAAAAATCCATAATTCAGTTCAGAGTGTCACCACACCCAAAGCATTGTGTCTAAAAATTTATAACACTGCGTGGCCGGAAGCATTGCAATGCCTGCAGTGATTCATATTTACTTTCTGGAACAAAATTTAGGAGTTTAGTTATATTGCCAGACTCGGCTTACTGCCTGGAAATATTATTTGATGCCGTACAACATTAGCTTATTAAAAGTTCAGTCGGAAAGCGCTGGCAACCTCTGTGATTCTGTTGATTTCAAGTGCATAACTTGCTACAGACAAATTACTCTGAATAAGAAGGTGGAAAAAAGTAGTGATGTCAAGTGTTTAATGTCAGACTATGAGACAGCAATAGATGTTAGGAACTGTTCAATAATTATAAGGGGGGAAGAGGTTGGTGCAAAAAAGGTGAAGGCATTTAAAACAGCTTTTAGGCGCTTGGGGCTGCTTAGGCCAAGTACATTTAACTTTAACCCTTTGAAAACTGGATGACTTCACTTTTTTGTGCTATGTTCAGATGCATTTGGCAAGTATTTAAATCTTTGAACCCTGAGTAAATTGGTGTAATTTCTTTCAAAAACATGGGAAAAAAGGCAATGAACAATTTGGCAAGAAATGCTCTGCAAATTGCAAGGAATTTGTTGATTTGGAACGCTATTATTTTTTAAACAAAGCCAGGGAAAAATGTCCAGAAAACTGTGTCAATATTTCCATATTATAGTATCATAATTCCATATTTACAATTGTCTTACAGAATTACTGTTGTTTTTAAACACTTTTTAAATATTAATTTCCTTGTTTGATTTTGGTTTTTCCTTTCATCTCATCTCCATTTTTTTTGCTAACTTTCAGGTAATTTTTTGTCTCAATTCTTCTTAAATAGCTCATATCCCTCTTCCCATATTTTTTGAAAGAAAATTAGACAGTTTGCTCATGTTTCAAAGGGTTAAATGGTCGGGTTTTGTGTTTATGTTTAATAACCCCAAAACCTTAAAACCAACAAGCAAGTTTTAAAGCTAAATATATATAATCCTTAAATGTCCAAATCACTACATTTATTATGGCCATTAACAACTAAAAATAAATAATAAATAAATACAACTACTTATGTTGGAGGGAGGGTCATGTATTTTCCCCAAGTCACTTCAAGGGGTCTCAAAGAGAAATATTTGGAGGTGTGGGGAAGGTCATAATATATATTTAAAACAAAGTCACTCTCCAGCCATGCCCCGACTTTGATAAATAAAGTACAGTCCCTTACTTCACTCTAACTTGAAACCACAAAACCAACATTTTCATTCAGCACTATGTTATCATACATCACTGTGTCTGCAGATGTCAGAATGCAAGACAATAATAGATGCACTCACCCCAAAGTTAGAAGCAGCAAATCGGTCAGAGGCGGAGGCAGTGGTTGTTGTGGTGGTGGTGGTGTGGGCAAAGTAGGCATTGATATTAGCAAGCAGGTTGCTCATCACTGCTGGCACACCAGGACACATGTATTTGGCGGACAGACAGGAGAAATGCCTACGGAGGAGACGAAAAAAATCTGTTATTCTAAGCAGCACCAGGGGCAGTGCTGCAGCCATTTTTAGACAACACAGAGATAATTTCTCCCCATACGAAAGCCCTGAGAGGCAAGGTAAAAAATGAGAAATATTTGGAGGCAATGTTGGCCAAAACCTAACTTTATCTCCTACATGTGGGTTGTTATCTCCTACATAGGACAGAGACAAGACATGCTCTTCAGTAATCCTAATAATCCAAAAAGTCATACAGTGCTAAAAGAGAATATATTTCAAAGTTAAGCAACATTTCCTTTGGAAAATATAGTTAAAAAAATGATCCCTTACCCTGTTTCTATCAGCTCTTTTACAGAACCCACAGTAAAAAATGAGCAGGCATACTGCAGTACAGTATTTCTTTATTATTTTCCCCTTCTGAGTGCTGAAGAGAGAACATATTTTTAATGTTCCAAACAATTACTTCTGGTGGAAGAGTTAGTGCATAAGTAGTTCACTGCCCTGTTCATGTAGTAAAAAGTGTCTTCGATGACTATCTGTAGCAAATGATGTCATAAATCACTGCAGTATAACCTGTAATATTAAGGACATAAGGCTGCAAAGTAATAGATGGGGCAACTAAGTTTGATAGTAAATCAAAGGCTCCTATGGGAGCGGAGATATAATCCTATCCTGGGGAACAGAGGAGAGAAATGTAAATTTTACTGTGCACCATTAAACTTGTTTGTTTCTTTCTGTAACAAATACAACGGAGACAAGCTAAAGCACTGTATGTGCACTTGCCGAGGTAAGTGTTTTCCACTGAGGTGAATCCACACGTCAAGCAGCAAAAAACTAAATTTCAGTGCACTAAAATTACACAGGTCCCAGAGGAGGGAATGACGCAGGGGTCTTTACTGTTGCACACTTGATGTCTTTTGTTTAGATAAATCTTGTTTTCTTTTCTACAGCGCCTTTTTAACTCCCTGTACTTAAACTACACACAATGAGACAGGTGCATGTATTGCCACTTCAGATTTGCAATGATCTTTCTCTTCCTTCGCACGCAGACACACATCTGCAACAGAGCTACCCAGCAGTAATTAAGTGCTGCAGCCTGAGAGGCCTGGTTTGAGCGGGGATCTCTGCCTGACTGAGGAGCATATGCTCCTTCTAACACTTCATACTGCTGCATCACAAGCCATGTGGAATGCCTCCCACACCATAATTCACTGGTACCTATAGTGAACACAGAGACTGGCTGCCATCTCTCCATGCCCATTCAAACAGCACACAGTGTTATTTAGTTAGAATAACACACACAGAAATGTATTTGTACATAATCTGTATGTTTACTTTAATGCAGCCGACAATAATATACACCAGGGCCTCTTTATCAGCCTCCGGCGTGACCCATAGCAACCAAACATCTGGATACAGTGGATGCTTTTTACAGCTTTAGAGATTAAAGCCAGCTGAGGTTTATAAATATAGCATTTGTTTAATGTTCATTTTGAAATCTATGGAAACACAGATTTCATTATAATATGCTGAGTTTGTGTGTAGCAAGAAAACTGAAAAATCCATTAGCCTACATCCTATATAATTTTGCTTTAAAATGCAAAAAGAAGGAAACTGTTGTTATTGACATCTTCACTTTTGGATATTGTAGACAGAAATTAGTAGGGATGTATATCGAGACCTGGTATTAAATTGGTTCCTGACCTGTCAGTGCCGAAATATCCCTAGGTACCTGGACAAGTAGTGCTGCCATCAGTATTTGTGAAACAAATTTCACATCAAATTATGGATCGTAGTATTGATAAGTAACGATATCGATAAGCAGAGTCAATATTGATATTATCAATGAAATCCTAATGATAGTCCTCCCTAGAAATTAGTTGTTGGATAATATAACTGAGCATTTGTTTTTCTATATTATATAATAGTAAGGGTAATCTATGTTATCAACATTTTTTTCTTGAATATTTTCCAGCATCACCAGTATGAGGCAGCCATAAGGATTGTGAAGCTGGATGTTGAGCCTGGAGTAGAGATTTTGAAACTAAAAACATCCCGCACATCCCGACTCACTGCTTCATAAAGCCAAAGTGTTAGAATAGGCACCGTGTTATGTGGAGTAATGATTACAGATTTACTCCCCCTCCTGAGTGCAGCCCAAGCACACACACGCACGCAAACGTGCACACGCTCACAAATAGAAACACAAACATGTTCTCATCGGGAGGCCTATTTAATTACTTTGCTTTCAGCCTCCAAATTACCCAGGAGCACTTGGGGTTAGACGAGCAAAGAGAGTGATGCAAAGAGAGTGATGATGGCATCCGCTGAATTCCCATGGCGCTTTTAGAGCTGGATCTCCCGAGCCAATTTTCAGGAGGAAGACGTTGCATCTCCTCGTGTTACCCTCCCTTGGTTTTTACCAGACGCTACTACACACACATTCACATATCATTTTACGGTTTCAGATGACTGGGAGGAATGGGAAAAAGATGATGAGAAACAGGAGGGAGGGGGGTGAGGGAGTGGTGATAGAGTGAGATGGAAAAAAAGGAACATGAGGAAGGGGTGCGTCGGGGTTGTTGTGCAGGGCATAGGAGGGATAGTTGAGTTGTCGCAGCTGCTGTGATTTATGCAGCCATCATGCCAGGAGTGACTGGGAGTCAAGGTTCTATGATGAAGAAAACTGAAAGGTGGGGCCTTTCATAAATTCCTGATGAAGCATAATAAGCGCTGATATGAGAAACGCCAAGCTTAAACAAGGTTCAAGCCTGAAGCATTACCTCAACCTGAGCGAGCTGGTAATAAGGCCACTAACTGCTTCACTCGTCTGCACTTAAATAACCCTGCAATCGCTCATATGCTGCAATACCCTGTCACACTGACACAACAGTCTGTCACCTAGCAACAGTTTGCAGCACCAAAGCAATCAACTGTGTCAGCAACACTTATATAGAGAGCTATGTGTTGTTATGGTAGCAGTTCCATTTCTTATGTGGACACAATGGCTATTAATGGGGGAAGTTGAAGAATTCTAGAAACAGTGAAATCGAGCTCAACACAATGACATGCTTGCCCTACAGGGTCACTAGGAAGATAAAAAAGGAGCTGCTGTTGGATGTATGAGGTTGAGTCATGATGACTGTGATCAGGAAACTGGTAGAAATGATCACACACGCCTGGGGGCCTGGTGGAAACAAATCAGAAACAGGATACTAGTCCAAAAACCTGCTGAAGGAATCATTGGTCTCATTTTGCTGCAGAACATCAATGATCACACAGCCAGAGTATTTTATGTTGCTAAATTTGTAACATATTTCAGCAAATGATATCAAAACCATAACAGCAAAACAATTTCTCAGTGTTGCTTCATCCCTCGGATTCATGTGGCCAGATTTCCGGACATGAAAGAGGAATGTGAGCTGCGCCTTTCATTCAATTTGCCAACACAATCTGTGTGCAATTAGAAGTCTGATTTACGGAGGCAGCAGCTAATTACATAGTCCGCTACTGGGACTACCCCAACAAGCGTGTTCTGAAAGGCAAGGAGAGCTTAAAAGGTGCAGTTTGGTGATGCAACTGGAGATTTTAAAACAGCAGCTCAGACTGAAATCATAATGTAGTGAAGCTGCAGGTACTCATTGTTATTCACTTAATTATTGAATGCAAAAAAAGTCAGACTCAAAGCTGCAACAGTATCTACTTATTTTACAAAAATATCTGTCTTTGGATTTCTACCACAAGAAAGAGGGCTTCTACATATATGCTTCATTCTCCATTTTAGCTGTCCACGAAATAACATTTGGAACATATATTTCGATCATGAACTGAAATTATTAAACAATAAAGCATGACTTGTATTAAAGTCTGTTTAAAAGCTGTGTCTTTTCATGACAATATCAAAAACAAACATTTTTCTTCTTACTAGTGCTATTTATCAATCTGCTTTTGTTTTGGTGTGAGCTGTCGAGTGTTGGAGATATCAGCGGCAGAGATGTGTGCCTTCTTTCAAATATAATGGACTACATGGCACTCTGCTTGTGGTGCTGAAAGCGCCAGAAAAATACATTGGAGAAACTCAACAGCAATGTCTCTTTTTAGAAATCATAAGCCTGTTACTCAAAATAATCCAAAGACCTTGTTGTAAGCAGTTTTATGTGAGAACTATTTTCTATATACTGAACAACATCAAACAACTATATCACCGCATGCAAATTTGGGAATTCTAGGATAGTGAAGGAATGATCCAAACTATTCTCCCTATGAGTGGCAAGTATTTGTTGCCTTTGTTGGTTGGATTGGTTGGGTTTAGTCGAGAGGATTGGGATTGGTTAGGGTTAGGGTAGGAATGTCAAGGTAAGCCAATCAGGGGCATAAAGCTAAGTGAGGTGGGCCATTCCTTTACCATCCCAGGATTTGCAAATTGGCTCCCTGCACACCAATACTGCTAGCTAATGAGCCAAGGAGGATGCCATTAATGTTTACATTTTGTGCTGTTACGAGCACAAGCCACTCATCCACAAGAAGATGTACGCTCCTTCCCTCTGAGCAGTGATACAGTTGGCAGATGTAGTTTGGCAACAGGAAATAGTTCCTACATGAAGCTGCTCAACAACAAGGTCTGTTTATTGTCTTGAGTAAAACTGTAATGATTTTTGACATTGCTGATGAGTTTTTCAAATGTATTTTTTTTGTTTGTTTGTTTGTTTGTTTTTTGGCACTTTGACTTCACCACAAGTCAAATGCCATCTATATCCATTATACTAGAGAGTGGACGTACATCTCTATGGCAGACAAATCCAAAACTCGGCAACAGTACAAAAAAAAGTAAGAAAAACAACCCTAATGGAAGCTGAGACCTGATCTCTTTACTGACCTCCATGTAACCGCAACTAAATACAATATAAAAATGACTTTTTAAAACAATGTTATAGTTCATGATCAGCTTAGTGAGACATTTTCAGCTTAAGTTTAATGACCAGCAGCTACAACTGCTCATTTTCTCTTTGTCTGTTGTTTAGCTGTAGTCAAATATTTTAAATACACTATTATGGCAGACATGTCAATCAACACAGGTTAAACAGTATGTTTTGAAAGGAAAAATAATAATAAATGCACAATTTAGGAAAGGCAAAAATCTATTTCAGTGGGGCACATAAACAGGACTTTGTTATCTTGACTATCAATGTCTGCTGAGTTGGCAATAGTGCACTGGTACATAGATAGGGTGAACACTGGTAAAGTGCAACAATAGGTTAAGTGGTAGAGTAAAGCTTTATCATTTCTATCTTTACGTCAAAATACCAACACTCAGTTCATCATTAGAAAGTATGTGATTTAAAAATATAGGTGCTGTGGCTAAGACATATGCAATAACTTTGCAATTAAACAGCTGTGTCAAAGTAAATGAAGTGCTGAAACTGCTGTACCTGCACTCCTCCAGAAAAAAATGTTATGCTTATTGTTGTTGTTTATTTCATTACTGTGTATTTCATTTCTTAGGCCCAGAATTAAATAACCATAAAATGTGTCTGAAGTGTCCAAGTATGCCAGTAAAGGTGTCCCATTTTTACAGTAGTTCCAGGTAAAATATGTTTTAGCATTAGTGTGTGTTTGAGGAAGAGTCATCTATTCTCCTTTCTGTTCATTCTGTCTTTTAGAGCTATTTAGAATAGTATCATATGAAGAGCTAAAACATTTGGATCATAACTTCAAAATGAAGCAGAGGGTACATGATCAGAGGCTGTCCCACTTCACCAGTATTCACCCTCCATGTAAGGTTAGATGCACAATGCAGATTTCTGCAGTGGTAGCCATTACATCAACACTGCAGAATCTAACATTGCATGACCTTGATCAATATTCAATGATTTTAATGTTTCAGGTGGTGCATCTTTGCATATGTGAGTACGGTCTGTGTGTGGAGGAAACTGAGAGAGAGACATTTATGGATGGACAGGGTCACAGAGGATCAGAGGGACAGAGAGCGAGAGAAGGAAACAAGACTGTTTATGGGTGTCCATGATCAATGTGACCAAGGCAGGTGGGGAGTTTTTCCAGGAGACCAGCAATTAATCACTCAAAGTTAGGAGCTCAATAGTCCTCCAAAGCTCTGATTCTGCTGAGGAGACATCTTTACTACTCCTGTTCTCTTTCTGCTCTCCTTTCCTCATTTCCTTCTCTCCTCCACTCTGCCGAATGAGACACTGACAGATTGGTAAGGTAAAAGGCCATAGATCAGGGTGGTGCTCACGTCATAGCCTGATAGATGGACTCCACTCCGTATCTCATGGCGAACTCATCCACTATCTCCTGAGATACGTCGTCATAGTAGACCTTCCACGCCTCGTCCCCTTTCACCTGCGGGATCTTCACCACCCCACTGTTCTTCATCTCGGTCAGGTAGTGGAACAGGTTCTGTGAGTGGTGAGAGAGATAAGACAGAAGAGGTTATGATGATGAAGCACAGTGTCACAACAAGTTACAAGTACACTGGCAAGACTCCTATCACAGCTGGAGACATCTTCAACATCATTTTCTACTATACTGCCACTACTGATTGTTAAAAAAAAATCATGTAATTTTGTTCTCGATAAAATTCTTTTTTTATTCTTTAGACGCTGTCTTAACAAAGTTATTGCTTAGCCATAGGTGTGTAAGATCATAGCGATACAAAGCATCAATAAAGTATCAATGATCAAAAACAATTAAATCTGTTTTTAAAGAATTGTTTACATGTAAAGATTTGTGCCACTGGTTCATGTTCTGTTGTGTTCAGACCCCAAATGTGCTAAATGGGAGTATTGTAAACTATTTTCATTTGACACTTCTACTCCAACATAACAACATACAGCTAACATGTAACAGGGCTATGATAAATGTAAATGCAGATGTTCTGATTGCATGAGAAATTGAACTTTTTTACTCAGATTTTATGTATACGGTATGCTCTTTATACTAAACTGCTTACACTATTGCAATATATAAGAATATATTGAATTGTAACCTGTATAACCATGATACGTATCATGTTGCCAGATACTTGCCATTACAGAACCCCATGGATAATGATTGAAGTCACTTGAGAAGTGACTTTGCCTAATGCTGAATCAAATAATGGATGTAGCTCCCATGATGTCACACTTTGGTTTGTGGACTCACATTTTAAAGCTTCGAGTTCGGCATTTTGGCCTGTCTCAGTTTTATTTTTTTGTGGCCAGAAGAGACCACATGTAGAGCAAGGGGTAGATCTGACTTATAGACTGTGGTGACATCTCACAGACAGTCTGTCACTCAAACAGCTCTGCCCTTGATACCCTTTAACTTTAAGACAGCTTGTTATAATGTGTAACTTTAAGCCTTAATAAAATGTCAACGGGTGAGATGTAGGAAAATTCCCTGTACAGTTTATGAATAGCTAGAATAGCTATAGAGACCAAAACAGTTTTTGCTGCAGCTAGCCTCAAGTGGCAGTTTGAGGGACTGCAGTTTTTGACACTTACACATCTGCTTAATTTTTCATCCTTGTAGGTTGCTGATTGATCACATTATGTTGGTTACCTCATGTAAACAGGTGTACTGGCCGTGAGGAGGAACCACATTCTCCTCCCCTTTCATCTCCACGCTGATCTTGAGTCTGATGGCACCAGATACCGCAGACTTGTCAGTCCTTTTATCTGTAACACAATACCAAGCTGGGTTAGTTATAAATGTAAATTCACTGAAAGGTGACTAACAATTACAAGCCACATCTTAGGAAGGTTAGCAAACATGTATAGTTGTAGATTTTACCTGGGACACCCCCAGTATTTAGAACATGCATTTGAACCACCCCATCATTATGTGTGCAGAAAAGATACACATTACTGCATAACAATTCACCAGAATGAAAGCCTTTTGATAATCAAAATGTTCTAGCAGTGGACCCCCAAACCCCCCTTTCATGTGTTCCCCCAATGTAGACAATGAAACCTATGCCCTTGCCAACATGTAGCTACCCATATCCACAGACACTACTATATCAATGTTTTAGCTCACTTTTTAAACTCCTCAGACCCTATTCCAAAACATACAGCAGCATCAGTTTCCTAATTTTGGATGATACAGTACAGTCACTGTGCACTTGGGACGAACAGCTGAGACTGCCAATCTCTGCCTCTGTGCAGCTTTCTAAATTGTGCGTCAATAGTTTGGCTTTAATTTGCTTACAACAGCTGACAGTGAAACAAGTGGAAACTATTTTCTGAAAGTTTTATAACATTGAGATGCATAAAGAAAAGCTCCAGCAAATAAGTACTGACTCAAGTCAGTGAAAGTGAAACATTATTGTCCACCTAATTAGAAATCTGTTCTTGACCAAATCATATCATCTAAAGCACACAACATGGCAAACAAATGACAACATGTCCTAGAAAATACAAATGAAACTATGCTCACAGCCATGACGTTCTAATATATGGGAAAAAATTGGCAAACGCGACATCACTGGCTTTGACGGGCTGCAGGTTAACTCACCTTAACACACATACTATACAGCATGTGCATGATGTCTTGTGCTTGCTCACTCACAACCACAGAGCCTCAGTAATGACTCCACAGCTACTGGGGTTCGCTGCAGACTTCAAATGCCCCACCCCCCTCTGTGCTCTCATATACAATCCATCTCTACTGTGTCAAACAAGGGAAATTTTCCCCTACAGTCAGTTGGTCAAGAGACAGACAAGTGAAAAATAACGTGACAAAGCGACAGAGACTGGCGCTATAAACGCAAAAGCCCACATTGAAGAGGAGCTGAAGAGGCTTAGAGACGAGAGCAGCTGGAGGGGTGGACACCCACACCAGCAAAGGCCTGTTTAAACATTCATTGTGGACATTTAAAAAGGCACAGAGCAGCAGCAGTGGTCAAGGGTCAAAATTACCACAAATTGCTTCCTTTTAGCTAGAGAGGCAAACAAAGACAGCACCCGCCAGTCATAATACTTCAACAGAAGTGGGAGCTCTCATTATGCTGCAATTCAACCTCGTGCAACATAGCAAAACCAGTGATGTATGAGAGCGGAAACAGATAAAGGCCCTGCATCAACAGCATCGGTAAACTGGACCACAGGTCTCTGTGGCTTCTCGGTACATGGATAGTAATGATGATCTCAGCTGGGCCATACTTTATCTGACCATACATCTATCCTTATATCCTTTTTAATGGTTACAGTGTAATGGCAAAGTGTAGATTAAGATATGAGGAGTTGAAGTGAACATGTATATGTTTGTGGTGTATAAACACTGTGAAGTGCGTAATGATAAGTAGGGTTGGGCATGAAAACACAATACTTTTTTGGTAATGACCCTAAGGTGTGCATAACAAAAAAAATCCATGGCCTCTGCCATGGCCTCTGAGCAACTCTGAATGTAATTTATATTTCTTTTTATCATAGTTCTGCCAGTTCAGAACTGCTTTTTTAAGCATGACAAAACTCTTGCTTGCATTCAGACATTAAAGTTGTAGTTTTTAATTTTTATATAAATATATTTTTGTAATATATGTTATAATATGTTTCCACTTACAGTAGTACATAAAACAGATAATCTGTGCAAGCAAGAGTTAAGCCAGTACCAGGCCTACAAGAGGCCTCGAGGTCAGATACCAGAACACCACAGCTGCCCTTCTTTATCTTGGTCTCAGTCTCAGATTTAGTGTCTGTTCTTGGAAATGTGCAGGGTGAGCACACTTTATCTGTTTAATTTTAGGGACCAACAGAATCTTCCCTCACTCAAAGATGTATGTAAAACAACCTTATTTGGGAACATGTAGTGTATTCCTAGGGAGGACTGTTGCAGTTAAGTACCAGCCTCAGACAAGTACACCTTCAGAATCTCCAGACAGCATACACTGTGCTACACTCTGTATGTTCAACTGTGATTCTCCTCGATCGAGTCTCTATTAAATACTTTCTGTAATTCATCAAAGTCTCCTGAGTTCTTCTTCAGTCATGGAATCACCAGCTCACAGTTTTTTCTTCATCAGTTATGTTTATAAAAGAGATCAACTGTAGCTCAAAACATTTGAGATTTAAAATGAAACAGTATTTTTCCGGTATCAATCCCAAAACTGAGGTATCACATCTGTGTTGTACTGTATTTCAAAAAAATCAATATACATTTCAAAATATCTGAAAATATCACAAAAAGTCAATATTTTATCTGGAAAAGTGCAACAATAACTGCCACCATTAAAATTTAAGTTCATTAATATCTCTTGTACGAAGACTAAGATCACAAAGGTAACATACCTAGATTGTACCAAACGTCCATCTCTCCACTGAGCGTGCGAACCTCGATGATGGTCTGACCCAGGAAATCATCCGACTCGCGCTTGAAATGCTGCTTCACCCGAGATTTGATGTCATCATCCTCGTCCCATACACGCACCTTGATGCGGTCGGTGGCGTTGTGACATTCACTGCAGTTTGGAAGATGATTATGTCAGGTCAATACAATCCCAACAACATAAACAACCCCAACAGCATATTCTGTGACAGCTCATCATGGTGGGGTACTTAGTGGAGCAGAATGACAGCAACATGCACAATTCAAGCATAAATACAAGCTGAGAAACCTCCCTGACCCTTTTCTAAGTAACATATGGAGAACAATTCTTGCCTGGATTCAAATGAGAGGATGTGGGTGTTTGCACATCGGTGTGTATGAGTGAGTGTGTGATGTGGAGAAGGGCTCTCTGCCTGGAAGGAAGAATTACCCCAAGACATCGCATGACCTTTACTCAGCATCTCTATATTTTTACTCCCAGTGCATGCTGATGTCATCAGAGAGTGGCCGAATGTTCAACAAGAATGACTGTATAGCATTCATAGCAAGGATTATTTATTTGTGAAAGCTTTATGTCCGTCTTTTTGCATTAGTGCAGCTGACAGACGTTTCACAATAATGACTCTGCTAAATAGAACAGAGGTGGCCAAAGCACTTAGCTTCAGATGGGGTCAGACTGTTTGGCTCTGGAATTAAAAGCGACAGATTACATTTTGTTCTAATGACATCTTGGGTGCCACAGCCAGAGAAAAAATATCTGCAGTATTTTTTTTTAACTAATCCCTTTCCGGGGGAAGCACCGGCTGCTGCTGCTCCACTAGTCCGAAGCTTTGCTCTCTGCCAAGCACACAGTAATGTATCGCTCTATTAATCTACATCCCCGTAGTAATGGGAAAGAGTTTTATTACAGCCATCACTGGAGTCTCATTACAGGTGTGGAGCCTTGTTTGTAAGTGGCATACAGACATGCACACAAACACAAAGAAAATCTCAGAAGTGTATACAAAGTAGCACTCTTAGAATAATTCTAAAAATACCTTCATATTAAAAAAAAAGACAAGACAAGACAAGACAAGACAAGACAAGACAAGACCAGATAAGACAAGGCAAGACCAGACCAGACCAGACCAGACCAGACCAGACCAGATAAGATAAGATAAGATAAGATAAGATAAGATAAGATAAGATAAGATAAGATAAGATAAGATAAGATAAGATAAGATAAGATAAGATAAGATAAGATAAGATAAGATAAGATAAGATAAGATAAGATACGATACGATACGATACGATACGATACGATACGATACGATACGATACGATGCCCAGTGCATTGTGGTAAGACCTGTCTCTAATAATGTCCACATTATCTCTGCATTCAATTTTAAAGATAGGTTACAAAGGACTAAACATCCAACACAGGGTTCTTACACATTTTGGCCGATGGATTTCCATGACTTCAACCAGTTTTCATGACCAAACATTCTGAGATTTTTCTGTATGCATGTAAAGGTACATATAATAACTACAATATAATTGTTTAAGGTTGTGTCTCACACAGTTTTATCTTATATTTAGCATAACAGTTCACTGAAAATCTGATTCCGCATACAATTGCGATACATTGTTATGTATTTAGATAATGGAAAAAGTATCCAACTAATGTTGTGAGCTTGATCTTAACCATTTCATCCAGTTGTGTTTAACACTAATATGCAGTCAAATATCAACAGGGTTACCATACCATACCATTTTTACGTCCAAATTTTCAAAAATTTTCAGTGACTTTTCAAGGACCCATGATAAAAGTTTATGACCATTCAAAACATGACATGATCAGAACTCTGGTATACATAGAGGTATATGGTATACATTATCCCAAATGTTTATTATTGTAAGAAAACTAAACAGCAACCTTTTTCCAAATCTCTTTTTTTTAAAACTTCTAAAGGCCTGAAAATTTCCAAACACGTTTTTAGTACACATTTGGTCTTACTACTTGGACTACAGGAAACCTGAGGGCAACCTTATACTGAAATTGTAGCAAAACAACCACTAACAACAAGTACTGGCAAATTTTGCTCTGCATCAAGGTGGGCTGAACTCTCTTTAAGAGAAAATTACACGTTCCTTTTGCAGCCTGGCTCTTATTATTAGTGTTCTGGCGCCCCGCTAAAATGACAACTGTATTTATTGGGGTAAGCATAGCAAGCCTTGAACAGGTTTCTAAAAGGCTCCAATTTCCCTTGTGTCTGAAACTACTTATTTGGGGGTCAAATAAATGTGTAACCTAGTCTCCTGAAAGCTCGCTTACAATCATTCATTACTCTACTTCCTGTTAGATTTGCAAGATAGTCTGCCAACTCAAACAGATTTATTTGTGGCTAAGCGAGGAGAAAAAAAAAGTTGAGGCACAGACAGAGAGGTAACCGGGAGACTGAGTGGACCAGGGAGGTTAGTCTGTGCTGTTGAGACAGAAGCTTATCAGCACAACAGAGAGGTCACACTGAAAGAGAAACCATGTACTACTAAAGCTGTAAAGCACAAAAGTATTTATTTTGTTATTGAAACGGCAGGGTTAAGACCTGTGTTGTCTGCGATGATGGATGCCGTCGTAAAGCTGTTTTTAGCAGCGTCTGCATCTTCAAAATCTCTGCAGTGCAGCTGGTGTGCAACATATCATAAGTGATAGTAATTTCCCGAACTATTAAGTCAGAGCCAGTGATAAAAGAAAGAGAATTGTCTTGTATGTATTTACTAATGCCTTAAGACTCCCCTGAACAGATGATTCTTAATCTTAGTGGGGATTATCTGGTCGGATGGAGGTCAAATTAATAGACAGTACTCACAAGTAGAACTTCTCATCCCAGACCGGGTTAAGGTTGCCAAAGATGGTCTTCGTCCTGCGTTTGGTCTTGCCAATCTGAACGGTGACGTATGGGTCGCTGGAGCCAGTTTTATCCTTGGCCTGTAAGCCCTGGGCACTCATGACTGGAGACAAGACAGGGTTGGAAAAGAGGGAAGAGTCATGTAAGAAACATAAGCAACATATCTGAGCATGTTAAGGTTTTGCAATTTTGTTTTAATGGATGAAAGGTTGTCAAATGCTGGGTTTAGACGAAACAATATGTTTATCCGTTCCGACACTCACTATGTCAGATTTTGGAGTCATTAAATCTTGCCTTGACTTGACCTGCAGACATGTCAGATTACACCTTTGTCCATGAACAATCATGGCCGCTCGTCTTTCACAATGTGCATGATGTCATGAGATTATTATTGTCCTATGACTGTTATTGTTATTGTTATCATTATTGTTACTGTTGTTGTTTCATTCACTGTGGGTGTTGATGTCCCAGCTGAACTGTTGTTGAAATAAATTGTGCAAATCTCCACAACAACTTCCTGCAGATAGATAGATAGATAGATAGATAGATATACTTTATTGATCTCAAAACTGAGAAATTGGGGTGTAGCAGCTCCATGCAGTAAGAACAAGAGAATAAAGAGCACACATTATTAATAGAATATAAAGGAATACGCTTAAAAAAAACTAAAAAAAAAACTAAGAGACTGTACAAATATACATGTGTAAAGTGCAGAACAGTATCTGAATAAATAAAAATAAAGTCAGCAGTGTAGAGTGACATGGAGCTAAGACCGGAGTTTGAAGAGCAGACAGAGGTGAGTTATTGCACAGGTGGATAGCTTGTGGCAGGAAAGATGTGTCACATTAAAAGCCTTTATAGGAAACTTTATTGGAAATCTAAAGGAAAATGATAGGGGACTATTAATTTGAAATGGATAATGGATTTGTTGCATTTGACATGATGCATTAAATTTAACATGGCTAACGGAAGCGGATTAAAAATTAAAATATAAATATATTCAGGGAATGAGAAAATAAAGGCCTGTGTCTGTTTCAAATGAAGGTGGAACCCTCTGCAGTTGTGGTAAGTAAAGACCCAGCTGCTATTTGATGAGTTTATGATATGTTTGTTTACCCAATTCTTCTGCATTGCGAAGAATGAACTTCCTGTGCTAGCTCTTTGCTTACGGCAGTGCTCAATGCCTCTGCTATTTCAGGGTTAGGGTCATATTGCTTAAAGTGGTGGCTGTAGAGAAAGAGTCGTGAACAACAATAAAAATCAAACACGCTACAGCGTGGGTCGGAATGTCATCGGGCTGCCCAGACACAGCATTGGCACTGGTTATTGTCCAGTGGCATATTATTTCAGAAATCAGAAACAGGAAATATTGGTCTAGTGGATAGGTTTTTACAGCAGTCTCTCATTCTCAGTCATGAATCCACCTCTATATTTTCATTTTAGTGCTTACTAGTCAGCTTCCTGAATTTTATTCATTTGACTTTATGGTATCAACTGAGGAATCAAAGCTTAGTTACTGCCTCCACTGCCTACAACAACATTGTACTCTTGCCAAAAGCCAAGACAACTAAGCAGCTCTCTGATTCATTGACGGCAGCCATTATTCATCTTTTTGTGTATATGTGAAGTGTTAAGTATCTGTGATTGATCTGTTCCTTTTATCCAGGTTAAAGGTAGATTTCACTCATGTGCATCTGCCCACTGCTACAACATATCTATGCTAAGCTTACACTAATATACAGGATCTTACTTACACACACACGCACACACACACACACACACACACACACACACACACGCACACAGGAAGGTGCAGAGCAGGAGAGACAGTAGTATTTCACAGCACCATAAAAGGGAAAAAGGACACTGAGGCATTAAATATGCATAAGTGACAGTCTAAATAATTCAGGGTACGTATATATCCTTCAGCTCAATGCTGACAGGAGCCGGTGGGAAGGATATAGAGGCTTGAAGAGTCATGGCCTGCTTGCTCTAGGAGGACTGAAAATCAAATGCCTCCTGTAGTAGCAGACGGGTCTGAGACAGTGACATACACATAGAGAGGTCAGCGGGCTTCAAATAAAGTGATCAGATCATCAAACGTCATCTTTCTGAAACCAGCAGATGTGCAGAGGGGAAAAGGTAGGCACACATTTACCTCTGTCACAGTTCCTATGTACAAACTAACGCAACATGAATCTCTCTGATGGAAAATTGTTAAAAACATTATCTGTCTGCCGACCCCTCTGTGTGAAGTGTGGCTTTTTGTCCTGCCTTCAAATGCGCCTTCATTTTGTGCATCACCTTCAATAGAGTTAACTGGGAGCATAGTTGGGCGTTGATTAATCTAGCACTGAATCTGTTTATCAAATTCTAATTTGATAAACAGATTTGAATCCCTTTGAATCCTTAATTTTCTGTTTAGGGTGTATATTATTTGTGGCAATGTCAGAATATGCGCTGATGAGTGGTGGACGATATGGAAAAAATCAAATCTAATTTTGACCAAGTAACTTCATATTGATATGCAATAATAATGTAGGGCTGACTATTAGTCCTTTCACAAGGACTTCTGTTATTTTTTTTAAATAATCAGTAATATGGACTTAACTAAGTTAACTAAGATAATGATAGAACAGCTACAACAGTCTGGCAAAAAAATTAAATCACTTGACTGTAATGCAGCCTTTAAAACCAAGAAAAGACATAATTTAGGATATTGTGATATCCATAATCTAAGATGATATCTAGTCTCATATCATGATACTAATACAGTATCAATATATTGGCCAGCCCTAACCCAAATGCATAAAAAAAGGAAAAAAGGAAATTATATATCATATACAGCAATCTGTAAAATCATACTCTTAATTGCATGTTTGTTTGATAATAATGTGATCAGAGCCTTTGCAGGTACAGTAGAAGATTTGGTGATCAGCAGAGATGGGCTAATTAGCACATAATATTGTATTTCTGATCAAGGTTCACATTCACTGCCAGACCTCGTGGTGTGCGCATTAGCCAGAAACAGAAGACCTCATGGTCGCTGTGAGAGTGCCGCAGAGTCAATGCCAGTCGGCATTTATCTAATGAATGACAAACAACAACTCAATAACTATATTTTAAAATGGGACGTTCAATAAGCCCTTGGGAAATTGACTGAGGCAACGCCGGGTGTTTTTAACGTCTCTCTCTCACTCCCTTGTACCTCACACTTCTTCTCTCTTACAGTCCTCTTCTTCACTATTCCCATCCTTTCAGTCTCCCTCTCTATGTGTCTCCCTCCCTCTCTGCTTCTATTTCCCTCCAGTGTATTGACACTGGGAGAAATGCAAGGTGAGCAATAAATGAGCTGGGCCTGGCACAGCTACCACAGAGATGGATCGGAGTCTGAGGGTAGAGGTTACGAAGATAACTTCCTGACCTTCTTTCTGCCAGTTAACTAGGAAAGGAATGAAACTCTATGTACCAATAATGAAGTAAATGAAAGAAAAGCCTTGTAATCCTCAAGGATGATCATTCTTTTTAGGTTTATGGTTTTTAGAGAAAATGGATGACCAGCAAAGGTTATGTAATCGAGCAGGGTGTGAAAAACTGTGCAGGAAATTAGACTCATATATGGACATGGGATTTAGTTTAGTTTAGTTTTCCCTTTCACTAAGAAGATTGGTAAATAAAGACAACCTAAGCTTGGTAAGAAAAGAAGGAACACTTATTCATTTTCCATTTCAGAAACTGCTAAGCCTGTATTGTTCAAAGCACCAAACCTTTATGTAACCCAAGGAACTAATACCGCCTTGAAAAAAAAGCAAAATACATGCACAAAAAAAAAAGAACAATCATTTTCTGTTTGAACGTGCTGTAAAGTGTTGTACTGTCAAACTGCACTCAGGGGCATGACATTTTGATTGGCATCTCTGAGAGAGCTTGAAGTGCAGCTGTGGGGGAGGGGGGGGGGGTTATTTCCAAAGTATACCGTACAAATCAGCATGCTAGTGAGCTCAAAAAAGACATAAAGATCTCCGTCAGTTGCAGCAAGTACCCTTCCACTATAATAATAAGTCACCGTAGCCTATTTATTACTGCCTCTTGGATGCTTTGTATTTACTGTGCCACCGTTTAACATTTGGCAAGCATTGTTGCAACCTGATAAGCTCTCACACCGCTCAGCTTGTATCTTGTTTTCATTAGAGCTGCATGTCACGGACTGAGCTGCTGTTTGAAATTCACGTGCTATTAAAAGCATGTCATTCTCTGGGTACATGAGTCGAGCAGAGTAGATAGTAGATGAGTATGTAAATGTTTGTCCTGCTTTCAGTCTCTACAAGATGACCAAAATATCATCAATTACTGTCCACAAAACAGTGATACATTAGTAACCTTCACAACTAATTACTTCTCCCAAAAATACCTAATCATTTTTTATTTCTATTTCTTATAAAATATGATTGCTGATTGGGGTTAAGTGTCAGAGGTTAATGACCAAGATCTTGAGGTTAATTACAAGTTAATACAAATTAGAATAACAATGTTTATCATTTGGGATGAGCCTGACATGTAATGGCATTTTTGTTGATTTGGCATTGGAAGACAGAGCAAAGGGTTAGAGGTCATGGAGCAAAGGTCAAGGGTCACCTGCAGCCATATCGGGACATTATCAGTTACAAAGCAATCATCACTCTTCAGATGATCGATGGTTTAAGTGCAAATAGGAGCTAATAAAACATCTGTGCCATTATTGCCAGATTCATTGAATAATCCTTCTGATACAATTTCAGGCTAACCTGTGATGCTGATTTTGGCAGACCACTTTGAGGTCCCATCCAGAACAGCCTGCTTGGCTGTCTTTAGATGGCTGGTGAAGTCTTCCTTGGAGACGTGGAACATCTCCTGGATCACCTCAAACACTTCGGGACTGTTCTTCTCCCTTATCTTCATGCGCTCCTTCATAGCCATGATGATGTTCTGGGTCTTGTCTTCCGCCCCGTGCTTGGAGCTCTTCTCCACTGCCCCTGAAACAATACAAGAGTTACAGTGTTTAGGCTCAGTAGTTTGCGTAGTTAATACCCAGAGATTAGTAGAGAACTGGTGATCTATAACAGTGGACAATCATATACCTTCACCATTTTCCTCGCAGATTTTTTTTCCCTTTCAAACTAAGGTTAGGAAACTTTCTTTTCACTTAAATACAACCCCAATTCCTGAAAAGTTGGGATGCTGTGTAAAACTTAAATAAAAAACAGAATGCAGTGATTTGCAAATCCTTTCTGGCTTATATTCAACAGAATACAGTCTAAAGACAAGATATTTAATGTTCATACTAATCAGATTTATTGCTTTTTTTGTAAATATACACTCATTTTAATGCCTGCAACACAATTTAAGAAAAAGTTGGGAGAGGCACATGTTTACCGCTGTGTTACATCACCTTTTCTTTTAACAACACTCAGTAAGCATTTGGGAATTCAGGAGACTCATTATTGAAGTTTTGAATGTGAAATTCTTTCCCATTCTTGCTTGATAAACAACCTCAGCTGCTCAACAGTCTGGGGTCCCCATTGCCATATTTTGCGCTTCATTGCCATATTTTCAACAGGAGTCAGGTCTGGACTGGAGGCAGGCCAGTCTAGTACCTGCACTCTTTTACTCCACAGCCACAATGTGGTAATGTGTGCAGAAAGTGTTTTGGCATTGTCTTTCTAGAATAAGCAGAAACACATCCCTTAAAAAGACTGGATGGCACCATATGCTGCTCCAAAACATGTATGTACATTTCAGCCTTCATGGTGTTGGACTGTTTGCCCACACAGTTTTCCACTAAGTGTCCTTCCCTGCTCAAGAACAACTGTGCCCTTTGAGGATGGCCCATTTCATACCCAGTCATCATCGTATCATTTATTACCAATTACCTGTTTATCTGTGGAATGTTCCAGGTGTTTTTTAAGGATCCCACACCTTTCCCAGGCTTTTGTTACTCCTGTCCCAACTGTTTTGGAATTTGTTGCAGACGTCAATTTTACAAAGAGTGTATATTTTACAAAAAATAATAAAGTTAATCAGTTTAAGCATTTAATACATTGTCTTTGTACTTTATTCAATTGAAATTAGGTCACAAAGAATTTGCAAAACAATGCATTCTGTTTGTATTCACATTTTACTTTTTTGGAATTTGGGTAGTACTACAAAAGTGTACAACCATGTTTTATACAATAAAGAAACCTATCTAATGTGTGCCATGGCTGACTGTGTGGGTGTGTGTGGAGGATGGGAAATCACAATCTCACACGTTCATGTTGGTGCATAAGTGTGTGCATATATGTATGTAAATGTATATCTGTAAGACAAAAGAGGCACATGAGACGAGTAATTCTCAATATCTGATCGCAGCACAGAGTGTGTTCATGAGTGCAGATTAAACTGTGATAAAGATGAATCGCAGATTGAATTAGAAAACACTGTTATGCTAGTATATAATGGTTATAAAACATTGAGTTTTATAACAGCAAGAGTTCAGCTAATCCACTTAGAGTATGTGAGGATTGCCTGAGGATCATCCTGAAGACTGCATGTCACATTGTTCCTTTTTGACTACACCGCAACAACAGAAGTGTGTCTGATTGAAAAAGCTGATGGAGACGGTATTTAGTGCCAATGTGCAGTGCTAATGCACCGTGTCACTTGTAGCAATACGTGTAAGGGGATATGTAATATGTATTGTACAAATCCCTGTAACAGCACTCACATATACTGTAGGAGTTAAAGTATAGTGTTGGTTATATATAGAAATGTGGGAGATAAAGTGCCACACTAGCATTGTGGGCAATTAACAGAATCCCCTACGAGCCAAGTTTTCGGATCAAACCGATTTTAATACTGTTTAATCTATCAGCTGTTTGGTTATTAGCCAGCAAAAAAAGAAATAAAATAAAAATAAAATAAATTGGAAAATCAGAGAGTAAGAGCAACATTAGGCGTAAAATAAAATAAGAATGAAGAAGCTCTTTTTGAATGCACTTTCTATATAATGTAATTAACAACATGGGTCTTCAACAGGGGGTCTGTGATCCCTGGGAGGTCCTGAGTTACTGCAGTGGGGTTGCCAAAATACTGCTTGATAATTTGGTTTAAGTTTTAATTTAAATATTTGCTTTTGTTTATTTTAAATTAAAATGTGTCTGAAAATACACACCAAACTAATTCAAACATATTAATACTGAAGATAAGTTTTCCTATTCATAAAATCCATTTAATTTAAAGCACAAAGCATTAATCAGAGGCTAACTGTTACCCATAAATCCTTGTGCAATCGTGTGACGTGGCTAATGCTAAATCATTTGCAGTACCTTTTTTTCCACATATTTGCCAATTAGCTGTATTATTATAAGTGTACGAACATTCTTGTGAGCCATAATGGATTGTTTCATATATTTTCAAGCAAGAGACTTTGACACGTCATCACTCTCAAAACCACAGTGCAGAGGGTGTGGCTAACATAGCCTACAAATTGAATTTGCAGCCACAGGCAAGCACAAGAGAAGACCCAAAGTATTCAGAGAAATTTTTATCTGCAAATCGGTTTTATAAAATAAAATGGGGGGATCCTTGCTCCATCTGTTTTTTAGCAAAGAGGTGCTTGGCCTGAAAAACAATGAAGTGCAGTACATCACAGCATTATGGGATAATTCTATGTCCTTACTTTGTAAACAATCTGCATTGAGCAGGTCCTGGCACTTCTCGTGGCATTTGACGCCACACTCTGAGCAGCGCATGCCCTGGCGGGCGATGCCCCACAGCAGCCCCTCACACTCATGGCAGTAGGTGGGTGCAGTCGCCGTCCACACTTCAAAGTTATGGGGTGTTGTGGATGAAATAGGGTAGATCAAGGCCTGGAGAGTCTTCTTGAAGACATGTAGTTTCTGAAAAGAAAGAAAAGTCATTTAGAGAGAGTAAGAAATAATAAGAAAATGATAGACAGAGACAAAATATGGGGGTGTGAGAAACAGAAGAGGTACAGCTGACTCATGGTACCATGGGCTGGTGGAAAATAACAGTTGGAATTATATTAAAAGTTAATAAAAAACAAGTTTGTACTTAAATTGCTTTTCAGAAATGTTCAATACATCTTGAGGTCAGTATTAAAAAAAGAGAAATACATTTGAGAGAACACAATAGCCTTATATAATCACATAAAGGTTTGAAGTTCAACAAAAACAGCTTCAATAGGCAGAATTCAAATTGATGTATAGTCTGACCAAGATGAAATTGCAATACACTTTTTTATTATAGTCATCTTGGCAATTATATAAGTTGGCTAAACTGCAGCTATCGTTCATCGCAAGGCAGCCTTTTCTAACTTCTTTTGTTAGAGAAAGCGATCTAACCAATTACATTATTTCAGGAGATAACATGTAGGAGGCTCTGTTGATCCTTTTCTGATTACCTTAACATCAATGGATAGGTCAGCCGTATGAGAGTAAATCAGCCTTACATCTCATTAAGCTTAGATTAACAGCATCCTTGGCCAACAGGCTTTGTTCACATTGAGTGGTTTACTGACTAAAGCTACTCCAGACCAAATACTAAAGTCTACTAGATGCCTGTCTAGACTGATTGCTGTGTAACAGAAGCCTCTTCAAATTGAATGCTTTACTGCAGTAGCCCTGCCATCCACAAGGACTGGAAAATGGGCCGGGACTTGCCAGTTCTTGAAGGCAGAATCAATGGACGCTGTAAATAAGGTTTTTAAAAGTGAGCATTATCCAGATTGAGAGAGAGAGAGAGAGAGAGAGAGAGAGAGAGAGAGAGAGAGTGTGACAGAGGAAGAGAAGGAAATGTATGGCGGTTAAATAAATCTTCAAGAGGTACTTGCGTGCCACTTCTACTGTGCTCCGCTCCTCACCCCGTCTCCTCCACCCCTCCCTCTGCTGTCAGCCCCCTTGTGCGTTGACAATGTGCTTTAGCACCTGAACAGTAGCTCTGCACTTTACCAAGAGGACTACCGCACTGCTCGCTCGCACACACACACACACACACACACACACACACACACACACACACACACACACAAACACTTGCACGGATGATTAAATGACACCAGATGACAGGACAGCAAGGCCATCTAACATTGTGAAACTTTGTTGGTGCAGTGGAGAGGCTGCAGAGCCCTGGAGGACCTTTAATGAAACACAGAAGGAGACACAGAGATTTCCCCTCTAATCTGAGAATGATGAGATGAAGCAGATGTCTGAGATTTATCCACGACTTGCACACAAGCTATATCCAGGCCACACCCGGAAGCCCAACCAAATCCAATACTGAACCATTAAATACTGACCTAGTCTGCAGGACCTGAGTGAGCCAAAATTTATATGAGCATGGGAAATCTCAGAGATATCTCCATCTCTGTTTTTCTTACTGACTTGACTGGTAAATATTTATCTTTTTAATTTCTATTGTATAAGCCAACAAAATGTTTTGAATACTATTGAGCATGTTAAGTCTATAACTAATTTTCTGCCTTAGCATTTTCTTAACCATTGCCTGAGTAGAATATATTCAATTAAAGGCATATTTCCCTGATTTTCATCCAGTTTTTTTTTTCGTAACAATGTGGGTAATATGTGTAAAAGTACTCCATTTAACTTGTACCCCCTGTTTCCCCCCAGCGGAACTCCACCAGATGCTGCAAAATGTATAATTTGGCAAAGTTTTCCTGGCTCTTCGGCTGTTGCTTTAACTACAGGCTGTACTTGTGCATTAAGTATAGACTTACTCTTGCCACATTAAGTATAGACTCACTCTTGCCACCACTAAAGTAACAAAAACCCCTTTTCTAATAAAATTAGTGCATGTATGTAGGTTTTTTAAACATGGGTAAAACCCCTTATTAAGACAGGTTATAGACTCTTTCCCAATGCCAGTAGACCAGAGCTGTGTACAAGGCTCTGCAGTAAGCATGTATGTTTTCTGGGGTTTTTTTTGTTTTTTTTTTGCTTGTTTGTTTGTTTGTTTTTTTGTTCTTTTGTTCTGTTTTTTCTTGGTTTGTCACATTCGACATCACAGACAGACCTGAAAAAAGGTTAACTGTAGAGAGCAGTATGGATGGAGTTTTGTGAAAACTTTAAGCAGGTTACTTCTTTTTATATTTTTCTTACTTATTCAGTCTCTCTTTCGAGCTTTGTGCAGACTAATTTTAAATAAGCGCATTGGGTGTTGTGTTTCCATCAATGCCAATCAGAGCCAAAGCGGTCAAATACCCGCAACTACTGCAGAGTCAGTTTCACCCAGGTGTGAATGCCGTTTATAACATTTCTTTCTCTCACTCGAACTCAGACCAAACTCAAACTTTAAAACTAGACAGTGCTGATCAGATATAAACCAATATTCTGTTACTTTGTTTCATATTTCACACCTCAAAAATTTTCAGAATCATGTTTTTGCTCACTGTTCAACTGTAATATGAGATTGTTTGTTACCAGCCAAACGTTATTGTGTCAAACGGAGGAGTTCACATCACGAATCAGTGGGAGTGTTTGTTGGTCCGTTACAGCAACGTGCATTCTGGTAGTAGGTTTACCAAAAAAGTAAATGAGACAGTCCTTTTCCTGTGTTTTCTCTGTTTATACAGCACCAATCTCAAACGTAATTGCATCTTTCTACTGCACAGACACCCTAACTTTATGAAAAGACAATCTTTTTAGCAGTTAAATACTTCTTTAACAAAATCTGTTTCTGTCTCTTTAAATTTCCCTCCCCCCTCCCTCCCCTTCCTCACTCTCAGTCCTGACACTGCATGTCACACTGTGCAGCAGATGTGGGCAGAGTGCTGCTTGTGTGAGTCTCATGTGTTACACTGTGAGGTAACCCTGGTGATTTTGTGCAAGACACTGCTAGAATTGACTGACAGCTGCAACCTCTGCCTGAGAAAAATCTAATCTCGCCTCCTTCTTTCACCCCTCCTTTCCAATTTCACCACCTATTGTCCTTGTCAACCACCTCGTTGATACGGCCATTACTGCCTTCCACACCTCCGATCTTCTGCTTTAACTACCATGCTATCTCAGTCCTAACAAGGAATCCATGTGGTTTTTGGAAATCATATAAACTTAAAATTTAGACGTTTGTACGCATTTTAAACTTATCTAATATGCATTTAAGATTCAGCTATAACGTGGGCAGAAAGCGGAGGCAAGTCTTTTAAAATTAATGTAGTATATTTTGTTGCTAATGACCTGCGTGATGATATCTGACCTGACTTAAAGCAACGCATCACATCTTATTTCCAGATAGTCCTTGACCCATGTCAGATCGTGGCTCCCTTCCTTTGTCTCAGCAGGTAAACACAGCTCCAGTTCATGTTGACAGTCTCTGTTAAAAGGCTCTGGTTCTTGGATCACATGCAGCTCAGAACATTGAGCGGACACACAGGCCGTTTGCCGGCCCACACATAATGTTCCTTTCTGCTCTAAAAAGCAGATGCTTGGGAATCATGACGCAGGAAGAGAAAGAGACTTCCGTACGTCAGCAATGACAGAGTACGATATTTTAATCAAATTAGAATTCAGAGAAAAAATATGAAATTGGAATATGTGGAATATGGATTTAGGGCAGGGATGAGCCAAAAAGATGAAAGTACCCTAAATAGGTTCAAACATCTATCCTGGGAGTATGTTCAACATGGCTGCCTGATTAGTGACATCAGGGTCAGAGGTTCACGAAGGCAAGTCACTCTTAGCTCTGATCTTCTCTCTTAATTTCCCTCTTTTTCTCACCCTTCCTTTTTTCCTCTCTTCCCTTAACTCCTCTCCAACAGCATATGGTCGTTTACTGAGCGCTCTCACAGTCCTCACAGGAAAGCATTCTCCTGGACTTAATGCAGCAGATAAAACTCTGACATCTGCTTGTCCTACTTACCAAGACTGCACAATCTGCGGCTTTGCTCGTAACTCTCCCTCGTTTACGCCGAATCAGAACATTGAACATCTATCCCTGAAGTTCAAGTCCTTACTTACCACTGTGGTGCAATCTCCAAATTTGCCCAAGAATCAGCTCCCATTCCTGCACCAATTAGCACAGTGCATCTATCTACGTCATCTCTCCCTCATCTGGGACACAAGTTGTTCATCCCTAAAGCCCCTTTTCATAAAACCCATAGCTATTAGTAAGCAATCAAGACCCTGTCACTGGAGGGCAACTGGGCATGTGGACCATGAGGACCAAGTCAAGTGCACAAAATGGACAAGTGATACAAACATGTACACACATCAGTGTGCACAAATTGAGGTCTCATGTTTAAAGGATGAAATATTTGAGCGTGATGACAGACAGAGCACATTTGAATCCAGTGATCTTGTAGGCTTAGGCAGCCCCTTGTTGCACATCAGTGGATATGAAATTGCCTGCATGTTTGTCTTGCTGAGAAACTGCTTCCTCCTGCTGCATCCTATAATGCCGTCTTCCCTCTGGGAGGGAAGAATTCCAATCAATTAATGCAGAGAGCTTTGGAGGTCAACACAAAAGTGTCTCACACCATCAACGGAGACACTCTGCCTTTTCTCCATAGCGGTCTTCCTCGATGCATAGCTTATCATCAATCGTAGTAGGGCACTGTCTAAATGATGTGACCGTTTCTTAATTTCTAAACTCAGCAAAATAATTTGACAGAGGGAGCACAGCAGACAGAGTGACAAGCATTCCACAGAGACAATTTTGGTAAACTGCACTATGTATTATAGACAGAGGGACAGACAGATGATGGCATGCTGTACATCTACAGAGAAAAAAAAAGGCAGTAGCTAATGCAATCCATCTAATTTCCATTTTGGATCCCCATGTTCCTGGTAATGTTATCCTGGGCCCTGAAGTACAACGGCTGCAGCAAACAGCACAGCTATAAAAGTTTGTCAGAGCTCCAGCACCCTGCTCTCACACCACCCCCTCTTAAAAAATAATGAGAACATGGGTCCAGTATCCCGTGGCCTTGCAGAACCCCTCATTACCCACTAAGACTCCACAATAAACACACAATGACTTCCCATGCAGGCATTGCAGGCATGTTTGTACTCACCAGGTCCTCATTATTCAGGGTGGACCGGTTCACCAGAGCGAACGAGATGCCTGCCTTTCGAGCAGTGAGGGTCTGAGAGAAGAGGAGGAGACGAGAAATGAAGGGATAAATCCACCGATCCATTTTACCTATCTGCAGTTTCATGCAGCATCTTAATGGATTTACACACTGTCAGGATATAGAACACACATCTGTATAGAGTTACAAAGCTTGTCAATCTGTGAGAATAATTTGTGTAAGGAAGAAAGGCCTTGAATAGAACTTATATGTAATGTGATTTTGATAGAGAAATTGGCTGAATAAAAGTAAA
The DNA here is from genome assembly GCF_026936395.1 of Plectropomus leopardus. Lineage (NCBI taxonomy): Eukaryota > Metazoa > Chordata > Actinopteri > Perciformes > Serranidae > Plectropomus > Plectropomus leopardus. Next base: position 30,621,475 of record NC_142176.1, on the reverse strand, counting down.
TCATTAGTTCAAAACAAAAACAAGATTTTATAGTTTATATAAATTATTTATCAACGGACTGCATATAGATACGGACAACATGACAGCTCCACAAAACTGAAGCCAAAATGATCTCCAAAATCCCCTTTTGTGTCTGGCTGCTGTATATATCACAACCCCCGCCCCCCCACATCCCATCTTGATGTGAGCGGATGGGACATAACACATTTAAATAAATAAAATAAAATAAATTTGTCGCGAAGGTGGTTTCTGTCATTTTAGGTAATTCTGATAACTTTTTAAGAAGTTTTTATTTTCTGATAAGTTTGGCTTTGATTAGGTATTTAATGTGATAAAACAAAGACATTTGTGCAAATTCGTAAATGGAGCAAACATGCTACCAAGGCCTAAAAACAATGCATTATTAATTAATTACAGCTCAAAACTTGCAGTAATGGCTGATGATGCTCTGGTGTGTGTTTCGCAGGCTAGTGAAACATCCTGGTGCTGACTATTTACTGGTGCTTACCGTTGATTTTTTGCAAATAAGGCATTAGCAAATAACTGCAACCACAGCCGTTCTTTGCTTCCTATTTCAAACAATTATCGAACGCGTTTAATAAAATAATTGATCATTCTGTTGTCCTCTCAATTATATTTAAGTACTTTTTGAAGGACGAAGTTAAAAATGTCTAATTTTCATTTCATTTTCATGGTATTCAAGGACTTAAATTCCTGAGTGTTGAATTAAAGTACTTCAAGTACTTCAGGTACCTTGTATGAACCCTGGTATGCATGGCTGTCCAAGTAATTCCCAGCTCTACACACATCAGTACATGTAACTTACAGAACATATGTAGTGCAGGGCTGCCAAATCTCACGCATTGACTGTAAAACTAACACATTTAACACTTTTTACATGCTGTCACGCCCCACCTCCATATTCTCACACAATGAAAAACAAGTTTATAACTGATAATATTACGGTGTGAAAAGAGGACACTGAAGCCTTGTTTATTATCCGTTTGGCTTTTGATACCGTATGTGTTATTATGGTGCAGGGACTTAAAGTAGCCAAAAAGAAAAGATTTGCATTACAGCAATAATTTCAAGGTTGCCCCATGAAAGTCGGAAATTCGAATCATCAGTCAGAGCTTCAAGTCAAGCAGTGTGGTTGTTTGTTTTCTAGTCAATGTGCTGTGTAGTGTGACTCTGAAGTCGATTTGGTCCCCAGACTTTGCTGCACAGCGAGTGCTCTTGTATTTCACGCTACTCTTTGGTAGAGGCTGCAGCGGACGCAATGCAGTGAAGCTACTGCAAATGTTCCTATGACCAGAAATTCTGAAGTAGTTTTCCCTGTGTGTTCTGTACAGGGAAAACTACTTAAGTAAGATCAAATGATATTGTGACACACAAATGTCCTAACACCAAATGGTGAAGTAAAATTTTGGTGCATGTAATTTTAAAAGCTACATGTGTGTATCAGTCTGTGTGATTGTGATCAATGCCCTTCGCTCAGTCAGGTCAAAAAGGGTGTGTGAGCAGGAACTCGATACCGTGGCTCCAATCTGGCTCCAAATGATGTCACTAGTGCAAGGTGGCAGCGTCCATATCTGATACATTTTGGCTTTATTTTTGCATAGTTGGAAGAAGTGGAGACGCGACGTCCATTTTTATATACAGTCATTGCTACTGATGAAGCATTCATCACCTGCCCTTAGCTTGCACACAAGTAAGTAAACTTACCAAAGCCTATGATTTCCAGGGGGCCATGAACAGAGAATGAAAGAAATAAAGAAATTGAATTAGACAAGAAGTATGAGGATGACTGCTTTAAGCACAAACAGCAGAAGAATTGCATTTATTATCCATACTGAGCGTATAGGTGTCTCAACTGCCATGCAGGACTGCTGGTTACGGCACAGAGCTCTAGAAAGATTCAACTATTCATCAAGAGAGATTATACAGCCGTTGCATGATTCTTTATCCACCCATGCATTAGAAGTTACTAAACTGCAGTCATGCTTGGCATTTATATTCACTTCTCTGTTGGATGAAGCTTTGATCATATTTTCTGCTGTCTGCTCTGCACATTAGTTTGACACAAACAGAGAAACACAAGACACACACACACACTCACGTATGGGTGAAGCCAGCTGCACTGCACAACACGGACTCTCACACACACACATACACACGCCTAAAAAACACACCCATCTGCTCAGACATTCACAAACTTACCCAAACATTAAACACCCCCACAAACACAAACCAGTGACACACACACACAGACATACACGGATACACATATGTAAATTAGCTGTTATATTAAATATCCACTGAGTTTGAGTGACCAGAGATTAATAGAACATTTATCCCATACTGGAGGAAGTTACATAACAGAGGAATGCAGACATGGACAGCTGACAATATTGGATCAGTCTTTACCACGACCCTCTCGTCTGTACAGCCCAGCTATGGTAAAGATCCATGGAAGCCATGGAGAATGTAGGAGGGAACGTGACCTCTACATGAACTGTGAGTGTTGATGTAAGTTTATCAACATGCACCAGAACTGCTGAGGTTGCTACGGGCAATACAATATGACCCTGTGTCCAGATGTAATCTCTTCAGCTACAATATAGCGTTGAATGCTTTAAGAATCGATTTCAAACGCTTTTTTTTTTGTTTGTTTGTTTACATTTTTGCATCCCACCATGATATGGGAGGACCCCTGCTGTCCATTCCAATCAAACGCTGCTGCTGCCCGGAAGCAATCACACAGCAAATGGGGGACATTGACAAAGGAGAGGCATGAGAGGGGACCAATTAGTTTGCTGACTACTGACTTCATCTCATGTGTAAAAGGCTTGCTCAGTGTCACTTTTACATGATTTAAAAGCCTCACACAGTTAAATCAGAAGTCAATGAAGTCTCTCGGATATATTTTTGGGTTGAGTTGTCATCATTTCAAGGTGTAAATGCAAGTTTTTTTCGACACCTGCCGAGCGACAAAAAAAAGAAAAATAGCCAAGCATCGGCGAGGCTGAAATCTGACAACTCACTGAAAAATATCACCCATAGCTGTTATGGGTCTATGTAGGAATGGCAAATATATACACGCAAAATCCAAAAAAATTAAAAAATTAAAAAACGACAACCCATACTTACCAAGACATTGTTGGTTATTAATTTCATGAGAGATATGGACAAATACAGCATCAACTCATGTTGTTCACTGTGACATAAACATTCATCAGCATCTAAGTGTATGACATCAAGCTGCATAATCATATTATTTCACAAGAAACTCTAAATCTTTAAAGAGTAGTATGTTTAAGCACTATACAGGTTGTTTTTTAATCATAAGAGTTCTGATCAGTTTTCTATCCTTTTTACGAAAATACATGAAGATGGGAGACATACACAAAAAGACGCACACTGTGCAGCACATAATGGACAAACAGTTATAAACAGACATGAACACTACTGGCGTCACGACAGCATGTTGCCTCTTAGAAAGACTAACCATGTGGTACAGTGCTAAAGTGGGCTGCACTGCAACAAGCCTCTCTGTGGGATATGTTATGACACATTATGTTGCAATAAAAATAAATGGTGGAGCATCACTGTGATGCAATGTCTTAAACACCCTCTCCAGGCTAATTAATCAAGCCACAGAGTTATGGCTAAGGTTACATTAACATTCCCACAACGCAGTGCTCTACTCCAAATAGCCAAAGTAGTTGTTTTTTATGACCAATCAACTCCTTACTGGCATGTTTTTACGTTTTTTAAGCTACTTAAATTTTGAAAGTACATAGCAGGTATATATGTGAGGAAAGTATTTTTACAGACCATTTGCCAGAATATAATGTCGGCATTGTACATTTCTGCAAACCAAGGATACATTCGATTGGTACGTTTTAAACCAATCAAATCAGCGTTTCTAAAGTAAAATCGTTCTGATGACATGTATTTGATATGACCTTTTCATCTTAGGGTGTAGGGTGTGGTGGATGAAGTGACACTGTGCCACCAAGACCAACAAACACAAAACCATTTGTTTACCATTCGCAGCATATTCAGCCTTCATTGTGCCACCAAAAGCAATTGTTTGAGGCCAAAACAGGATCTTCTCCAAGGATTTTGTGCCTAAGCATTATCACGTTAACCACAACCATCCCGTTCTCATTCTCAACTTATCAAATAGTGCTGCTTAGTCAGCCTTTTCAGAGTTAGACACCAACGCAGAAAGGCATCTTTTGCGGCAGCATGATAAACCGTCTGGCAGCATCATTTTATTATGAATGTTTACAACATCGCCAGTTACATTGTAGGAGAGGTTGATGTGTCCAACAAACCCCAGACTTTCACCCAGGAACCCGCATTTGCTTCCTGTATGAATGTAGAGCCATATAATGATGGGTTTTTTTTCTGTTTTTACCTGTACCTAGCTACATGCTTTTGTTGCACAAGGAAATAAACAGATGTACGATGTGTTTTACTGATGTTGTAAGTTTATTTTGAGAAAAAAAAAGCTGTCGAATGAGGAGAAACTGTACATTTCCTGTGAAAACAGAAATGTATTTTAAAAGACACCATGTATGTATAAATTGACACATTGTCCTAGAATGTCAAATACTGACGCAGAAGGATACCTAGTGTGTCATATGTAGATTCAAAAGTCCATTGAACAAGTGGTGCTATTTGAGAGGTTTTTTGGAATGTGTTGCCACAGCATTGTTGAAAAATAAACAAATATAAAGACTGACATACAGGCTCCATTATAATTCACAAATGTTACAAATCTGCGGTTTGCAAAAATGTACAATGCCAACATCTATTCTTGCAATTAGGTTGATTTCCAATCATCCCAATCATATGTGTGTGTGTGCATGTGTGTGTGCGCACATGTGTGACAATTCGTGATTAAATTAACAAATCCAGATTAAGTTACATTTTAATAACCATTATGGTTGTAGAGACATCAGCTAAAGGAATAGCCAGGCTAATATTAGTCCTGGGATATATTACATAGTGATAAGAAACAAGCAATGTCACTCTAAAACACTATAACATTTTATCAGGCTCCCAGTAAAGATATTATTGTCTACAGCAGGACTCCATACTCACACAGAGCAGGATTCCACCAGTGTGGTATAATGTGGGGTCACTCAGATAGATTTGACATAAATCACACATAACCTTGTTGAGGCAGATGACTCACCAGGTCTCGGACAAGAGGCACTGTCCTCTTGCGGCGTAAATCTGGCATGCTGTCAATACCATAAAGAATACTGCCAGCCCTGGAGAAGCAGACAGATTTAAAGTGTATTAATATCATAATAATGCCATGCTGGGGGAGACATTACCACAGTGAAAGAGGGGGTCTTGATTTACACAGCCGGCAAACACCATGGCTCACGCCTCCTACCTCACCTGTCTCACCCCTTGCTCTGCACTTCGCATGGTGTCGACCACCGACACTGGAGCTCTATGTAATACCTCGCACCCTCTGCTGTTACCTTAGATGCCCTCTCTTCCATGTTATCTTAACATTTATGGGGTATTGCTGCTAGGACAGTAATGCCTGATATTCATACACACATGTATTACTGGACTTATATTAGTTTTTATACCATATCAATTTAAAAAAAAGTTGGGACACTGTAAATTCTAAATAAAAACAGAATGCAATGTTTTGCACTTTTTCCAACCTATATTCAATTAAATACAGTACAAATACAAGATACTAAATGTTCAAACTGATAAACTTGATTACATTTTGTAAATATACACTCATTCTTAATTTGATGCCGACAACATGTTCCAAAAAAGGTTGGGAAAGGGGCATGTTAACTACTGTATTGCATCACCTTTCCTTTTATAAAACACTCAGTAAGTGTTTGGGAACTGAGGCCACTAATTGTGGATGTTTTGAAAGTATAACACTCTTTTAAGATTCACAAGCAGACCCTCCAAAATCTTCAAGATTTAAAGACTTTCCTTGTGGAAAAATGGGCCAAAGTCCCATGTGAACACTCACTCACGCAGCATCTTGCAAACATCAATTAAGAGTAGTTATTGGTAATTGCATTTTTCAAGGTATATTTGTTTCCTAGATTTTTTAAAGTAAAATAAACAGTGTCAGATTTTACAGTGTGCATTGAAAATATGCTAAGTGAAAAAAGAGGATACTCAAATACTTATTTCTCCCAATGTACATTTAAAAGAATTTGCATGTAATTGCATACTGTTTTTATGTACATTTTACACAGTGTCCCAAATGTTTTGGAATCTGGAATCTCCAATTACTGAAGATGAGATTATTTGAACTGTCTCCACACCTCAAAAATGCTAACTTAAAGATGAGTTTTTCTCTTCAATACTTCAGCTCTAGTTCTCTTGCTCCCTCCATGCTCTCTTCAACTCGCTTGTGCACACTTCACTGCTCCCTCACTGCTTTCCCACCAGTCTCGCTCCTTTCCCGTAAGGCTCTCAGTGGCATCACCTCAACTGTCAGTCAAAGCCTCTCTAATGACCTCAACATGACATCAAGGCCTCAATGCTTCCACAAAGATAAAGCTCCTCAAGCCTTTCTGTCAGCCCTCTCAGCGACATCAGTGGTGTGACCCTAAAGATACACAACGTGACGAGCTGCGCCGGCCCTTGCCTCACCCTAGGGCCCCTGGCTCTTGCTGCTGCTTTACTGTATGCACGATGCATGCTGCAGATGGCTGCCATGGCATGAGCTGGGGTAATGGAGGTTAAATATGATTATTAGCTATTTTTCCCTTATGACAACAGATGGCTTCATCTATCTTTTGCATATATTTTCTGAATTACTTGTTCACACACATTTCTGAATCTGACATCACTGAGGCATGTGAAGCCAAGAGGATATGTTCCTTTATAGATGTTGTAAAGGCGTCATTCATCGTCTGTCTGTCACAAAACAGAGAGCGTGATACCTAAACTGGGGCTGCACGCCAGAGAATCAGCATGTCTGCTACATGTGGCTCAGCATGGGGGTACAAAACAGCACAGCAGCTAAGATTTGTGTTATTGTGAACCGATCAGATCAGGAAGTGAGCCACCACTCACCCTCCAGACTGCAAGCCGAGCACTTTGGGGTCCAAAAGACTGCGAGGCTGCAGAGAGAAGAAACACACAATGTAAAACAAGAAATACAAGGTAAGCGCGCACAACTAGACACAAAGCAAACAGCAGCAAAAAAACAAAAGAAATATACTGTGTAGCAAAATGTACTTGGGGAGAATGCAGTGCATTTGGAGGTCAATTGAGGATAAGATAAATGATATGAGAGGAGGAGTACAGCACAGGGTGAAAGGAGGGAAGCACCACAGGCAAAAGACCAAATTATTCCACATCAATGTAATTTGTGGGCTCAAGACTGAGAGTTTTGCCGCTCTTGGTGCTTCAGGCCAGTTTTGCCTATTGTGTAACGCTCCATCCTCACTGACCAAAACGTCCAGTTTGGAACACAAATCATTTTCTGAGAAGGAATAAAAGGATAACCAGCACAAAGTGACAACAAGATGGCTCGAAGGCACATGCTGCATTCTCTTTCATAACTACACATATCACTGCAATTTAACCACAGAAAAATAAAAACACACTCCACCAGATAGGTATCTTACTTAAAATGATCTTATAAACCGATTGCCTTGAAAAAAATAAGTAAACATAACTACAAATCTTAATTTCTGTTAACTTTATATGATATTGTTAAATTAACTTAATATTTAGCTGTATTTACTCAATTGTGTGAAATGGTTGCAACTTAAAATATGAAATTGCTCTTTCTTAGTGTTAACAACTGCAGTAAACCAAGTTAGTGTGACTTAACTTGATCATCACAGAGAGGATTTTGCCAATGACAAAGTTAGACGATCTGCACGTTCTGTTTTGTTTGCATGTTTAAGAAAATACAACTATGACTGACTGGTTTGCAGTCAGCAGAATACAGTTGTATAGCACAGTAAACTTGGTTTACTGAAGTTGCTAAAACTTGAAGAGACTGATTTAATCAAAATTGTCATTTTTAAGTTGCAAAAACTTCCAAAAAATTAAGTACATATAACTTAATTTTAAGTAAACTTAACAATTAGATAGAAAGTAAACACACATTTAGACAAATAGTTATATTTACTTTACATGTTTAATTTTTTAAGGCAATCAGTTTTTCCTATATATATATATTTTATAAAAGTAGAATCAACTTGTCAGATTTTACAGTGTAGATGTATTATTCTAAATCCACTGCAAACACAAAATTTATACACATTTAAACATATACACAAACACATGCACATGCTGGGAAATCATAAGTGTCTACAGGGTTGATGATAAACAATGACTTAAAACCTGTGTGTCCAAAGCACTGCTGTCTGGAGGGAGAAAATGACAGGAGGGCAGAGAATTAGGAACAGGCAGCTCACTGGAAAATACACACACTTAGTTAGGACACTAATCTACTATTACCGCCTGATGACACAATTCTGTTTTGCCAAACAATTTATGCAGAAATGGAGACAGAGTCAACATGCGCCTCAGGGAGAATGGCTATGAAGAGAGGAATACCGTATAAAGTAGAAGTGTTAGAATAAGCTCGGCAGAAGGCTCTCAGTTTAAGATTGAAATGTGAAGATCATTCATTGCATGTAAAATATCTTAAATCAATACAGAACAAATTAAAAAAAAAAAAAAAAAAACGTGTCAGATCAATAACATCACCTGACTTAAGAATCACAGCTATGGAGACATGGGACATTAGGTAAGCATAAGCGGTTGGTATCATATTGCCATTTTAGAAACGAACTGCGAGAGGGCAAGCACTTTTACATAAGCAAGACTGCAGAGGTGTAATTACTGTGCTATTGATCCATGGGTGATAAATGGCAGCATAATCATGATCTAATGTGCTACAAACAGAAAACAGCTGTTCACAAGACAAAGATCAAACTGTTGCTGCGATTAAAAAGACATGATACACTATTTGCTGTTAATGTGCACTTACTGCATCACTAATGCAACATAAGGCAATGCAAATTAGCTTCTTTCTCTAATTTTGCTAGTATCTGTTTGATTTTGTATTTGATTTCTGTTCAGGGGTCTGCAACCGTTATCATCAGAAGAGAAATGTTTGACCACAAGGTAAAAAAAAAGCTACTTGGAGCTGCATAACTTATTTTAGCCTCGTAACGTACATGACACAACCTATATAGTCTAAATTAGCCTATTGACCACAGACTGTATATGAAGATTGACAACATAACAGCTCCGCAAAAGTGAAGCTAAAACATCTTGATTAGCTCCCTGGTGGCTGGCTGCAGTACAGATTGCTACTGAGCAGACTCTGGCTACAAATTATGTCACTAGTGCAACATCGCAGTAGCTGTATCTGGGCTATTTTGGAATTATTTTTGCATAGTGAGAGGAAGTGGAGACATGTCGGCCATCTTCATATTCGGTCTATGCTATCAACATTACCAACAGGTGTAAATGAGCATTCATCGATCTGTTTCCACAAGTAGGGTTATTCTGCAGTGGGCATTTTATGATTATTTGATACTTTAACTTTGCAGAGTTGGCAGTGAAAGAAAACAAATCTGTCCATGAACTTTTAAATGCTCTATTTTCCTCTGAGACATTCACCCGTTTGGAATCCGTAGCTAGCCAAGCTAGGGAAACTCCAGACGGAGATGGCCAAAGGCTTCAGACATTATGATGTAACATTCTAGCTGATGAAATGTTAAATAATTTTTCAATTTGGTGTGCACATTTTTTTTTCATTGGAGAGGACAGAATTTCTTTATAACACTGATAAATAAAAATGTTAAAAAGTATCTATTATCAATTTCCATATGATTTTTGTGTCAAAGTCACAGGGAGTCACTGGAGAGGGGCTTTAGAGCCACAGGTTGCCTATTCATTGCTTAGTTGAAAGTTAACACCTGTCAAAAAAAAAGACTCTCACATGGAAAATATTTACTGATGACCATTAAAATAGCAATAACTCTGAACCTGTGCACTAATTGAGATCACAGTGCATTACATTGGGTGGTTGTTATTACCAAGAGTGCTTTACTGGCCCATTAGTATTTACCACAAGTGTACATCTATTCATAACGATGATGGAGGCAATAATGATTTAAAAACATGAAATGCATTCGAGTCAACATGAAAGCAATTAGGTTGCATATATTCTCTTGAAAAGGTTGATATTTGTACAAAGACTACAGTTTTGGTAGAGCTGTGACACTATACTGTTACAGAGTGACGTGACATCAAAAGTTGCACAGATACGCAGAGACACAGCACTCAAAGAGGAGCTAAGCTGCAAGCGAGTGCCATAGACACCTAAGCTACTTTCAGCACGGCTATACAAGATAGAGCCATCTCCTCTACCAGCAAGTCTGCAGCTGCTCTAGATAAAGCCAGACCACAAAGATAGGCTCTATGCTGCTGATATAAACCTCATTTCACAGGTGCCTTAAATCTGTGGAACAAAAATGTAATTGAGTGGTAGGAAAACCTTTGCACGCGCGTGCTGAGGGCAACGTGTGAAGGTATCAACAGGAGCAGTAAATCCTGCATTACAGCACCGACACACATGGTCACTCCGTACATAGATCTCAGCTCAGCAGAGCAGAAAAGCCTGCACATGGCTGATAGCATAACCACGAATGACCCCCCCCCCACACATCAACGCACACAAAGGAACATGTGTTCATGAGATCCACGTACACATTTACACAGAGTCACACTAACGTACACATACAGGTTTGTGTCAAGGTAACACAGTGGGAGAAAGTCCTCTATGCCAGTAAGAAAATTCATTATTACATCAATACAACCCCGGTCAGTGATGACTGATTTCACAATAAGTTTTTACAGACTTGCCTCAGCATTCAGCACAACAATTTTTCTCACGATCACAGTCCCACACTGAGTGCGTGAGTATATTTCCAAGGAGCTCATCAGAAACAAAGGAAATCAAGATAATAAAGAGGAGCAGGACGTGTGACAGCAACTCAAAACCTCTAGCCTTACACTGAAGTTCAAGGCTCAAGTAATGAATGCTAGAGAGACTGTAGAAATGTGTGGGCATGAATTACTCGCTAAGGTGGTTGTTCACGGTGCTGCCAAAAGCTACAGCCCAAAATCTTCCAACAGTTTTGTGGTAGTTTAAATTGAGATAACATGTTAAGGTTGCCATTTTTAATTTTGAGTACTGAGGTGTAGACCAACAAAGAGGACAGGGATTGTGTAGATGTGGAGTCACTGACTATTGCAGCAGGAATGTTGAGGTTGACATGACCAACAGTTTTATGGTCTGGATCACAGTGCCAGTAAAGTCCCAGCAAAGAAGCATAGGCTGCAGACCATACAGTGAACACATCCTGATAAAGAAAACAAAACAAAACAAGTCACCAGAGCAGAAAAGCCTGCTGGTGTCAACTCTTACACCAAGCTTCAAGTCTCACTGAAGAAAATCAAGTGCAGGACCCTAATATCTGAGGTTAGACATAGTATGCCAATCTTCATAAAGACGTGATACATATTTCACTCACACAAGCAATAATGTTAGTTAATGGTAGCTAGCTTAGTATAAACTTACATTAAAAACTTTAAATCAAAAGTAAACTTTTAATGACAAACAACACAATTCAACACTGACAGGTTAAACTTTAAAAAGGGTCAGTGTGTAGGATTGAGGGGGTATATTTGCAGAAGTACACTATGGTATAAATAGCTTTAAATTGTTGAATAATCACCTGAAACTAACGTCTAAGAATGTGATTTTGTTTCTTTATGAGCTGTTTATATCTACAATATCTAGCAGGTCCATCTCCACTACTCTGTCATGTTGTCGCCACAGTAGCCAAGAATGGACAAACTACAATGCTGGCTGGGTTAATTTGGGTGTGAACAAACAACTTGGAATGGCCCATATTTCCTTTGAGTGCCAAGACAGGAATAAGTGTGACCTTCATACTGCTGCGACAGTGGCATTTAACACTTCCACTTCTACCAACAGACCAGGGTTTCAGTCAACAGTGGTTTCTTGTCCCTGACCTTAACCAATTTTAGTCACTTAAACTTGACACCTTTGGGCTGGTGTATCCTAATCCCACCGCTGGTCAGATTTAGGTTTCTTTAAAATGTATTAAAAGACTTGATTAAGTGATAAATTACTCTGTACTGATTCATTGAAAAATGTGGTTTGGGTTTGTGAAATTTCAGAACAGAAAGAGCACAGGTGTAATTAATACAGTTTTTCATGTCTGAAATCCACTTAAAATGTTCATCTGATGAGTTACACCATTGTATTTCTTTTCTTTTCCAGATAGCTTACGTTCAAACGTGAAATGTCTAGTGCTCAGCATTACTCATGTTAAATTACTTCATTACCAGTGTTGGGAAGGTTACTTTTGAATCGTCCTAATAACGTGAGTAATATAACTATTTTAATTACTTCATCAAAGTAATGTAATAATTATAATGGTTAATTCATTTTTGATAACTTTTCTAACAAATGTTTTAAACTGGTCAATATAGCTGAAAAATGTCTTGAAATTACTATTCCAAAAGAAGGCATTCCTGTAAAGTAAAAAGATGCAAAGCAATAGAATGAATTAAATCCTACATGTAAGCTTTTAACTGAAAAGAATATATTTGTATGTAACTCCTTTGAAACCACTGAAAAATCACAAGGGCAATGGAACGTGGCTCAAGCAAGACACAACCATAGGAAACAACACAGACACTTTAAACATTGCAGAATGGAATGAACTTGTAATCATACTAAAGGCAACATTATCAAAAGCTCTGCCTTTTATATTTGTAATTTTCTTTTTTTCTTTTTTTTTCTGATAAATATTTTTTCTAAGTATTTCCGTTCACTTAAATATCAATTATTGTGACATGCTATTTGTTCAGTCCCCTGAGCTACTGGAATACCTATGTATTTTTATTAATTTTACTTATTTATTTATTATGTAAAGCTGTATTTTTATATCATTCATCAAATACATTTATTTATCGTCTTTAATTATACAGTGGTACGCCTTTATTGCGGGCACCTCTTTTCAGGGTATGGGTTGGGGTTGTGAAGATATTTGAACATTTGTATAGCTTGATAACTGCAAGTGATAGATGATAGTGAAAATGATCTTCCTGACATGCAGTGCCTCAGAGTGAGATCGGCACATCCGGGGTGCCTGTGCTGCCCATGTGTTCACTGCTTGTACATCTGATGACTCAAACAATACCACATGACCAGACCATGTCCGTCTATAGAAGAAAATAAATCAACTACAGTATATGTGTACTCACTGTTCCCTTCATCTCCTATATTTTCAACTATGACTTTTGAGGCTGTGGTGGCCTAATGTCAGAGGGTTTATTTAGTTCATTTTCAGTGCAAAAATAGAACCCCTGTGGGCATGAGTCAGGAATAGAGCACTGGGATAAAACAGGTTATCAGCCCTTATCTAATCAGGGATACACTTTTGTTTTTCAAACTGAGATTTAAATTGTTCTCACAAAAGCAAATCTATTGTTTTAATCCAAGTTATTAAACAATTCAAGAGCAAGTTTAGGGGTTAAAGTAGACACATGGTGATACAGTACAGTATTGTACGTGTCTAATCTCAAAGCCAGAGGCAATGTATTGCAAACTAGAACCATAGCTCCTCCAAACTGTAAGAGTTAACTGTGTAGCAGAGATTTTCCCTGTTTACAAAAGTCAAATAAAAACAGCAATACTGAATCAGTCACTGCTTTGAATTAGATGGTATCACCTAAAAACAACAACAGAGACTCTTCATTCCCTGTATCTGCATTTTTCATATCCACACTTTCTCGAGAAATGGTGCACTAAGCATAAAGAGGGTCTACCTCCTTTGCTCCCCCAGGAGCAAGCAGCAAACTTCACTAGCAGCAGACCTCTATAAATATTCCAAGCAAGGCTGACCTGGTTACAGAATGCCCTTGGGAGTATGAATTAGCATCTGAATACAGACACTGCTGTAGCCGGTTGAAGACAGGCCTGGCAGGCGTGGCAGTACTGCTGAGACTCCCTTCACAGCTCCCACACAGACCAGCCAGCATGCTTCAGAGCACGAGCATGATGAGCATGCATCGGCTACACGACATGAAGGCATTACGCTAATGAGGGGTGAGTTTAGAGTACGCATGCCTGTGCTGTGGCTATTTCTCCACTGGCAGTATAATGAGTTATAAACATTTTTCACATACAGGCATACTGCATGTGTAAAATGTAAGGTAGTTGGTGGAATGCAACATTCAAGGATTGTTTAAAACAGGACAGAGTTCTTTAATGTCAGGTAGCATTGGCTACATTTTGGATGTGGAATATAAATCAAAACTGTACTTTTTGGTGGTGCTTTTGCTATTTTAACAAATTTGTTATAATATTATAGCATAAAGCACTTATTGACAAAATATAAAGCAGCACGAAGAAGTGCTATACTTTTTAAAGGTACAAACACACCAAACCAACATCAAGAACTACTGGTGACAAAAGTCTCCTGTGTTTCCTCACGTCACCTATTTTTTGGCCAAAAAAGTTGCTCATAAACACACCACGAAGTCAACAACCAACAGCCAACCAGAACGTACGTTCTGCGCCTGTGTGAAAGGAAATACCCCTCCATGCCAGCAGATGGTGGTAGTCTGTAATCCTCATTAAAAAGGGAAGGGGGAGGACAGTCTTGATGCGAGTTAGCCAGTTTTCAAATTAACAACACAATCCAATGTTGAAAGATCAAAGCATATTTACCACACACCAATGAACAAAAACACAAATCACTACGCTGTTTCTGCTAATGAGCTTAATGGTTTACGAAAAGCAAACTTACTTCATATGAGAAGTTTTTTTTTTTATCTCATTCCCTCCAGACTTTAGCTTGATGTTATTTTCCTCACCTCAGTTCATCCTCTCATGCTCTGAGCTGAACTGCCAATCAAAGTGATTTCATTCACTGACAGGCTCGGCCATCAACAAGCTGAATCGGCAGAAAAGAACCCAATGAGGGCCAACGAGGGCTAATGATGAGAAAAGCCCAACATTGACCGATGTCCGACTGTCGGCTTGGTTTGTCAGGGCCTTTAGGAATATTGTGTTTTATTTATAGAATTTTAAGTTTTGCTATTACATACACAAAGGTAAAATGCCCATCAATGGCTAACAATATTTGCAATGGCAAACATAAGTACAAACTTGGAAAATGAATCAAAACAGATAAGTAATAAGTTCTTAGTCACACCTGCCCGACATCTCTTTACCTCATCTCTGAATCTGTCTCAAAATGTTTTCACACTGTTGGGTAAAACTAAATATGGCTACAGCATCTCGACTTAAACATCACTGTTCATAGAACCAGGTAATACTACAGAACAATATCGATCATATAGAATGCTGTAGACAAGGCCACTAAACTTATAGAGAGATGAAGAAAAAAGCCACACAGTCACACATTTTGTTTTGGAGTCATATGCCCGGAGCCCACTACATGCCTCATCTCGCACATGCACAAGTCAACAATGAGAAGTGAGTCAATCAGCTAATGAGTCAGACAGTCAGATTGACTCTTAACTCTTCTCGTCTGGTGGTCTAGCAAAAGCAGTGAATAAGAATAAAAACAAAGGATCACAGTCAATAAATAGACACTGCAGTACACATGCTAAAGAGAAGCTAGAGGTTATTCAGATTCATGTCACCATTACATAAATTATCCACCAGAAAGCTCTAATATGTTTGTTTTTCAACTGTATAGAATCTTCTGCTGAGTATGCATATCTCACAGATCTTTAATAACCATGCTTGGACATGTTATGATGATGATGTTTAACGTGTTGCACCACACCTTTTAAACTCTTAAATACCAATCTTGGTATTAGCCTAAAACTTAGTGCTTCATTCTTTATTTCAACAAAAATGATTGTTGCATCCCTTCTGCCTATATTCTAGGAGTAGGCAATGATTTTTTTTTATTTTCTTTTTTGTGGTTATATCATGGTACTTTGAAAATAAAAAAAAGGATACTCCACTCATACATGACTCCTTTTCACTCTATTAGCAATCAAGGGGAATATAATATTAATTAAGAAGAAAAAAAGATATATTGGCTCCAAATAGGAATAAAAGTAGGATACAGGCCCACATGTGTTTTGTGAGGAGTTGGCTGTCCCATAATGTAGGTTTATTAGTAAATGTAATGTAATTAATTCAAAGAGTTAGTAGTTACATCTGCTGTTTTTTTGAGTTGTGAGTGAACTGTATTGTTGATGCTGCTTACATTTTTGGAGAATCTAAGAAAAGCAGAAATTCTCAATAATTAACACTAGATGTTGCCTATGTCCCAGAGGAAGTTGTGGCTACTCAGGAGGTGAATGTATCAGCATAAAGTTGATCAAATCTGCCCACAGTTACTGAATTTAATTCCAGTAAGTAACCAGTTTTATGTTCAATTTCTTATGTTTACAATTAAACCCAAGCTTCATTAAATTGCTCCAAAATTAAGTGAGCTGCAGTTACTTTTGTACAGGAAAATCCACAGCTCTCAATACACATTGTATTTGGATCGCTCCAAAATAATCAATGTGCAAAAACATAATGGCGACCTACAGCAGCAGCCATTGAGACAATGCATTTCTACATTTGTATGCACACCTTGACCTGCACACCTTGACCTTCACCTTTGAAGACGGACACCTTGAGAGTAACACAGCGCACACATGTGCCACATTTTATCAGGTGTTATGGGAAGTAAATCTCCCTTGTGTTGTTTTAAAACCAAAATATTTGTATATCACAGTAATGATGGCATTGCTAAATCCATGTCATGGCACAACATGGCACCAGTGATGCCACCAGTCCCTTCTATATTTTCTCTGTGTTCACATTGAGAGTATTCTCTTTTCTATATTCCATCCTAATACCTCAGAAGTGGCAATTTACTGGTCTTGGGTGGTCATAACCATAAGACAAAGAAGGAAGCTCTCCTAGTTTAATAGTTTCACTGAATAACATTTTCTGCAGGATGTTTGGTGAGTGTCGCCACTGAAAAGGTTTGTGCACACATCTGTCACACAGCCTTCAGGTGTAGCCTGTATTCCCTGAACTACAGTAGCTAGCTCACCATGAGTACCACAGTTGCAACTACATATGTAGGTCAAGAGCTTTTTCATTTTAAGTAAGAGTGGAAATTCCCTGGTCTCTTTTTTCAATCCAGTTTAAAGACTACTATTCCTTCAATGAAACAGTCTTAACCATTTACATACAAAAATTTACTTTAAATCACATCTTTTTTACGTATTTCTTGACCCATCAGCTATTCAGCATCTTGATCCAAGGTTACTACCGTGCCGAGGCAAGAGTATGAGACAAAAAGACAAATAGGAGCATTGGCATAAAATTATGCAGCATATAAAAAACATAATACCTCTTATGTAAAACACCACAGTGCAAACATCAGTGCAGACATCAGTGACATACTGAACATTCTCAGTGGTAAGTCAAAAGCCTTGCTGCTTGCTTGCTTCACACTTGCTGCTAATGCTATGACACCCATTAACAGACTTTAGTCATGTTTTTATTCAAAGTTAAGAACTGATGGAAGTTTTGGAGGCCAGCCCTGGTATAGCTTTTAAGGTCTATAAAATTTTGATGATAAATGATAAACCTGAACGCATGTTTGACAGACTCATTCCTTGAGCTGCCGTCCGCTGCAGAAAAATCTTGTACTGTGCCATGAGAATACAAATACAAAGTCAATGCCACCAG
This sequence comes from Plectropomus leopardus, assembly GCF_026936395.1. NCBI lineage: Eukaryota > Metazoa > Chordata > Actinopteri > Perciformes > Serranidae > Plectropomus > Plectropomus leopardus. Next base: position 30,603,657 of record NC_142176.1, on the reverse strand, counting down.
TAGCACTTCCATCAACCTTCAGAGGGATTCTCCTCTTCAGTTTTTCCACTCAAAACAAATAATTCAAGGAGACATCATTGATCAAAGCCTAAGATTCCAACAAATGCAACAATATAAAACCAACAAGTTTCAAGTCCTGGGCCTGTTGCAACTACATAAATTAAAGTTATTCACTATCATTCAGACTTCAACTAACAACACAAAGGACCCATTAAATGCTAAGGGTAACCTAGTACACCAATGTTTTTGTCTGTTTTAACTCATTAACTACAAATAATGTATACTTTTCTTCCCACAGTCTTCCATAATCATAGTCTAACTTCATGTATTTAATTTTACTTTTCATAGGCAGTCTTTGGGTAGTATTCATTCCTGTGTGGTATGAATTCAATGAAAAGAAGCATGAAACTATTCACAGATGCTCTGACATCAGAGACTTGCTGCCGTATCTTCTCAGTGCAATACAAGACACTGTAAATTCATGTTTCCCTTTCCCAAAATGCCCATGTTTGTTAGTTGTTTGTCTATTCTAACCAATCTGAGAGAACAAACTTAAATGCACTTACCAAACCACAAGTTTTTAAAATAGTTGCAGCTAGGCTGTTTGCCATTTTTTAAGCATTCACCATTTGTATAAGCACTGTTACAAAATGACTGATACAGTTCTTCACACCCCATGTGCTTGATTTTGACAACTACCCAGCAAATATTGGTTGGACAGTGATGTTGTGTACGTGGCTAAAAATGGTCACGGTTGGACACTTAAAACTGCAACATGGTTACAAAGTGGACAGCCAGATGGGGATATTGTTTCCATATCAAATAAGAGTCCAGTCAGACTCAACCAGTAAATATTGATTATGTTATTGTTATGAATAAAAAGCAATTGTGAGTACCTTTTTTGTCTTTTAACTAAAGTCAGGTGACATAGTATGAAAAGACAGAAAGTTAATGTAGAGTGGAAGTCATGGTGAATGAACGGGAATGGGCTTTCACCCCAAGAGGCTAGAGTTTGAGTTTAGTGTGAGTCAACATTGACTTACTATTTTTAACATTATTTACTTTTTATTTTCAGTTTTTAAGAGATATAAAGCTGTTGAAGCACAATTGTTACATTTTTGCATAATAGGTGGTCAAGTTTGTTGTTTTAATGCCATATTTCCATGTTGCTAGGATGCCCAGCTGACAGCCAGGTATCATTCAGATGTCTGCCCAACTTTCATGTTGGAATTATTTTTAAACCTTAATGGGATGCCTTGATTGGACAGTCAAACAATGGTCATTCAATGTCTCAATGTTTGCTGGGTATTCCCTGTTACTGTTACGAGTTGTAGTAATGTCTTGACATTGTAAAAACAATACAATATCAAAGTAACAATGTGATTAACAAAAAGGAGTGAAGAGTCATACCCCCTGCCAGGATCTGCTGCTCCAGTTCAGCCATCTGCTTCCTGTAAGCCCTCAGTGCTGCCTCCTTGAATGTGGGTCGAACACGTTTCTTGGGTGGGGCTTCTGTGGGCTTCTCCTCTGGAACATTTTTGTTTTCATCCTCCTGCTGTTGCTCCACTTTTTCAGACACCTCAGCAGCCTCCTCTATTATCTCCTCTACCTCCTCTAACTCCTCATCACCCTCTTCCATCTCCTCTGTCACATCATTGTCATCCGGTTCTTCTACGTCTACGTACTCCACCATGGCGTCGTAGTCAGCAGTGTCCTCGGTGAGTTGGGTTTCATATTCTTCACTGTACTCTTCATCCAAACTGCAATCATACTCCAGAACACATGCCTCTTTACTGGCCTCAATGTCCTCTGTGGCTTCAAAATCTTGAGAGGCCTCATAATCCTGACAGGCATCATTGTCTTGAGAGGCGTCAAAGTCATCAGATGCATCATAGTCCTGAGAAGTCTCACACTCCTGTGCAGGCTCATCTGCCTCCTCTGTCTCATTAGCATTAGTTCTGTTCTCCAAGTTAGCTAGTACCTGCTCCATCACTTCAACATAGTGGGTCTCACTGTCCACTGGTTGTTCTCCAGCTTCTGCCTCTGCAGCCACTTTATCTTCCTCTGCCTTATTGAAGACAGGCTCCGTGTAGGCATCTGAGTCTACTGTAGTACTAGAGTTGTTTGCACCAGAGGTGGACAGGGTGCGGAAACGCCCCATAAATGATGAGTTGGTGGGCTCCTCAGGAGGAGCAGGGGTAGGTGTCTGAGACCCAGACTTCCAAACAACCTCCAGAGCTGACTTAGCCCTCTGCAGGGTAGAGCCAAAGCCAAAACCAAAGGACTTCTCACTAAGATCTATGCTGAGTCTACTACTCCAAGATTTGGGAACCTCCTCAACCTTCTCTGTTCGAATCTCACTCTGACTGCGGTACATAGTTTGAGACTTATTCTGGGTCTGGTGAAAGCTATGATTGACATCAAGTTCAGGGAATTTATCTTTAGGAACTACTTTGGGGGTTTCCTTAGGAGCATCTTTAGAGGCTACTTTGGGTGCTACTTTAGGGGTTTCTGTTGGGGCAGCTTTAGGGGTCTCTTTGAGGGGCACCTTAGGAGTCTCTTTAGGTGCCACCTTCGGGGCCTCTTTAGGTGGAATCTTAGAAACTTCTTTAGGTGGAATCGTAGAAACTTCTTTAGTGGGTGCTTTAACAGTCTCCTTAGATGATACTTTAGGCATCTCTTTCGGGACCTCTTTTGGGGGTAGCTTTGCAGCTTCTCTGGTAACCTCTTTAGTAACAACTTTCGGACCTTCTTTAGAAGCAACATGTGGAAGATCCTTAGCAATGACTTTAGGAGACTCCTTGGGGGACTCTTTAGGGGTTAAAACAGGGCTCTCAACTGGGGTTATTTTTGGGCTCTCTTTGGGTGACTCTTTTGGACTTTCTTTCGGAGTCATTACCGGGCTATCTTTTGGGGTCACTTTAGGAGTGACTTTAGCAGCCTCACTAGGAGTTACCTTAGATGTCACTTTAGATACATCTTTAACGGTGGGCTTTGTGGCATCTTTAGATGTGATTTTAGGACTGTCTTTTGGGGGGGCTTGAGAAGGTTCTTTAGCTGCTGATTTCTGAATCTCTTTTGCTGACTCTTTAGGAGCTGCTTTAGAGGTCACTTTAGATGATACCTTAGCAGATACCCTTGAGCTTTCTTTTGGCAATATTTTGGTAGTTTCCTCTTTCGAAGCCAATTTAGTTTGTTTAGGTGTGACTTTAGAAGCAGCTTTAGGGGTATCTTTAGATGATATTTTCGTGCTTTCTTTTGTGATTATCTTATTTCCCTCCTTAGGTTGCCGGACAGATGTCTTGATGGCAGAGTCACGCTCTGTGATGGGAGCAATAATGTGGGTGGTTATAGGGGGTAGGGAAGATTCTCTGTCAAGCATCATGAATTCCTCTTCTCCCTCAAATTGTAAGTCAACCTCCTGACATTTTGTAATGTTTTCTGGAAACCCAGGGATGGTTGATGGGTCAAATGGACTGCTAACCTCTATGGAGGCTTCCAAGCCAGAGTCAGCACCCTGCTCCAGATGATGCCAGTCTTTCCAGGGTGATAGATCACCTTGCAGAGAGAGCTGGGAGCCACTGTAGTGACTTCTGTCCCCAGACATGCAGACAAGTCCATTGCTTACCCCACTGTCAACGGTTTCTGTAGTTTCAACCTCATTGTGTTCATATGTGTGACCCTCATGGCCGAGTGGGTGACTGTCGCTAGCATACCAGGAAGAGGCCATGTCTTCTTGTTTTCTCTGCCACAGTTCCTGATCTGAGGAGGACAGCAGGGAGCAGCCATTAGCCCGTGTAAAGTACTGGCTCTCTGAAAAGTCTTCTGAGTATGACTGGCAAAGTTTTGAGCAGTCAGACTCAGAGCGGCTGAGTTTAGGGGTGGAATAGTCACTCTGGGAAAGCCAACCAGGGGTCAGATCAGAGTAGTAAGCCTTTGCATGCTTGTCTGGGTCATAATAAGAGTCATCAGCATAGTGAACTGTGCCTGAGTAGCCTGCTTCCTCTCCTGACCGGCTATGGTCATGGGATCGCCTCTTCTCTGATTTGCTCTTGTGAACAGGCTTTGAAATCACCATTGCATATTTATTCCTGCTCAATTCATCTAATTCCTTATCACTATCCATAGAGTCCCAGTCATCGCTCTCAACCACTTTATCCTTTCCTGAGACCTTTATATCCATGCTTTCATAGGTTTGTGAGGAAGACATTGTTTTGTCTTTTCTCTCCTTTCCATCATGAGTTAAGCTATCAGTAGAGACTGTAATGCCTGTTCCTTTAAGTTTATAGCACTTTTTCAAGACTATATCCCTGTCTTGGGTTGTTGCAAAAATAACAATAATAGGGCGGGGTTTTGCATTAGAACATTCTCTTTGTTGCCCTAACCTATGAGCAAGCTCAATTTTAATTGTTTTAAGGGCATCAACGAAACCCATTTTGTCTTTCAGTATTTTATATATTAGACTCTCTGTTTTCTCTGGCCTTTCTTCTGGAACATTTAGGAACCGCAAGGTTGAATTATTGGCCTGGTGGCTAATTTGTTTAATGTAGTCATGAATATCACGTGTTTCCCTTCTAGATTGGACAAATCCTGAGCGAAGCTGCTCAATCTCACTCTGAACTACTTCCACACTGCTGGAGATCTCATCAATGGAGCTTTTTAGGGCATTTACATGACCACGTAGCTCAGACAGTTCTGTCTCTATCTGGCTGATCCCCTGAAGCTCCTTAAAGATCATCTCCATGACATCCTGGGTTTGACTGATGCAACCCGTGGAGGAGGAGCCAGGCTCCAGGGTCGAGCTTTTTTGCTGCCGTCCAGCACGATCCAAGGACTTGCTCCGGATGCCCAAGGTTTTCCTCCAATTGCTCACCTCGGAGTCTGAGGAGACACATTCCTGACTCTTTTTCCATTTTCTTAACTTGCGTAGAGCACCCAGTCTGAGTGTGTGTAGACTGGAGCGTTCCACTCGTTCACCCTCAGAGCTGCCATCAGAGGGAGCCAAACTAATGAGGCTCTTTCTGTTTCGTCTTACTGGCATAGTGTGTGATTTATGCTCATCCAGTCTCCTGACAAGTTTTGTCTCACTTAAGGAGTCAGAGTAACTACTATCAATTGAAAGAACCTCAGGAAAGATACTTTCATTATTATTCAAAAAAAGAGAGTTTTTCGGGAGTCCATTTGCTATAGCTACACGATAACTAAAAGTGGGTGACAAGGATGAGCAGTCGTTCTTTCCGTCGTCTTCTTCAAGCGATATGTTACGTGCCGAAGAGCATTTGGAAATCTTTTTAACCGTAGTCTTCAGTGTGGTAGAGATAGTTAGATTGTGTGCTTGCAAATCAGTGGTCAATTTGGGCTCTTTATTTTCGCTTCTCTCTTTCTTCTTGATTGGGTTTGCCAATTTCTTTGTAAACATTCCTTTGCAAATCTTTTTAATGTAGGATGATATAGTATATATTAGGACAGAAACCATGGATGGCAATCCTGTGGACTGTTTTTATCATCTAGTGAAAGGGGAAGTTGGCTGAGAATACAGCAGTGGTGTGCCAAGCACAATCAACCGGTGCTTGACAGTGGGATCCCAGCTCACAATCACTAAAACCACAGTCCATGTGGAGACTCACGAATACTTTTAAATCCAGTGGCTTTCCTCCCGAAAAGAAGCATTTCTCTGAAAGACAAAAAAAAAAAAAAAAAACATAAGTACAGATTCCCAAATCACATTTACGCACCAGCAGGAAAAACCTACACTGAGTTAATACTTTGCAATTACCAAGACAGTAGACAATCTATTAAATCTATTTAACATGCATAATTTTATAAAGTATCTGATTGATTGAAAACATACAAATACATTTATACAAAGAAACTGATGATTTGGATGCAGAGTAAACCAACCACTCATTTGAATAATTTAAATATTCACACAGTTCTTTTCCAGTTTTATTATTTACTTTTATGATGGTGGTGGGGTGGGGATTATGGTGGTGATGGTGGCGTTGGTGGGGGGTGTGTGACTGCATATACATGTCAGTCAAGGTCAACAGTCACTGACTACACTGATGGATCCAGCTTTTACAGGAGGTGAGCCAATTATTATTATTGCTACAATGCTCTTGTCAGAGTGTGTCCACCATTAATGAAAAAATGCTAAAGAACCTGGATTTGGTCTTAATATACTTTGCTATATGTTGACTTTTCTCTTGTTTTCATTTTCAACATCAATATTCTAAAATCATATTCAAACACAAGACAAAATCAGTTTGTTGGCTTTTTCCATATATTGATTTTAATGATGTGGATGCTTTCACTAATTGAAATGTCCAAGTTAATGACCTATGCTGTCATACATTAAATGCAGCAATTAGCTTAATTGGACTGGTTCAGCACCTGAACCATTCAGGTGTCATAGTGTATATGTGCAGCAGACTATAGAGTTACAAAGAGGATCTTAGTCTTGTAGAAGAGAAGCCATAGACTTTTAGAATCACGCTTTATAGTGTCAAGCCTTCAACAGCTAGCAGTTGCTCTACGAGGTGTATGTTTACTATGGAGTGGAACTGGCCAACTGAGTCGAAAGAAGGATGCTTGCTGTGCAGAGAATCTGACAGCTGCTCCGCATTATTTCTGGGGTATAGAGCTTGATGTGTCTACAGTCTACAGAGACATGCTCACTTCAAATGAGCTGTGAAACACAGTATCACATTTAGCTTTTAATGCTGGACTCTGAAGTAGGACCAGGCATTAGCAAATAGAGCTTAAGGCAAGGTTGCCAGCACTGATGTGTTTCTGCCAGATTCATGTATGATAGAATGAATCAAGGGCCTTGACTATTTGTTAAGTTCAAGTGATAAGGTTTGAGGCAGGCCTCAGCAGTAATGTCTGTGCGAGGAAAACACATTTTCTTTTTTGGTAATACGGAAAGGTCGTGTGCAATAGTTCCAATCGTAATATAACTAACTGCCAGAGGTGGTACCAAGTCATTGTTTTGCACTCAAGTCCAGTTTTGTCCCAAATCATAATGTGCTTTTAGTTTTTTGTTGACCACCCGTAGTTTTTGAATGACAACAGAACGAGGTAAAGAAGCACTACAATACTTTATGGTATGAGGAGGTTCATGACTCAGCTCGTAAACTGCCATTAAGCCAAGAGCAGCCTTTTGCAGTTGATGGGTCATGACCCAAAACTGTCCCCACCATAAATAAATCACTTTAGAAATTGTTTAAACATGACCTGACATTGCCTCAACTACGACCACGACATTTCAAACTTTTGTCTGCATGCAAAAAACTGAGAAGCCCCACAACACAAGCAGTCAACTTGTGTTAATCAGTGAGCAGCTGAGGGTTAAGTGCCTTGCTCAAGGGCACCTGTAGTTGTTAGGGTAAGAGAGTGATGGCTCATTCACTTAGACCAACAGGATAGGTGAATGACCCATTTCTATGTTATATGAGTTGTTTTGTAAATTGTATGGTAGGGTATCCCGGAATTCCTCAAGGAATTCTCACACTCGCAATTCAGTTGAATATTTAAAGCCACTACACACCCACACAGGTGTTTCCACTCATGTTGCCTGATTAGACCTTTTCTCAAGACTGTGTGGGCATGTGCAGACTACACTTGATTGACATCTCCCTGACTCTTGTTAGTTTTGTTTTAAGTATCATGATGGGAAAATGTACACAGTTGCTGTGCTTATTACTACCTAGATTTTTGGTAACATTACTTAATTCCCATTTTTTAATCTGAGCAAAGCTCTAATCACGAGAGGTATTGAAAAGTGCTAACTGCTTCACTGATTCACTTGAGCGTTGGGTCATAAAGCAGGATGACGTAAAACGAGGAACTTTATATTCTACAGTTGAGAGAGACACCTTAATTGGAAAAAAAGATTTTACTTATGATCAGTCAATCTGAAATTAGTGAGTGCTTTTCCCGCTTAGTGGTTTATCACAGATTATAGCGTGTAGAAAGAAATTCCAAAAGTGACTATATAATAAATGAATATGTTTATTCCTCACTTGAGTAACACAATATAATGAGCAGAATATAATGTGGGCATAAGAAAAAAGAGGACAGAAATTCTGAGTGGAAATATAGTGGATAAAAATGAAAGAAACATATGGATTACAAAGGAGTTTGGGTAACATCAGTATCAGATTATAGAAAAAAATCTGTTGGTTAGAAAAACAACTGGAGAAATGTGGTGGATGATGATAACAAAAGCCAGTCTTTTTTGTAAAAGGGAGCAAATAATGCTACTTTGGAAGCAATCTCTACTGCCTCTCTCAGTTTTATATGGAGCTGAGATCTTTGCATTGGCCTTTGAATGACAGTGGTTCAGGTCATGACTCTGAAGCAGATAGTGGGTTTGTTCGTCAGGACTGAGAGGAGGCACCTCTCGCTGGGCTGTCAGGTCTGCAATGCTGGGTTTTTCCCAGACTTTCTCCATAATCAAACCAACTTTTGTTGTCCTCGGAGGTAAAACACGCGTTGCAGGTGGATGTTGTCTCTGGGTGAGCACAGGCAGAGTCTCTTTAAGTTGCAGAATGTGCTGCTAATGCACAGCTGAAGACATCTCCCTCTGTGGTTGTCAGTGTGAGGCAGAATGCTGGATGCTGACCAGATATGGCTTCCAACAATAATCAAATATAACCAAATTATCTGTTATCCTGAGAAAAAGAGTTTCCAATTCATGGCACAATGTGGTTGAAGAACAAAAAAACATTTTAACAAAATAAAAATATTAACCCAATATTAAGTAGCGCATGCCACAGGCTTGCCCCTTAAAGGTCCAATGTGAAGGATTATGGGGATATTTTGGCATAAATATGATATTAAAAGCCATGTTTTCATTACTGCATACTCACCTAAAACTAAGAATAAGGGTTTTTTGTTACCTCAGAATGAGCTGGTTCCTTTTTCCAGAGAGTCAGCAATGTTGTTCTACAGTAACCCAGAAAGGACAAATCAAGCCCTGGCTCTAGATAGGGCCATTGACATTATTGCATCAGTCACCATAGTTCTCTACACACTTGGCACACAGGAGAAGTTTCAGTTTATTGCAATCTGAAACCTCATTGCTAGATGCCTACACACTAGACCTTTGACATGGGAAAACTTCGCTTTCTGCTGGGCTTATAGTTTTTGGTTGATGGTTTATTAGTTTGTTTTTAAACAAAAAAAATAGAGACCAAGGCTAAGTATATTATTACACATTATAAAATTTGTGTATCCTTGTTATAGTTGTTGATGTTATCTGGTCAGCACAAACATTTTGAATTGTACATGGTTTAGTTGTCAAGTTTAGAGTAATTGTTTTGCTTTAATTTTTTTCTTAAAATTTCCAGTTGTGGTAAATTGAAGATTTGTGTCCTTTTGGCCACAGCTTCACAGTCTAGATGCTGACATTGGGTAGCTGTGTAGAGTACAGACACCACTGAGTCAAAAGTCCCATTCTATTTACTATTTATGGTTTTGATCACCTTTACATTAAGAAATATGTTGTGTATAACATTACTAGCCTTTTGTTCCATATTACGCAACGTGCATGCCCATTTTAGAAGTTATATTTAATCAACACATTGTTTTTTTATTTTTTTTTTCAAAGCTGCATCTGGTTGAATGACTCAACCATTATAGAACATTATCATAAAACACCCCACGCAAAATATGCCTAATAATGACTGCTGGTTAATTTTGACTGATTAACTTAATGTGTATGTGATGCATTTTTTATAATGTACTAAAGTGAGCTACAGCCGCAATCATGGCTGACAACATCTGGGATATGTCGCTGTTTACTGTAGCAGTGACTGGAACATCTCTTACATAAAGCACTGTGGCTGCACTGTGGCTGCACTCTGTCAGGACAAATCACAATAAAAGAGTACTAGTGTTTAATGAGTGTTGATTACCAATTAGGGAGCTGCCTTTCTCTTTACAGAGCCAGCGTCCTGACATCTGCATGTTAAGGTTTGACAAATGAAGCATTCACCCTCCTCCAGAGCTAGACTTGATACGCAAATGACTTGATAATACCCACGAGGTATCGCCTATATCGTCCCATTAGAGCGTAATGATGCAAGAATTAGGAGAAAAGGGATGACAGAAAACTAGATCACATTATCCCGCTCGTGTGTGTTATCAATTTGACCACGGGACCTGCAAAGACACAGCTCTGTGAGCAGACTCAGCGGCAAATGGGCTACAAATGAAACCGCACCATTTATTCCGAGCCATCATGACAACCACATGCGAGAATGGGATTACATGTTGGGTTATCTAGACATATAGTATCTCTGCTATTGTTCACCATCGCTTTGTTGTGTCATATAAGCAGATTCAGTGTGATAGACCTCAATTTCTAGCACCTAAGTAAAGATATGTGGACAAGAGCTTTGGGTTACTGTAATAGGATGAGTCATAAACATTTAATTTATGTAAGTAGCATGTGTTCACACACACACAGCCACTGCCCACCATATAATAAGACCATCTGTGGAACATATAGTCCCGACAATAGGTAGCTATTATTGAATTTATTACATCATATGATGCGTTCGAGCGTGTTACATGATCCATAGGGCTTTTAACCCTTTAAACCTCGATGGACATAATTTTTCTTGTGCTGCATTCAGATGCGTTTGACAAGTTTTTAAACCCTCTAAAATTGGTTTGATTTATTATTTTTTTAAATGAATAATGAGGCAATTAAGAACTTGGTAAAAATGTCCCACAAATTGCGAGATTTTAAGGATTTATGAAATAATTTTTAAAAAAGCAAGGGAAAAAATGTCCAGTAAAATATTTTTTAAAACGTCACCCAAAGTTACTCATTGCTTTCTTTAAATGTTTATGAATGAATTCAAGCCAATTTACACAGGTCTCAAAGGGTTAAATGCATATGAATGTGTGAGTTTTTTGTTATCCTTACAATCTTCTTGTTTCACCCTATACAACTCAGGGGCTAGGCTATATGTGCCTTTGAGCAAGGCGCTGAACCTCCAATTGCCCTGGTGCCTTAGTAATTAACTAAACACATCTAGCACGCTGTAAAATAACTAGCTTTGACTGATCCTCTAAGAGTGTCTGGGAAAGATCGTTGCCAGTGACTGTGACAAAACAAAATCTGGGAATTCCTGTAGTCCTGAGGTAGAGCCCCTCCCATTTATGAGTCAGACTAGAGAAACCTCCAGAGAAAGGGGGAGCACCTCAGCCACACCCACTCTCTTTGCACTGAGGCGCTGCTACCCCAGGCCTTGCATTAATGTCCAGGGACCTATTTCCCCCGCTTTCTCTTAATGCATCTCATCAGTAGTGCACTCTAAAACACTCCATTTCTCACAGTCACACACTCTCCGCCAATCTCCTTTAATGAAAATGAGTGTCAGTTGGAGGCATGCTAACCCATTTCTCACAATAGTACAATCTGCTCTTCTCTCCTGATGCAAGTTTGCCAATTTGAGGTGATTATGCTGCGAGCAATTATACTACATGCTGCGATGTGCTGCTCGTCCTCTCGCATCATTCTGTTGTGACACCGAGGGCTATTTGGCTGCAAACCTTTAGATGCATATAGATGAGAGATGTGTTACGTCATGTCTCCAGAACACATGATTATGGATTATGGCCGAGTGTGTGGATTGGTGTACATGTGGGGTGTGTGTGCATGCCTGTGTGCGCCCGTGTGTGCAGCCGTGCGTGCACACACATGTGCGCCACGCATGCCTCCATCCGTGCGTGATTGCTTTTAAGCATGCATTTGCCGCTCCGAGAGAAGAAGAGCGAAACATACCAGTGGGGGGAGAGGGAGGGATGAGCATGTGAGGGTGTGAGCATCCTCAGATCATATTGCCCTCACGCCCAGCCTCGGCTACATTCTGCCTCCCCTTCTCCTAACCTGTGTATTTCCCAACAGTGAAATATTTGCCTGCAGCCCTAGGAAACCAGCCAACATCACAACAGATTGTCTCGCCTCATAAATCAAAATATTACCTTCCCTTTTGCCCGGCATGACGAGAGGCAGTCTCATCGCATTTGCTCAGTGTGAAACAACAGCATTGCTCACATGCGCTCATGTTTTTACGTTATGAATAACAACATGGGAAAAGGTTGGGAGCAATGGGACATTTGGGGGATCGACTGTGATTGTTTCAGACGTGGATGTTAGAATAAACAGCAAAATAATTGAATAACACTTTCATTTTTTGTGTTTTTCACCCCAGCTACATCGACAGATGATGCCATCTAACCGCATCACTCTCAAATAACGTTTCATTAATCCACTGACAGGGCCACAGAGGGAGGGGAGGGAAGCAACAAGAAGATAAAGGATGAAGTCAAACAGTCAAGATCCCCCCACCTCCCTCCCCGCCATGCAAAGACGCATCCAGCGCCCCAAATGGGGTCCAACGCTGCACATACCTGGTTGTGTCAAATCCTCGTGCAGGACGCCAGCGATTGTGAGCACAGCGAGCCGTGTGGAGCCGATTCCCCGGTTTGAGCGAATGGTCGGTGCGAGGAGAACAGCTGAGGAGGGGAGGGAGGGAGGGGAGCTCGGTGCGCAGCTGCCTGCTAATACCAGAGCTCACAGCATCTCTCCGCGTCCGTCAGACACCACATCCCACAGCTCTGCCTCCGCGCACAAACACACACACACCTCTCCTCCATGCCACCTTCGGTACCCCCCGCGCGCTCCTCTGCTGCGCTCCCCCCTGGTCGCGTTATGAGGGAGTGAAGACGCTGTCTTTTAATGCCGCTGGATTTTTTTTTATTTTCTCCACACACAGTCAACCACCCGTGCTCGTAGACAGTGTAACAGCACGGGGTGTCTAGTCCAAATTGCAGACGGGTGGTGGTGGTGGTGGCGCTGATGGGGAGGCAGACAGCGCTGCTCCTGGCTGCCCAGACTGAGGCTCTGCTCCCCGGCTGGAGAATGTCTGTCCCTCCCCTGTACAAAACTCTCTCACTGTCTCTCTCTCTCTCTCTCTCTCTCTCTCTCTCTCTCTCTCTCTCTGTGCTCACTGAGGCGGGCTGAGACACACACAAACACACAGATACCCCAAACACACACGCGCGCGCTTGCGCGAGATGCCTTGAATGAGAGGGAAGCAAAAGGAAAAGGAGGTTAGGGGGAGAGTGAGGATGAAATAGTGTTAACGCGTGTGTGCGCGACAACTATACGATCAGACCACTGCAAAAGCTTCACATTCCAATGGAAACATTAGAAACCTTAAGCACCACAGACACACATGCAAGAACAATGTTTAGTGGTGGGCCTATTTAATTTTTCAACAGGGATCGTGCGCGTTTCGTGCATGCGCGCCACTGCTTTTTGTGCGCGGAGGCACGGGTTTATGGGCATGCCTGCGGGGCACGAGGAGGGAGTGCACTTTCATATTGTTGTCAAACACACACACACACACACACACACGTCTGCACATAAGACCATTCCCATCACACACGCCTGAGGTTCACGTATCCTCACACATCATCTAATTACGTCTCTCACTGGAAATGTCGTCATACATGATTGCTCGTTCCCGATGCAAATTAGTCATCCATGTAGCCTGCCCTGGTGTATTAAAACAGCATCATGATAAGCACGTGGCTACATTTCACAGCTACGAACAAATCTTTTATTTTTTTTTTTTTGGAATCAAAATACAACTTAACCTCGCGCCAAAATGGCAGGGCAATGGAAAACGTCATCTCTTTAATTTGTCCTTGTGTGACATTTCGCTAATTGAGGCTTTGGGCTTCAAGCTGACAGGGACAAATGAAGACGGACACAGTGACACGAAATTATTGTAGGTAGAGTATGACGGTCCACAACATTTCACCGACTGCCCCCCCTGCCTTGGTGGCGATTAAGCATTCAAATATAACCCATCTCTCCCCGTCTCCATCGCTCAGCTGGCCTCCCGCGTGCGTGAATCTGCCTCCCTCTGTCAGTCTCGCTCTCCTCTCTCAGCTGAGATGTGTGTCATGCGTTCCTCCAACAACCACTAATTGTCTGGCCTTCTAGCGAAATCACATTTCTCTCCCTCTCTCTCTCACTCTCTCTCTCTCACATAGGAGCAAAGCAGGGATGTGGAAGTGTGTGGTTGTGTGCGCAAGCGCGTGGAGGTGGGGGGGGGGCAGATAATGATGATGTGTATGGCTGCTGCTCGCCCCCTGCTGGCGATAAATGCAACTGTAGGCGAAAACCTCAGCTGTTTCTGAGCCAGTCTGACCCAAATGATCCCCTCCAATCACTGCAGCGCACTTGTGTTCAACCAAAGATAAAAGAGCAAAGGCTGATTTATTTTAGCATTTGACATGGTTCAGCTAAAGTCTAATGTGATCTAAGACTGGGGCAAATGAGCAAATTAGCTGTGTCTGGAGAATACTATGTAGTATTTTAAAGGGATACTTCACTGTTTTTTTTTTTTACCAGGTTTGTATCAAAACAATGTGGGTTGTACATGCAGATGAACTATCTGCTTGCCTAAAATTGTTTCGGAAACGTATTTTTTGTCTTTCAGCGTAAAAAGCAATTTCTGTAAAACAAACAACAACAATAACTAATCCTACACTGTTGGGTTGACCCCTCTCATATTCCTCCATTTTTCTATTTAAGCTCCATTCTCCATCCCCCTTTCTCTCCTGTGCATTTCACTCCTACTCTTTCTGCCTCTTCTGGAAACAGAGACCCTTTGCTTCTGTTTGTGCCTTGAGCTGCCAAGGGATCTGGCCAAGACTCCCGAGGTCTTCTCCACCTCCATCCCCCACCCTCCTCTCCTCTCTCCAGTCCTCACCACTCCAAGCTTGTGTAACAAATATCATCCCCTCCTTTCTCTGGTTCTCTCTCTCTCTCTCTGTCATCACCCTAAGTGTTTCATTTTATTTCAAACTAAGCACATTCCATGTTAAAGACACCCATGTCTCTGCTAATTAATATTTTGCCTTTAGTGTAGATTCAACTGACGACAAGCAAATAATGTGAGCATTTGCTCTCATTCACAGTGAAACTACCCATGAATGGTTTGGCAAAAAGTACCATACAACAACCTCTACATCAGGGTGCCCTGGTTAACAGATTTAATGAGCATTGCTTCTTTTCCGGAAAACTCCAATGAGCTGTTAAAAACATGCTCTGTTCCAGTTGTCAATCATTCTCCATGAAGAAACACAAATTCAGACAGGCTCAAGTGAAACAAACAAGGTGCATCTGTTATTTCGGAAATAGCTCCTGGCTTTGTGCAACCATTAAGTTAAGGATGTTTGACATGCTTACTTCTGTGAGCTGATAGCAAATGAGCAAAATTAACTCTCTTTCAGGCAGCCAACAGGCTTTTAACCATCACTCAATCCATGAGAGTGAATTTGTTCACCAACAAAATCACTCCCATAGATAGTTTTTTCTTCATCATTAAAATCACTCCCATAGGTTGTTTTTTCTTCAGAAACAAAATCACTCACATTTATTCCAAAATTATGGCATTTTGTGACAAGCATTCAGAAAACACAGATTTTCCTGTTGTGAAGAGCTAATTTCAGCGACCTTTAAGGTATTATTTTACACATGATTTCATCTGACAATGTATTGCCATCTGTTCTGAAAAGAGTCACCGACACTAGCCCACATGTGAAGGGTTCTCTTGTTACTGAGTATATCCCCGACTAGTATGAGCAGCCATTTCACCTCTATTGATTTATTAATTTCTCACTCCCTAAAAGCTGTAAATCTATCTTTATTCCTATTTCTATCCAAATTCCCAGAGAAAATGCCTGTACACCACCTTCATTTTAACTACTCTTAAACTCTACTGAGACCACCTTTCTTTGTGTCATAAATGACATTTTCATGACATTTAGTGAATAGACTCTGGTGGCTGTTTCATGCCATTTCTCCACATTAACAGTGCTGCATTTGACAGTATTGATCCCTCTGGATAAGATCTAAAGCATTTTTTTCAGGAATCACACATGCATGGTTTAAATATCTGTCTAATAGAAAGTTCTAGGACATCATCAATGATTGCAATTCCTCATTAGTTGCCTTAGTGGTGTACCTCAGGGATCAATTCTGGATCCAATCTTGTTCTGTGAATGCCCTGTGCCACTTAATTTGCCATTTTATGGCTTTGCTGTTATGCTGATGACAGTAAACTGTATCACCTTGTGTAACCACAATAAGCCAATGAAGCTAGACAACTACTGTATAAATGAATAAATGGATAAAAAAAATGCCTTAGTGTGATGAAAATAAGTGTTTCTAACAATCATCTTGACCGTGAAAAAGAAGAGATTATTTTTACTGGCCTCTTCAATCTATTATATATAGCACTTTATTGACACGCCCAAATAGCCATGGTCTTAGCAGCAAGGCTTTTGACAAAAACATTACATTGTTTTTGCAAGGCATTACATGGAGAAGTCTAAGAGCAGGAATTGGTACTGATTTAAGGTCAAGGCTGAAAACTAGGTATGATTTTGTGTTTGCAATCATAACTCATCATCATTGGAAAAGTGTTTCTCAGAAAGACAGACCAAAACAGTACAGTTAAATAAAACAACTAATAACTCACTTGCTCTCTTCTTCTTCTCTGATTCTTCCCATGAAATTGCTCCCACATAATATTTTTTTCTACCACAGGGTTACTTTCCCCTGTCTGTTGGTTGTCTGTCTGGTGTCTGTTGCCCAAGATCACTGTTCTATGTAAAGCACCAAGCCAAAGAACCATACCCCTGGCTACCCCTGTGAATATGTGCACATTTAGTTTGTATGTGTACTTGCTTTGTTATCTGACCTGCAGAGGTGATGCTAAATGCCAAGCCACTGTGTACTGTGACTTTTAAAGATATTAGATTTTAATGCTTAAGACACGTCATAGTTAAAAGACTTGGAGCTTTCATCTTAACCCAGAAGAATCATAATATCGAGACCTTGATCCTCTGGAGGCAGAAAACAGAAAAGTTGGCACTAATGAGACAGGCAGATGGCCTTTATATAGCCCTTTAGTGGTTAAAATCCATTCACTGGAGCATAAAAGGATTGCCTTGGGCTGATGTAGCATTAAATCTAGCACATGACCATCAGCTTGAAGGAAAATATCTTTACATTTATGTTGAGAAAAGAGAAAGCATTGAAGGAGTGTATTCAGATCACACAGCTGTCAACACACAGCTGGCATCAATCCCTGCTGCCTTCAGCACTATAGTGGATTAACATTTTCATCATATTAGCACCTGGTGAACCAGAGAGTTTCATATTGTTACTAGAGGTCTACAATGTAGCAAAGAAAAATGCTGGGAATTTAAAGGGGAGATGTTGAGTGTTATGATGGTGGTGGAATATATATTTTTTTACATCCATCCATATATATTAATCTGTCCAGTGATGATAAAGTCGAAAAACTGTACTCAAGTAATTTCACACCTGAAGCAGCTCAAGGAACATGTTTCCAAAGGTCCATTAAAGCTTTATTGTATAAAAAAACCCAGTTGTGCTGGCCATAATGGTTTCCAAATTTGTTCTTTTTTTTTTTGCAAAGAAACAAGAGAAAAGTCTATAGCCATGCTAACAACTCAGCAAAGAGTTCTGCAGTGCTTTCCTATGACTCAGTATGCAAACATGCTCACAAAGACAATGCTTACATACATCGTTTTCCATATTTGACATCTTAATGTTGCACTGGTAATAAAGCAAAGTATTGGAAAAGCTAAAATTTTAAACTTATGGTGGTGGTAGATGGATAGTGAAGGTACTACTAGAGTTGTTACAATTCACCATGAGTAGGACGTGAATGTCTGTACCAAATGACATGGTAATACATTTAGTAGATGCTGAGATATTTTACTGAGCACTGCAAATGTAAACCTCAGTTAGCGCTACAGGAAAAGTCAGGTCACAGAAGTCATGGTGATTCTTTCTCCTGGGACCATGCATGTCTGTACAAAAGCTTCTGACAATTGATGGAGTAGATGTTGAGACATCTTAGTGGATAAAGGAAAACTGGGACGTCCTTGAAGCTATACGGCAAAAGTTAGCAGATCACCAAATTAAGACGATACCTCTTCTGGGACAATGTATCTTTATACAAGAGTTTGAATGAGATCTAACGAATAAGCGCTCCACAAATGATGTTACATGCTTAATGTAAAGGTAGGTAGGTAAGGTTTAAGTAAGTAAAGTTACTTTGGTTTTACATCATTCTGAACACCAGTCTTTGGGGGATAGTCCTCTTTTCTGTAACCAATCAACCACCCCAACCTGCCTTGTGACATGGACTACTTCAGCTTATGATTGTAGCCTTCCTGATTACACAGGTTATATAGAAATTACTAGCTCATGATTATGTGGGGTAAAAACAAATTTTGGTGCATTACTTTCGTAAGTGTACATTTGAACAGTACACAAGAACAGTCTGTCTGGGAACCATGAATGTATGTTCAAAACGTCATGACAAACCATACATTGTTGAGTTATTTCAGCGTTCCTGGCTAAGAATACAGCTGAACTCAGTCAACCTTTCAGCTTGTTGAAGAGAAATTTAGGTAGATTGAAGAAAAAGTTTAAAAGAACAACTTCTACAGATTGATGGATAAGGTGAGGGTGTACTGTACAGGTCAGCAGGTGCAATTTGACTGTCATTTGTGCATTAATAATCAAAGCACTGCACAGTGTCTATTTTATATTCAATATGTCACGATTGTGTATGGTTTTTATGACCTGTAGTTTTTTTCTTAAAACCGCCACAGAATGCGATAGTTTAAGGACTACATACGGGCCACTAGGGCCTGTTCAAAATATCATATATACAGTTTTTGTCCAAAATGTGAGGTTAGTCAGTTATACTTATGGAGATGGTGCATTTATTCTGAAGCATGCAGTCTTATTGTCGCTTCTGGTGGAACACAGGAAAAATATTTCCCAGGAGACCTCTGGTTTCTTGAGAGAACAAAATGTTTTGCAACAATATAAAATGCTCATGGGAGAAAGCAAATATGTCAAAAGGGAGCCGGTTTACCCTCCTTTTTAATACGTCTCATGTACAGTAAGTAAAAGTGTATCTTTGTATCTATCACATTTTAGTGTCAGGTTTTTTTATATATCCAACCTATCATTAAAAACAAATAATGTTTCAGACTTCAGTGTTAATAGATTTTACCTCGTGAAAGAGAAGGTTCAGTGATACAAAACACAAGCAAAACACTTATACGGTTAGTCATCAAAGCTCATTTGAAAGGTTCAGAGCTGAGCAATTTAATCAGAGTGAAAAACCATGTTTCACGTAGTATAGAAAGCTTTAACAAGAGGTACTGCAGTGAAACTGTGGATTAATTCAAGTGAGTGTTGGGATCAGGATAAAGCTGAACTCAGCTGTGTTTGGGTAGTTTTCAGTTTGAGAAACACATATGGATTTCTTGCGCTCTCATGTTTATTCTTTCAAAAAATGCAGAATCACAAAGCATCATCAATGTGTTTGGATTTCAGCCTATAGATTGACAAAAAAAAGTTGTTTGGGTTCAAGAGACATTAAGAGAGATGCTTTGGATCAATCAGAGGGTGCTTAAGTCCCTGGCAGAGTCAGAGTCCTCTCTTCAATTCGTCCAACTGCTGCATTGCAGATAAAAAAAATTTAAAAATCCTCTGCCAGACACCTTATACACACAGGGACTGGCCAGCCTCTAAACTCACTAAATCACACACTATCAGGCAGAGGGTATATTTGTCAGCAGTCAGTCTTTTTATTATATGTATATGGGAAAGGAAAAATACAGTAAATATACAATCAAAGAAAGCCAAAGAAACAAAGCTAGTTTTTGATATGAGTGCCCATTCTGTAACACAATAACCCTACACTAGCTGTGATCCCCCATGTTGGAATCTATGGTAAAAATATATCTCTGGCCTGGTCAACTGATCTGCAACTGAACATCTGCACTGGCACAAATTATCTGTCCATACACAGTAGCTCTAAAAAATGACGTAATTTTCACAAAAGCGTTCAAATTATTCCTAATGTTTTTATTCTTGCTCACTCACTTGTTTGCTGCACTCAAGTGCAATGCTAACATTCAAAATAATTAGCATCTATGAATTTAAAATGAGCCACAGTTAACTAGAGCAGACATTTTTCATTTTGTGTAAGTATGGTTTATTAATGCAATGCCATTGGGGATGTGCTGCTTTACTTGCTTTGCTTAATTGGACTTTAATGCCAGATGGATAATAAAAATATCCCATATAGATATCTTCTAATTATCACTACGGGGCTGATGCTGATGTGTTAGGCACTTTGCATTCACAGAAAATCTAATTTTGACATGCATGTGGCAGTAGCTTACAATACTGTATGTTATATCCAATACTATAATATATATAATTGCAGGAAATATAAGATTGTAGACAGAAATATCACTGCACTGAAATAACACTGACATGCTATCTGGCGAGTTTTTAAGCATATTAGATGTCCTCTATTGAGCTATTTTATATACAGAATTAAGCATCTGATACAATAAAACTACAATAAATAATTAAAATTATGATCTATTAAAATGTAATCCTAACAATTACAATAAGAACACCGTCAATAATAATTATGATGATGCTATGCAACATACTGGATAAATAAATCTTGAAAGACAAAAAAATAATGATGTAACACGATGTCAGCCCTTGGGCTTCATAATGATAAGACTTGATTTTTTGCCATTTGATAATGAAATCCCAGCATGCACAGAGTGTAGAGATTCTGCCGTCTCCCTTCTGAATTAAGTGTATACAACAGAATTTAGACGTGGCAAAGCAATTTGTCTCTACCCAACTACAGTATAGTACCTTTGTGCTGCTTCACTAAGCTAATTATCATCTCTGCTGCTTACTGCGGCAGGTAAACCAGGATGTTTTGAGAGAGTGAGTGAGGCTCAACACTTAAAACCTTAATGGGCTGAGAGCTTATCCTTGCCAAACAGGATGTCATGCCCCAGACGACAAACTAGCCCACTCCTCTGAAACCCTTGGCCTTTTTTTGAGTGGAATATTTCACAGCTAGAATCATTATAATTATTCTTGCTGCTCACGCTGCCTAACAGCATAAATTGTCTCCATTACCGCTGCTGTTTACACCCGAACTAACTGTGATTAGCCATCAGTCCGAAGTTGGAGGTGATTTGTCAGACTGTTATGCACAATGGTAAATGAATGACTCAATGTGGCTTCACGGATTATAATAGTCCAGCAAATAACTCCCAGTGAAGCCACAACATGTTATTTTTACATTTCAGTTTTTGTTCAGATTAAAATAAACAAAATATTAATTGGTGAGTTTTAAAGTTGCGAGCAAGGAGCAGTTTCCTCTTTTGTGCTAAGCGATAACAATCAGCTGATGTCTGCAACTTAAAGGGGTCCTAATATGCTTTTTTGTATTTTCTGTCATATAATGTATATAATGTTACAATGTGTGTTCATATCAAATGTGGCCAAAGTTTCAAATAATGAGATAAACTTGTAGAAGTAATCCCTATGAGCAAAAACCTCATGACTTCAGACCGTTTTGAATATCACATTCCTGCTGAAACATGTCCAGTTGTGTTTAGTAGCTTTTATGGATGATTGTTTACCATAGAAACTGATGCTTTCCTGCGTAACAGTCATTTGCTGGTTGTAGTGACAGTACAGAGACACGGAGATGTGTAAGATCTGGAAACGCTTGGAACAGACAGGACTTTTTTGGAAGAGCCTCTCAGACAGAAGCACAGACAGTATGACAGTATGATGTTTTTGACCATTAAAGCCCGTGAACATGCTCTAGTAGAAACTGTAAATAAAAGTATGAACTTGAAAATGAGCAAATAGGTCTTATTTCATACTGAATGAAAAAAACAGTCAAGTGGAATCAATCTTTTGATCTAACTCTTATTTTAGAGTCAATAAGAATATGTCACAAAATGTCTCACTATTCCTTTAAAATAGTACACAATACTAAACAAGAACATGTGGGGTTTTTACCAAGGAAATTACCTATTTTTTGTTTGTTTGTTTTGTTTTTTGCATTGTAACTTAAGCTTTTACCACCCCAGAAAACGTGATGACTACAATGACGCAGGGGTTATATGCTTAGTCACCACCAGCAGTTAAATCAGCTTAATTAAACTTAATAGCAAGGCTCGATATGTGACCTGAATGTGGCTTGATGTGACCTAATAGACTCTTGATTCTCATTCCTGTCTGCAGCTCATCTCACTTCTTACTTGCAGCTGAGTCACTACCACACACACACACACACACACACACACACACACACACAATTACACAGCCACTTAAATAGGATGAAACTAACAAGGCTGCTACACAAAAAACACAAGCAAGCATAAGGGATACAATATTGGATTTTTCGCCAATATGTAACATGCTGATATATAACAACTCATTTGGCCAGTAACCGACACCGATATCAATATATACTTTTTTCCCCCACCTAATTTTAGTGATCATCAAATCTTGTCTGCAGTGGAATTAACATCATAACATCATGTTACGCATACTCTTATAGTGATGGCCCACCAGCAGATAGACATGAAATACAATGTTTTTTAATGTTTGTAACATTCATCATTCAATCATGCAAAATTAGGGCTCATGTTTTACACGTTCACTTTGTCAATAAAAATAAAAATAAAAAAATGGTTTGTGATACCAGCAGAAATCAGCTTGCTGGCCAATCACAATATTATACGATATCATTATGATATGCTAATATTATTGTGCCACCCCAGTAAGCATTCAGTATCATAACAGAAGGAAACACCATCAAAAATTCACCAAAAGCCAAATAAACTCATAACAATATTCACAGATCAATATCTCAGCTGTCCCTTACTTTCTCTTCATATATTCTCTCTTTTACACACACACACACACACACACACACACACACACACACACACACACACACACACACACAGAGTTCCTCAGGTGTCGATGCCTGATGATTCAATAATGAAGAGATGGAGAGCATAGCTGATTATCATTCCAATTAGCTCTGAGCACTGCAAAGGCTCTCTTCACTGCAGTGTTAGCGGCATGGCTGTGTCAGCATAGCACTTCCTGTTTACTGTTTAGTCCCGCAGCAGGCTGCAGACGGCAGATAACAACAGGCACAAAGCATGCTGGGAGATAAAAGCACCAAAAAATGTGCTGGGGCCCCCGTGGTCCCTGTCGTTGCCTGATGTGGTATCAGTCAGTGTTAGTGCTGAGAATGGTACTCCCTTAAACAACCCAGCAGAGAGACAGAGGGGATGATGGAGAAAAACAGGAGAAAGAGAGATGTGTGTTTGTGATACAGTCAATATGCTATGCTGGTAAACATTTATAAAGCACTAAAACTGTTTTAGACCTGGTAATTCATACTGTATTGAAATATAAAGCAAATGGCATTTCACCACTCATGCTCCTCGTGGGATTTATGTTTGGCCCCATACTTAGTGTTTGTGTTTGAATGATCACATTTCTATGATAAGGAGTTTTGCCTGAACCCAAAGGATGTGAAGAATAACAGCGGGTCCAAGGCTAGAAAGATGACTCATAAAACAGACCACGGATTTGAATTCCAAGTAGATCAGCTAAAATACTGGGGGCAAGGGCTAAAATTGCCACTTAGTATCAATCAGGTTTGTTCTAAGCCTTGAGCGAGACACATTCCCTTTTCCTGTTACAGGGTCCGGAAAGTCATGAAAATGTAAGTATGAAAATGTTATGCATGTCAAGATGTGGAGTTCGATATATACACAATATATCTGAGTGTACGTTTTTCTTCTTCTTGGCTTATTTATAGTGTATATACAGTGCAGCCAGCACAGGACAGCAAGACATTTTTCATTGTTTTGGCTCCAGCATACTGGACTCAAAATGAAACAATGACTTTGAGGTTAAAGTGCTGACTCTTCGCTTTAATTTGAGGGTGAGATGAATGGTGTTTTATACACAGACCCCTATTTTTAGTTTTGAGATGTTTTTATGAGTGGTGCTCTGACTGTCCTGTATTGCTACCATTTTTATTTCCTGCTGCTTTTGGAGCTTTTTGCCTTCCATCTCCAGCAGGTGAAACACAAGCTCAGTTGGACTGATGTCAGGTGAATGTCAAAAACATTTCAGTTTGACTTAAGAATTCCTTGGTTTCCTTGTTCATATGTTTAGGATTGCAGGAGAGTTGTGAGTCCTTCACTATTAAATCAAACACTTCTACAAACACCTATGGGGATGGCCCGTGTTGATGATCCATTTACACAAACATTTTTGACAACTAAAAGGACATTTGGTGTTATTCAATCTATTTTTGACTTGACTTTCTTGTGCAATCTGTCCCTCACACTTTCTGTAAACACCAAACAGGCACATATTAAGAAGACTAAAGCTGAGCGACTGCTTACTTTTATTACTAGCATTTACTTGTACTTTTACATTCAATACTTAATTACATTTAATGTATTAAAATTACCTTTTTTAACACATATAAACAGTATTTATAAGATACTTCAAGACTTTTACTCAAGAAATATTCTCATAGGTGAGAGATGGATACTCCATCCACCAGGACAAACTTTTACCTGATTGTGGAGCTAAATGAAAGGTTCGGGGATCAAAGTTATCTCAAACCATCCTTTGGGAACCACAAGTATCTATAACAAAACTATTGGCAATCCATCCAATAGTTGAATTGAGATATTTCAAGAAAATACAGAATCAAGACCAACATTGCCATCTCCACAACCAAGCCGCCAGCAAAGCTAAAACGTAGTAAACCTCCATGTAAAGATCGAAAAAGAGTGAAAATCCTTTCTCACTAAAAACTGTTTAGCACTTAATTATTAATGGCAAACGTTTTTGAAAACACTGTTGTGAAAAGGAAGCTTTGGAAACATAAATGGCACTGTCACATTTATCCACATTAGAGTGGACATGGCTTAAATGAATTTGACTGCAGCTGCGCAGCATGCCAGGTTTTAAGCTGAGACATCCATTCAGCTTTAAAAGGTCACATCCATTCCTCAAAAATAACAGTTTGTGCTGGATGAGCTCTCTGCCGATTCCTCCATGAAGAGTTCAACAGCAATTTCCGAAGAGCACAACAGCAGCATATAGGCTGCTCTAACCTGTACCATCCGTGCTGTGAAAAGCCTCCATTGAGAAGATCATTGCACCCATGGGGCCGGCTTCATTAATAGTCTGTGCAAACTTGCACATACACACATAGTAGTTGTACTTGTGTCCTTCTGAGATCCTTCCACTGACATCTATGTGCCCATTAACTCCAACCTTAAACACCTGTACTGCACGCTCATGTGCAGTGCTCTGCCAGTCTGAACCTAAAATGGCCTGACTTTGCAAAAATGTTCTCACTGAAGTGTAAGTGTAGTCCAATTAGCACTGACAATGTTACATGCATGCAGACGTGCACAGAAAGACACATACTGTTCTGCACCTCAGACAAAACCCACAAGTACACCTGGCATACTGTAGATGAAGGATGTGTTGCTTAAAAGTATAACCTTGTGGAGGGTTCCTGGCAGGATAAAGCTGTAAATGTCTATGCATATGTCTGCCCTCACTACAACAGGCTAATTATGTTTCAGCCATAGTGATAAATGTGGCTCTGCTTTGATTTACTTGCAGTTGCCCTCATTGTCATAGCCTGTCTTTCCCATCTCTCTCTTTCTCTCACGCACACATACGCACACAGACACACACATGCACCAAATTGAATTCCCCCTGAGAGCAATTATCATGGAGTTCTACAGTATGCACTTGTGTTATTAATCTCTTCACTGACTTTACTGTGACAATACAGCACTTTCTGCGGTTATTTACAGAACAATTCCTGGCCAATGGGTTTCACTGCAGCCTATAATTGCGGGCACAAATAAGCTGATGTATAGAAATCCAGCAGCTTGAAGAGTGAGATAGCATGTTATTGTGTAGGTGCAGTGGGGAGTGGGGGAAGGAGTCAACTCATTGACACTGAGAACCAGTGGAGTGCTAAAGCTAACTGTCACACTCAGTCACATACTTACATGTGGGAAGAAAATGCTGTGTAGTCATATACTACTATTGATCTACCACTGTTGAAGGGGCAGACGGCAGCACAGCAAAGTAAGTGCAGTAATTAGCAGGTGAAATATGTCAAGGCACTATTAAAAGTTGACCAGAATTTTTGCTGAAAGGTTGAGGGTTTTCATTTTTCTTCTTCTTCTTCTTCTTCTTCTTCTTCTTCTTCTTCTTATTATTATTATTATTATTATTATTATTATTATTATTATTATTATTTTAGTTGATTTATTATTTGATTTTGATTATATGATTTTATTATTTTTTATTTATTTTTGGATGTCAAGCTTACATTGAACCTGTATTAGAATGACTTTAAGTTACTCCAGGGCAGTGAAAACGAGTTGCAAAAACTGACATACAGTATAGTTTTAAGTGTAAATACGTAACTAACTTGTTAGCAAAGCATTGTGTTAACAGATAAAGCAACATTAGCATTCATTTTGAGTTGTGCTTCTGGCCACCTGTCAAATGTCAGCCCAAACTGCAAACTCCTTTTAACTCTGTGTTTGGTCTCCACCTGCATTTAAGGGACATGACTGGCTCTTTAGCTGCTTAATGCTTCGCTTTGTTCAACAGCCACATTAGTTGCTGTCTTTGTCTGTTGTTTTGTGCTGGGCAGGAGGTGTGCAATGGATTTTCTGAGCTTTTTCTCTGAAAACAGCTGTCAGCTGAGGTCAATAATGAAGATGATGAGTGAACCAAACAGTTAAGATACTGAAAAAACCTAAATAATGAGCTAAAAGACATTACAAAGCTTTTGATCCGTGGGTAAGTCACTAAAAGTGACTCATTTCAAATACAAAAAGGGAAGTATTCGAAATATTATTTATTCTATTATATTAGTCTGGCTTAGAGTATCAAACATGGCGGTTAGCCCTGACACCGCTTGTGCCAGTCCCTTTTTACTGTGTACTCCAGTATGTGTTTTCATGCAGCGTTCCAGTATGTGTGCCAACAAGTACTGTGTAGGAGCTGTGAAGCTTTTTGAGCAATTTCTAACTGGCTAAAAAGAAATTTTATTGAGGTTTACTATTTTAGATACTTATTTAAACACATTGCAGGTCACATTGCAACTTGATATGAGCTGTATTAACACTTAACAATTATTTACTATGTATTGGATATGATACACACAAACATACAGCCAAAAAGAAAAGTTAAAAATGATAAAAATTTTAAAAATATTTATTGACTTGATGCAACTCAATTTCACAGAAGTTCAGATTGTACTCAATTTAATTATATCTATGTGATTCATACACTGACTTTAATAAACTTGGTTAAAGTAATTTTCTTGGCTTTTCCATATGGTATACTCATTATTTTGTCTTGTAGTTACTATTATTCAGGTTTTCCCTACTCTGAATGCCCAAAAGTTTTTAATGCGAAATCAAAGGCAACTGGATCTGCTGTTTACCATATACTATATAGTAAAAATTTTCAAGATTAATCTTTTTTACCCAAAGTCTATGTTTACACATTGGAAATATGACAACATTTGGTGCTCCTCAGCCCCCATCAGTTACTTCAATATGGAAAGCTTGTCATTTCCATTAGTTCTTACAGGCGGGCAGTAGTTAGGTTATTGAGAAATAGGAGGAGTAGGAGGCCATGTGAGGGCAAACAACAGGGGTTTGGAAAGGAGAAAGAGGCGAGGTGAGAGCGTAACAGATGGCCTTTCTCTGGACTTCATCCATAGGTTTCATAAAACAAACACGCACAGAGGCACGCACACGCACACAACCAATATTCTAGTACTATAATCACAGATGAGCAGGATATTAAGCTTCCTGTTTGTTTTCAGCTGAGGCTCAGTGAAATCCTACCAGCTCCGGAGGTACAGCTCTGCTGACCCTTCATTACTATGATGAAATAGTATTTCCAGATTATTATTCTCAGTAGTCATCGTAATTCTTAAGATTTTTTTTGTTCTAATTATTCAAGCATTTAGCTTAACAATAGCTGATATTTAATTCTACCCTCACCTTTACAACTCAATCTTAGCTAAAGGCAAGTCATTCAAACAAGTTAAAATGTGGTCTGTTATTATCAATCTGCCATGGAGCAGCTTTTTCATTTTCTAGAGAACGTACACCAAGAGATCTAAGGCAGGGTAAAAAGTAATTAGCTTGTTCATTGAATGTGTAACCATCCCCCCTTGTTAAGGTATACTAATTGTAAGCCTTGTCTTAAAGCTCTTGTGTATTGTTGCAGAAATAGAACAAACAAAATAGAACAGTGTACGGCACTGAGGTTGGAGGATCACAATAAAGGTCCCTGCTGAGGCTCTCGCTCCAAACCAATTCCTGATAGAGACTTTGTGAAGGAGCAACCACTCTAAATTATGATTAATCATTTGAGAACTTCTTTGCATTTTAATTAAAGCCAGTGATGCATGAGGCCACAACCAAACTTGTTTTTCACCCAAAGAAATTTGTAATCATTATCTGAAACAGAAACAAATTTCCCCTGCAATTTTCACAACAAATAACTTTGAAAGTAATTACTTACCAACAAAGGTGTGGGAAGGTATTCTGATGAGGGGCTGCAGAAAAACAAAAAATGGGGAGATGGATCGACTTAATTGGCAGGAATGACATTATGACTGTCCATATAAACACTTAATGAAAAATATTAATAAAATACACCAGTGTGACTTGACAATGCAGAGTCTTTGGCAACAATAAAAAATGTGTCACAGCAGCCGCATACTTTTTCCATTTAGATATTAGATGTTGCTTTTACATTGGCAATGACCAGATAAAATTCAGCCTAAATTTGGATTTGCTTTTGTATAAACTGAACATTGCAAATTCACTTCTTTTGGCCCATATCTGTAAATACTTGAGTTGCACAAGAGTCATATTTGATTTGGGTTTAACCTTTCACCCACATGTCAGTAAAGCTGTCCAATCCTGCTTCTTTCAATTAGGAACCATCTCATGAACTAAACCTATACTGTCACAGTCTGACCTGGAAAAAATCATTCACACAATCATCTTCTGCAGACTCAACTACTGTAACTCCCTTCTCTCCGGCATCAATCAAAAATCACTTTCCCGCCTCCAGCAAGTTCAGAAAGGAGTAGCGAGGCTTCTCATTGGTTTTAACAAACGACATCACATCACCCAAATCCTGGCCTCTCTTTACTGGCTCCCTGTTCATTTTAGAATTGATTTTAAGATTTTACTGATCACTTTAAAGCTTTTCTGGGTCTGGCCCCTAGCTACATAACAAAAATGTTGGTCCCTTATGAGCCAGTTCGCAGACTTTGATCCTCAGGTGGGGCCCCTCTGGCTGTTCCAAAGTCAAGGCTTAAAAATAAAGGATACCGTGCCCTTGCCATCACGGCCCCTCTGTTTTGGAACAACCTGCCTCTGGGGCTTATTGCCTCTGCTTTCCTTTGCTTTGCCGTCAAAGCACTTTATAATCTGTGTATTTAAAGGTGCTATATAAGTAAAGATGTTAGTATAATTTGTTATTATTAAGTAGCCATCACTTACAATGTTAGGCCCTTTTAACTTATGGGTTATACTGTTGTATATTGCTCAACCATTTCAGAACATGTGGCATATTTAGTCGTTACCCTGAATGTGTAGGACATATGAAGCTACTGTGTCCCTTAAGAAAGATTAGCTAAAGAGACTTTAACCTGGTAATGACATATTTAAGTGTGTCTGGCAAGTTCACATCCTGTGATCGTCATGTCATGTGAATAGCACGACACAAATTGTTTCTGTATTTAATGACTTACTGGCTTTAATATAATGTATTTATTTTTGGGTAAATACATTTTTGGGTGCTGCAGCACACCCAGCACCCCTACTTCCTGCAACATTGTTCACCAACGCATACTCAATTATCATCACCAGAGGTGGGTCATAATCTTTTACGTTATAGTAAGTTCAGTACGTAAAGTACATTTTGGAAGAAAAAACAATGTGCTACAATATTCAAAATACACATTTTTTTATTAAATGCATTTCTTCTTCAGTCCAAATTTGTTTTGCTCTTAAAATTTTAAAAGTCAATGTTAACTCCTTGTTTTCAGGTTGACACTACACTTGAACAGCTATAGACCCCGTTCCACAATCACCACCACTGTAATGAAAACAGTGAACACCCCACGTCAATTGATCGTTTCACACTACCCACACACTGCTTTAACCATTTAGACAAAGGAGTTTACTGGCCTACTCAATCATCACAATGGCCTCAATTGATCCTAAAATGAATATGCTCTCATTTACTCTCAAAAACCAGTACAATCAATTTGAAAATGGTTGAAACCATTACAGTGGCCACCGCCTTAAAGACTAGCCGTTAGATCCAGATGACAAATGTTTTCTGCACATTGTCTAATATGCTTAATGGAATCATTGAATATGATGAACGCACCGTGCACTGTGGTCTCTATTCCAACCTTCAATCTGCAGCCACTCAGGTTCCTTAATGCCCAGTCCTTTAATACCTTGGTGTTCAGATATTTGATCAACTCTTTCACTAGCACCAGCAGATCACAGTTTCAGAGCAGATTCACATATGTACATCAATGTGCGTATTTTCAATCTTTTACAGTCTTTATGTTGTGTTCAAGTGCGACAGAGACCTACTCAGCCACATTCAGCTAGTCCAGGGGAAAGAATACCCAAAAACCTAAAATATTAACTGGCACCATAAATAGATAATCCAGCCAAAACTGTCTGTTGCTTATATTTTGATTGATTTTACCCACAGGCTGTTTCAGGCTGAAAGTCTTTCTTCATCTTTTCATTTTAATTGGCCTGACATGAGGGAATCATGTAAGTCAATGACATTCAGAAACACATACCAGTCTCTTTATAGAGTAACCTCACTAAGCTGTTAACTTCGTATTTTTTCAATTTAATCTCCCAAATATTCCTAGTTATTAGCCCTAAGGAAAAAATACAGTATATGTGGTTGTTAAAGCTTGGGTAGGCAGTTTTCTGTAGAATTTGAAATTACTCCTTCCTGCAACCAATCTGTCCTAAGCCCCTCCCATCAAGGGCATAAGCACACGCTACATACAGTGACCCAGTGTTATCCCATACATTGATTGATTTAATATGATTTCATTGTGAAGCTCTCTCTCTGTTCATCAGACCACAAAAGAGACAAAAATTAGCTAGTTAGCACAGCCTGTGGTCCCTCCGCCTCACTTCCCACCGCTATACACTACTCCGCTGGAAGGAGAGCAGGCAGCAGCTCCAAAGATGGACCTTTAGTCAGCAGTTGTAGAAACCAGCTAAAATACTCCTTTTTCTTTTTTTTTCTGTTCCTGTTTTCTGTTCTGACACCACTAGGCTAGGGATGGGCGATATATCGAATGTACTCGAGGCATTGCTGCTTGTTCCACATGCGATATATAAAATGACTATATTGTGAACACTGAGTATAAATTGTTACGTTGTTTTTATAAGCCGCTGGCGTTGCGGTTCTCTCGCCCTTTTTATGGCTCTTCGCCTCTTACAGACACTCATCTGAAGGGATGTGCACACATATCTGCAGTTGTAGAACAGCCAATAAGAGCACCCTTTCCCTGAAATTACCTATAATTGGCCAAAGTCTCCCATCATGGACCAGATTTTTTAAAGCTTGAAAAAAGAGCACAGAGGAGGTGCAGAATATATATTATAATAGGCTAAAAGATTATTATGGGATTTTTGCCCAATGACACCAAAATAACACTGCCTTTCAATGCTTTAAGGAAATTGCATGTATATAAATAACACATTAAAATTATCACTCATTTGGTTTGTTTTACTTGATTAAAAGGAAATTAAAGACTTCATAATAAAAGATTTATGAACAATAATCAAAAACTATGATGATTTTTATCAAGGAATCCATAAATCTAAAATGTTTAAGAATGCGTAGAAGTTTCTACAGTCAGT
This sequence comes from Plectropomus leopardus, assembly GCF_026936395.1. Classification (NCBI taxonomy): domain Eukaryota; kingdom Metazoa; phylum Chordata; class Actinopteri; order Perciformes; family Serranidae; genus Plectropomus; species Plectropomus leopardus. The sequence continues at coordinate 30,571,638 of NC_142176.1, read as the reverse complement.
TCTCAGGACACAGCTTAAGACTATTTACGAAATGGGATTTGTGAACATTGCCAAATAACACCCAAGCAATTTCATTTTGCAGAAATGATACGGTATTGATTTTATGCCTCATTAGCATAGTAATAACTTTACTTTTTGTATACTGCTCCTACTGTACACATTTTCAGTTTAATCAAGGTTGCAGCTCCTTAAGCCCACAGAGGCTCCATTACAATGTCGTCTTGAAAAATACATTAAAATCCTCTCTTTCAAGCCCCATAACTGTATATTTGCAAGGTCAGTGGGTATCAAATATAAAGGCATAAGCCATGCTTTAGCATTTATGCAGATTACCCCATTTAGTACATTTATCTGCTGTTTCAGGTTCTGGCACCCCTCACTTTTCAATATCGTTAATCCACCAGCAACCCCTTTGTCTCTGCTTTACATAACCTTAAGACCTCTTGATTTACAAAGTAATCTTGACAATCTGATTAACACACATACAGGCACATACATAAACTCAAGGATCCTCTTCAACAGAACGCTTGTTGATTAAAGCTGACAGGCCTGTAGTGGATTTTGAGAGGGGTAAGAGTGACTGTGTTAAAGAGTGTCTGACCTTTTTTGATGAACTACATCAGTATTCAAAGTAGGCAATATCAATAAGCATCCCGCTGTACCGAGTGTCAAGAAACCCCAGCTGAATCTGAGACACGCGACCATCAAAGAATCTGTTCTTCCATCTGCTTGTGTTCATTAAATGGGGACACAGAATAAATAAAGGTACACATAATCAGTGACCTTGCAAGAGCCCTGGCTGCTATCTTGCAGTGATTTAGTGATTGGGCACTTTTAGGACATTTAAATTAGGAAAGCTGAACATTCCTGCAGTTTTACAACATATCTCTTCTCTATACTCAAGCAAGCAAAGTTTAATGGAAAGCTGAAGAAAAAGGAGTAGCGGCGGTACTGGGTCTTTGTAGTGGTCACACACAGGTGCTCTTTGGACACTTCATTTGCACCATGTTTATTTTATCCAGTAAAGGGTTCATTGCATAGGTGAAGTACACTCCGAATCAAAAAATTTAAAATGCAAGTCTCTTTTTAAAACAATCTAAGGCACACTGTGGGGTCTGTGCAAAAATTAAAAAGCCTTTACTATACATGGCAATATAGATTCAATGTGTTGGTCTCATTTTCTATACTGCCATGTAAAATAAAGGCACACACCCAAAAGTGTGCCTTGGGTTGTTTCTGAAGGAAACTTGCATTTCATATATTTCTTAAATTTTTTTAACAGTACACTTCACCCATGCAATGAGCCCTTCACAAGAATGGAAAGCTGTTTATTATAAAGAAAAGTACTCTGAATACTCTTAGAAGCTCTTTTTACGCAGAGATCTTGATATAGGTCCCTTCTTCAAGCCCCTTTTGCATGTTTACACAGAAAAAAAACATTTTAAATTGGTTTCGGCATTGCAGGACCAAAACAGGCATGACAGGTGTGATGTTCAACACAACAGCATCTACCTCTAGTGTGATGTATGCGTCGGCAGAGCTTTCTGAACAATAGCAATCATTTTCCTTCTGTTATTTAGTGATTAGTCTCATCCTATGCTCAGAGGGTCAGGAGCTCAAGAATCTCATTGTTTTCCCAATATGTGGACATTAATGGCCGCTGCTCTTCTAACGGCTACTTTTTAAATCTTCCTCAATGGGTGAAACATATAACACACTGTTAAAACGTCACAGTCGCCCTACTCATGGTCCCATCATCCTGGCTGTCGTGTCTATACAGACATTGTTTTGGCTCTGTTGCAATGTCCTGTGGTGGCTTAAAGGCAGGAAAACTATGTTCTCCCATTCCACGATGGTAGGTTATATACAGAGCGGTGAGGTGGTAGAGCGGCACGATATTCCCACCTTGAATAGGCAGTAGTAAAGCAGCTAAAGAGTAACTAAAGCCCCAAACATTTTTTTTAGCTTAAATCCAATGTAGACGGTTATTTAGTTTTGTTACTGATTGATTCAGGTCCAGATCTTGACATCTTAGTACAAAGTATTTGAATTCTACATATTGTGTTATGGGTTGGGTTAGGGGGTTAGGCGGTTAGAGGGTTAGGGTAATGTGCACAGCAACTGCTCTCGACTGGTTGAAACCCAACTATTTCAACTGAATTTTCCTATTGGCTGATATGGTGGCAGGTGACATATAGTGGCAACTTTCATCAGCCCCCTCTCTCCTTTGTGCAGCACAAAGGAGTGAACGGGTGTGTCTCTCCCTCAGTCCTGCCCATGTTGTTACTAATTTAACATTCTAGAGGCATTTTTTTAAATTTCCAGGGTAGAGGCACTTCAGCCAAAACTCTGGGGTCTAGTTTAAGTGGAAAAGCCTTGATGGCTTGCAATATGAAACTAACAGACATTTGCAATGCACTCCTTTTTTTAGATGCTGGGAGATGATGCCATCGGCAGCAAGAAAACTACAATGAATATTGTGTAACAAAGTAATTGAGATAAGAACAGTGCAAAGTGGCAGGGGTGTAAGGCATCTTTCTTTCCCAAAATAACAAGAGAGTTAGCCAAGAGGTGACAGTGGTAGACTGCAGTCAGGGAGGAACGGTGCAATATGGATATAGGATCCCATCTGTATTTTCTGTTATGCTGCATTTCCCTAAGATGGAAAGAGGAATGATACTTCCACTTCAAATGATAGTGGTCTGCTAATTAAGCCAAACATTTCTTAAATGTTATGCTTATAATGAGAGAAACTGAGCTGTTTCACTGATGGGTCTGGTCAATCTTTCCTTTGTATCAATCCTCTTTGATGTAGAATAGCTGTATTTTGAATCATTCATTCCTTTCTTCTAAATAGAGACAAATATGGTTGACTCCACCAGTTACACTGTGTTTGGTGATTTGTAAAACTTTTTTTGAATTTAATTATGATGAAGAACAGTATTAAGTTTCCCACATAAAACACAGCTAGCAAAACCCAATGAAAAGGAAGACAATTGATGTTGCATTTATTGAAGAGGCTCATTAGCCAGAAGCAGAGATAATGAAGTGAAGAACAGACTGGGTGGGATCATTAAAACACAGCTCCTTCTCCAATGGGAAATATGAAGTTCATATTGTTTTTGTTTTCTTCATGTTACAAGTTTTATGAGTGGATGCTGTTATTTGGGGTTGAGGTATGCCCCCGACAATGCAGATCTCTTTTTCTATCTCAAAAATTCTGCAGTAATCAGTGTTGGGCAAGGTACTTGACACATAATAAATTATTCATTAATCTACATGTTACCCACTAAAAAAGGCATTCTTTTGTAAAACCAAAAAGTAGTCAGTTACATCCCATTATTTTTTTATACTTTCATTACCCACCTCAGTTTCATCCTCTACCTCAGTTTCATTACTTTTCCTGGTGAAGCTGCTGGCTTCACCCTCAAATTTATCGATAAAGTCACTGGCCATACATAAGACTGTGTAGATTCAAGACTGCTACTGTAAGCATAAAGGCAGAAATGTGATTTCTTTTAATCAGTTTTAATCTCTGTCATTGCGGCGCTGGGTACATGTGTACAAGCCTCATTTCTATATCCATAAATTAATTTATCCATAAATGATGTAAAAACGCCCTTAAATATTCATTTGCATATCAACACTTGTGCCCCTCCACCATTCATTAGACCTGTCGATGAGACTTGAGGTAAAGAACGTGCAATTTCAGTGACTGTGCAGCATCAGCGAGGTTCTCCAGTGATGCCACGGCAGCTGTCATTATGTAGAGCTGTGGATATCACATCTCTGCAAACCATCATCGCTGTAAAATCTTACTCATCATTATTATGAAACATCAGAAGGATGATTGATGATTCATTCATATAGTGCTCATGTTTAAACTGCCTTTAGTAAGTGCTTCACAACAATAAATTAAAGTATCACAACAGGGAGATGAATATAAATTAAAATAATGATGAAATTCACAAATCATATATTATTTAAACATAAGTCTATGAATGGGCCTTTAATTGACATTTTACAGAACGCCATACAGTCTGCAAAACAATAATACAATTGTCAAACAATCTAAAAACAATGTTATCCATCTCTCAATATATATCAAATCTCATCCTTATCATATCACCTGCAGCTATCTCAGCTAAAGCTGTGTGAACGCCTAGATTGAGGAACGTGTGAGGTGCACACAGTCTCCCTGCTCAATCTTCCTTTATAAATACCAGTTAATGTGTGGCGTACACATCATTTATGCATCCGGCCCCTTCTGTTTCCTGAATGGTCTACAAGCAGCTGATGTTGGCCATCAGCTAAGACAACATAAACAAGAGGGGTATTAAATTAAATATTAAATATTAAATTGTAATCTTTTACAGTACTCCTTGTTAATGATTTCAGTTAGTATCTCATAAAAAAAATAGTTTGCCATTCATAGACTGAGAAAAAAATGATATATTGAGATAAGACAGAGGACATTTTATTTGTAGAGCTGTAATTTTTTGACATTACAAAGAATTGTTGAGAAATCAGTCAGTTCTGACTGCTTTGACTATGACTAATCAAAATTCAAGTTCAAATGAAAGAGATGATTATTTATAAGTGACAATTCAATGATGCTTAGAAATCATAAAGGTGAACAGTTGTTCTTCTCATTTCAAAAAAACAGCTCCACCTGAGGAGACTAGACAGAAAATTGAGAAAAGGGCAGGTGGAAAGACACTAGCTGTACCACCATTTAACAAAAAAAATATTTGTTTAACCTGTAGCCTTAGCTCATTTCAAAGCTATATATACTTTATTTTGATGGAGGACAATTTTGATTGGCAGTTGTTGACAGATGCAGACAGCATCATTCATCTACTTTTGGACCCTAAACAGACAATCCAAGAATTCAAACGTTTCAGTCAGAGTCTTCCTTTGTGGCACAGAGCGATAAAATACAGAGCTCTTGCTGAGTGGCTCAGCTTTGCCCACTGACTGTCATGTTTGTTGATGCCTCTTCAGCATCGATGAGCATCTTGTCTGTGAGACCAGTGCTGACCATCGAACCTTGTGAATTTTAATACACTCATTCCTTGACTGAACTGCGCGTCACACTGGTCATGACGCAATTATTCTCCTTGTCACAACAACTCCAGAGGCAAAGCCTTTACATGTCTGCCTTGAACTTCTGGTATGCTTGGATACTCGGAAAAAAATAACTCACTTATAAAAGTAAAATAGACCAGGAAGTATTTTCCAGCCAAGACTTGTTGACACCTTTGTAAATGCACAATACACTTCTGTTGTTTATTGTGTTTGTCCCCTCTGGGTGTGAGTGCAGTCGGATGTCATCTAGAGAAATGATAGATTGCATGAATGGACTGCACTCCTTCTCTGAGGTCACATATCGTTACATATCTGCAAGCAGATCTGCAAGCAGATCTGCTGCACACTGAAAATCACATGCTACCGAGCCACAACTGTCCAAACACAGTCATTTGCAATTTCTTAGCTCTAATGATAACATTCAGCACCCTCTCTTCCAACAGATTTTTGCAAAAACTGCAATTTGTCTGCCCGCTGGCCCCCTTCTGTTGATCTCTTAGCAAATCACAGTGAGTGTGTGTTGTTTGTTTGTGAGGGTGACAGCAGGGGGTTCGTTTTGTTTCTAAGCACAAAAGCTGTCTGCTGAAGCACACAATTTGCCAATTTTGTTTGGATGTGTGAGGAAGAATGTGCATGTGCTGTGTGCAGGGGCACAGAGGCACAAATATGCAAATGTGCATGAGAATGTTCGTTCGTATGTGTGTGTGTGTGTGTGTGTGTGTGTGCGTGCATGTGCGTGCACGCCTGTGTAAGCATGCAGTGTGGCAATGGATGTGATGTTTCACACACACACACACACACACACACACACACACACACACACACACACACACACACACACACACACACACACACACACACACACACACACACAAAAGCTACATTGCTCATGGCTAGTTCTGCAAATGCAAAGGAGGCTGGGTAATCAGGGCCCAGGGAGAGGACATTCCTAGTTCCTCTTGAACTGCACATGACGACAAAGGGCTGTCCCAGAAGAGTGCCCTCCCACCAGTAGCTGTGATGGCTGATGACATCACTTATTAGAGGTCACAGTAAAGAGCAAATACTGCTGAAAGGGACAGACAGGAATTAAACAAAGACGACTGTAGTTAAAGTGGCTTTGACTCCTTAGAAGGGCAGTCAATACTAATGCATTTTTCTCAACTTTGCTTAATCCCTGTATAGCAATAAATGCCAAATGCCACCACCACCTGTCAACCAATTATGTTTCTTCACTGTGGGATGTTAAATCTAAAATCTATTATCACCCTTTACTAATGGCATCCGGTCTATGTACATAACCCATGGATGCATATGCATGGGCACACCTGCACGTATGCATTTACATATGTATGTGTGTATGCATGTCATTAGATGCCAGACCTCTAACCACCAGATTCCATGCAAGAGGTTTCAGATCACAATTTCCCTGCTGTGGTTTGATGTTCCCACATGAAACAGGATGTTTTGCCAGAAGATATACACAGTCAGAGATGCTAATGTTAGCTTTTACTCTGATGCTGAGGAGCGCTCAGCTTCTCCCTCACCCCACCTTATGGAGGAGTTGCAGGAAAAGGAAGACTTGCCCAGCAAAAACTCTAATCCTCAACATCAAGACTTATATGTATTGTATAGGCTGTTTGTTCTTTTCCTTAAAAAGACAAATATACAGGAAGGAGTGCATTGATTGTAAGGAACAAAATATCTACCAGATACAAGCCTTCCCACATAAGGGCAGACTTGTAGGTGCGTAGCAGGGTTTCCCACCCACCACAATGCACCACAATCTTGGAGCACAGCACATACTCTGGGCATAGAAGGAGCAGCAGAATGTCAGGTGTAGTGAAAATGAAACTTAACCATTGATTGTGCTCAGTCAAAAAGTCTGCAGCAGCTTCTTTTCTCATCTATTGATCTGATCAGCTCTGACCGGATCAACAGATCAATTATTCCCACAAGTCAAACGACTCAAACTGCCGCTGAGGGAATAAGGGGAGTGTCACCTGTGCTACGTTCACAAACCTGCAAAAACCTCTGAATTTCGAGACGGGACACAGAATGGTCATCACGTACCATCACATTTAGATACTAATTCTGTAAGAAAAAAAAATCCATATATCTTGTGTTGAGGGTTTAAGGGTCTCCTTTGAAAATTGACATGCCAGTTCTTCCCTAACCAAAATTTTGGAGTGTTATTTAGCCCCCTTCTCAACATGCTATGCCAACATGGTTGGTAGAATAGATTGATGTCAACAGATGCGCTACATTCTCTAGTTTTACAAGATACCTGGGTCAGTGGGTCAGTGAGGATGGAGGTGGGGCATGTATCGCTGGGGCTATGTCTTCGCCGCCACTGAGCAAAAGAAATCCTAACGTGTGTTCCTAACGTCCCAATGATGTTAGGAACACCCATGCCCCAGAAGTGCACCATGCATTAGTGTGAAAAAGGACTTCTTATAAGAAGAAAAACATATGTGCAAAAGTGGCCTGCATATATGACATATGATGATCATTTGACATATGATGATAGATGGCAGAACAACATACCTGAGGACTTGAGCCAACAACACAGGCATTTTTGGTCCATTTAAGAGACATGGCACCCCAGTCTGAGTATTGCATCATACACTTTATTCCCATGCAATACAAATGGTTACCTTGAACATGATAGATGTATACCTCTTTCTTTCTATGATATTTACGTCATACATTTCAGCAGTGAAATTAAAGTTGCCATGAAATTGACTGTTTGGGTATTATTGCACCGTGAATTGTAAATTTGTAGTTTCACATGAGACATGGAATGTTTGCAAAGGACATGGCACACAAAAATGCAATATCACAGGAATGTGATATTAAATTTCAGTGTCCCTCCTTGCAGTCAACAAAAACTACTTTCTTGTGTCATGAGTTATTACATTCTGCTGAAGAGACCTAAAGGGGCCGCTGCATCGAGGTGGGAAGATTCTGATCATGATGATAATGATGAAGACGACTATAGCCTTCATCCTTAGGCCGTATGACTATTTACATTACGTCAGTAGTTCGTGCTGTGTGGGTGCCAGAGTGATGAGACCGGTTGGGTGTAATCCGGGCTGACACTCGCCCACATCTCGTTTCCCCGACTCCACGGCATCAATGTTCACGTGGTGCCTCATACACACACACACACACACACACACACACACACACACCAACAGCAGGAACACATAGGGAACAAAACAAATTACAATGTAAAAAGAAAGAGGCAGACACAAGGAGAAAAGAGAGTTACACCAACACAAGGGGGATGCAGATTGGCTAAGTTGTTTTAAAAAATTTGATTTGGAAGTTGATGCATTAACAAAGCAGAGCACAGCTGCAGTGTGAACGGATTTGCTATGCTTCATAAAAATGCAAATAAAGGATCTCTTTTTACCACATGTAGAGAAGGAGGTGAGGTTAGATAAGAAGCCCTGTTTTCAGAAGACAAAAACATGAAGGCGATAAAATTTCTCTTGGAGCACACTCCTCAGAACCTGATAGTCTCTACCACGGCTCCATGGGAAATGAACAATTCTCTTCCCTCTTCTCTCCTCCCCTCCCCTCGTTCAACACCTCCCACCTCCTCACCCTCCTAAACGCTTCTTCCAAATCCCTGATGGCCAAGCTTAGTGCTTCTCTGTTTCAGGACGGATATTCCAATCGGAAAAGAAGAATTAATGGTTTTAAGATCATTGCTCTGGTTTCCTGTTGCCTCTGCACTTTCTCCCCCCTCCCCCCACTACACCACTCGTGGTTAACACAGGAGGAAGGCATGGATATGGTTTCAGCTCGTGATGCTATTTACACTGAAGGGAAACATAACAAGACAAAAACTCTAAAGCCCTGCTAGCAGCCCCTAGAGGCTATAGTGTTCATTACACACAACACATTCAAGTGCTGCCAAACAAACAGAGAGAGGGACACCACCAATGGCCTATGGACAAAAATCAACATAGGAAGGGGGAAATACTGTGGTTCAGTTTGCAAAAAACACAGAAAAGAGTCTGACAGTGAACATAGTGTAGGACCCTTGGGGTTTTAAATCAGCTTAAACGGATGAACGCACTGGATGTAGACTGTCCTGACCACAAAAATGACAGCATCGGTCATTCGGTCAAATACTATGTTGACAAGTTCTTGACATGTGACGTCTCACAGTTGTGTTGGTCCCCTTTCAGGAGCAAAAGCAGAAGTATATTGTCATGATTATTCTGCCAAAAAAAACATCATAGGTAGAAGGCTGGCATGCACCTTCACGTAAAATTTCATTTTGTCTGACCTCCTGTCCGGCAATTTCTGTTTTTGAACAGTAAAATCTGATATATTTGAATATCTCCAGTCAAATTGGCAAGTGTAAGATTTATTTAGTAATTTTTAAAATGGTATATTATTTATGTGAGTCTATTGACAGGGCTTATTTTACTAGAGATATAATGTATAAGCAAAACCAGCCCATACTTAATAATATATACACATCCAGCAGACAGAGAGAAATTAGCATTCACTGAAGTTGTATTTCTGACCACCAGGTGTTTATGATTTTTAGCTCTATTTTGATCTTTTATCAGCTGCAGAAAAAAATAATAGCCATTAGCTGCAAGATACAAGACCACATTCACCAGCTGATCGATCACAGTGTCTACTGTTTGGCGCTAGGAATGTTTAAGGGAATTTTAGTGTGAGGGGTCAATTTGTTGTTCGCAATACTTATAAAATATATACAAACATAGAAAGTATTGATAAATATTCAAATGCAACATGAATATAATTAGTGTATTTTCATAATTAGTACAGATAGTACTTTTCTCCAGGACACCCAATACTAAATCACAGGATCCTTCATTCAGCTGATCGCAAAAATCATCAAATGGCATTACACTGTTGTTTTCCACAGATATTGAATAAAAGGTTGCCAGCAGGCATCAATTAATTATGCCTGCTCATTTCTAATATATCTTATCCTCTTTAGCTCAAGAGTAGTGACAAGATCATCAAGCCACCTGTCAGTATATTGGCCAGTTATGAATACTTGATAGAATCTACAACTGACGTTTTGCTCTCAGTGTGCAGTCTGAAATGCTACTAAAAGAAAGATTTCTTTTCTCTGTTTTTGTAATGTTGAATTAACACTAACAATGGATGCTTGCCTGGGTCAAGACCTTTGAATCTGCCCAATCCACTGAGTTCGCGTTGGCTGATTCATTGGCATCATGACATGAAACAGCAGTTTATCGGTCAAAATAAAAAACAACCTATGAGGGCTGCGAGGGAAATAACAATTAACCAATTAGCGCCAGAGTCGGAATCAGCGCCTTTTCCAAGTTGCTGTTAAGCACTGTCAAGCCATGCACTGGAACCAGTGAGCAGTAATAATAACAATTGCAAGTGCTATAGACAAGATAGACACTGCTATCGAGACTGTGCTTATTCGCCACAACTTCTCAATTATGCTTGAAAACATAGTTTTATTACTTGATATAGTCTACTCTTAAAACCCGGCAAAACAGGTACATTCGCATGATTTCATATCAGTGGGTTTGCTCCATTTCAGTGCACCAATGCACCACTTAACACATAACTCAGAAGTCTGGGAAAACTGTTTAAATATTGTGTAGTCCATCAGCCAGCGGCAGTAACAACGTAACTGTCAGCAGACAAAACAACAATATCGGCCTACGGGAGAAAAGACATGGTAGGTTTTAAAGTAAACAAATAATTGCCTGCATGGACAGTAATGTTCACAATATTTTATGTAACCCTGAATATTATCAGTTCTCTGTCTTAGAAATCTTTCTTGACTTGTTTGTGTTTGTATGATCCATGTGGTCGTGCCTCTCTCGCTGCTGAAATGTGGTAGCAGATCCAGCATTTCTGCTAGCTCCGATGACTGTAAAGCGGTTTGAAGACTTTGCCTTAACGATGTACCACAGGCGTGCATCGGTGTGGTAATGGTGCAGACCCACAGCAGACTTCAAATGAAGTTAGACTACAGCAGCTATGTGGGTCTCCAGTGATTGGTAAGGGAAAATTAAATCACCCTCCCCCACAGAAATCAGCTAGAGTGGACGCAATGTCAGACTGAAGATGGAAACGGAGTGTAACAAGTCGACAAATCTGTCTGATATCAGGCAAAATTGATGCATGTATTTTCATCAGCAGGAATGGTTTTCAGCTTTTGTTATGTGTTGAACAGAAATGTAAAACCTGTTTGTGTGGCTGACATTTCATCAAAATTGTGAAATCCCACCTGAACAGCGGTAAAAATCCTGCCTCTGCTGAGTTAATGGTGTAGCAACGCCAACAACACCTCACTCTCTGATCCACCATCTGATACTGTTAGACTGGGAATACAAAGGAGAGAGAAGGGGGGGGGGCAGAGGAGTTGAGACAGGCATCGAGACACTAGCTTGAAGACTTCGATTAAACCCTTTTTCTGCATTAATGACAAAATATGTATAAAAGAGAGATGAAGTTAAGATTGTGAGCTGGAACCAAGCCCACAGCACTCCAGGATATCAACGATCTGCAACAGCTGCACACTCTGATAGCTTTGCAGCCATAAAAGAGCAGTGGAAAAGGAGTGGAGAGGTAACGGTGGTGGAAATTAATTTGGTGCAGAACCTTTTACCGGCTTGACAGTTTTGCAGCAGCCGGCCTTGGCTCGGGCTGCTGTCTGTCATGTCGTTTGGAGGTTAGATAAGCCTTGCATCTCCAGCTCACTAACAGCCTCTGAATGATGGGCATGCAGGATGCTGTGATAAGCAGATATAACCACTTCTGCTGGACTGATGTTTCATCAATGGATGTAAAACAATCTCACATCCATACACATTACCTGCACAAAAATGGGCAATGACACTTTTTCACAATGCATTTCCTTTCCTCTTTGTAAGGAAACCGCCATAAATCTCTATCAAAAAGGCCCATTATCGTTGGTGCTTGAAAGTGAGCTGCTCTAGAAAGTGGAATATGGATGAGCAGCTTGAGTTGAAAGAATCAGGACCACAGCAGACAAGATCCATCTGATCACAGGGAAGAATATTGTAATCTAATTCATCTGAATAGGATCTAATTTAATCTAATCTCTTACTGTATTCTGCTATGTTTTGACAACTTTTGTCACTTGTTCAAAGGCCTCTTTGAACAAGTGACAATTTGTTTCTTGTAGGACCAAAAGCAAGACATAGAGTGACATGGTATAGGTCAAATCACTTGACTGTGGACAATGGTTTATTTTAATCATGACCTTAATCTCCCACTAACTTCAAACGTTAAGTGGTGGCAGATCAGAAAATGGACACATGAATAATTTTCTCGCCGTTTATGGTTTTGCAAGGCCATAACTGATGAAGGTTTCTGAATCAACTCCATATTACATATCAGCATCTTTTTGCTCTCTAACCATTTTTTGTCCTCACTTATTATTGCTACTCTTCACCACAGTTTACAGTGAGCAAGGTCATCCTCAAACTGAAGTCAAATTGTGTATGTTACCAAGATTGTTATTAAGTCATTTTGACTTACTAATATTTTTATTACCTGCAATGCACAGTAAAGAATAAAAATGGAGATATCTGTATTTGAGAATTGACCATATTGTATTGTAGAGCATATTGTAACTAGGAGTAAAGTTCTAAGTCCAGGATGCAGTGATAGTGCTCTTGCAAACTAGTGCTGAGGGGAAACACACACACTGACAGCGTTAATTGTTTACATTGCATGGCTAACATCCCTAATAATTTTTTATGAGTTAAACAGAGTTGAGCTGTTTGGTTATTGTATGAGTTTATTGGGACTGTTTAATGGCTCAGTGTTGGGTGTTAGCACTGCTGCTGTGTTAGCTCATGCTATTTGGGCAGACTGGCTCTGTAGACAGCAGCAACAGATGATCCGGCGGGGATGCAGGACAGCCAGTGATAAGCCTTTTGGCACAAAAAGGATAATATTGAGGTATTGTTTAACAAGAGATGTTTTGAAAGATGTGGCAAATCAGCTCTGACTGGTTGTGTCAGGAATCAGATCAACGTCAGGCATGAGAGTCCTACGAGACAGAGTCTAGGCTTTTCTGAGGTGCATTCACAAGTTGTTTCATTCGTTGTAGATTACAACAATTCACCAAAAGTAAAAAGCAGGTATGCCTTATTGCATGAATCAAATCTTCATCAGAACATGCTGTTTTTAGCATGTAGGTGGTTGCGATTTCCCACAGCAAAGGGGATTTTGAAAACAGTAACATACACATAGTGGAATGAAGGGAGAATGCTTGCCAAAGTAGTCAGTAAATAGCAGGCTTATAGCCACAGTCTTCATCTGGTGAGTCGGCCTGACTTTCAGGTGAGATCTCTGATAAGGATCTATTGTGACCTGGTTGCCCTGATGTAATGAATGAAAAATATACTGACAGTTTCTTTCAAGTTCAACAACCGTCACATTTTTTACAAGGTGGAGAAGGTGGAGAAGTCTTGTTTCTTTAGAGTTCCCAAGTTTTAGGGAGTCTGTCCATGAACATCAGTGACAACCTTTCCTGACAGTTCAGGCAAGTGATGCTGTTTCCAAGGAAACAGTAAGACATTTGAAGCATCTCCACAGAAATGGATTTCAAATCATGACTGGGTGGATCAGATCAGCGGGGCTGGAGGAAGACTCTCTGTGCTCAGGCACGCCTTTTATATGAGTCCCATTGCCTGGGTTTGGTTCCTTGTGAATTTCATTATGGAAAATCCATTTCCTGTTAAGGGGTTAGATTGGGTCCAGCTGGATATCCAATCAGTGTGGATTAGCTCAAAAATGGGCTCTGAAAGTCTTATGGTAAGTCATCATAATGGCTCCCATCACCACTATGATCATTGTCATTGTCCCGAGCAGCAGCGTCAAGTTCTTTATTGGTTCCAATTTAAAAGATTTGTTGGAAGCCAACAATTCTAAAGTTTCAACTTCTGCATTGAGGGAATCCATTTTATGATTATCATAAACAAAATGACACCGCTGCTTTGATTCAACACAATTATTCACTCATCGTCATCGCCTAACGTTCCTCATGTTTATCATTTCAGCATCCTCATTATTGTTCTCAATCTTAACTCCTGTCAGAATGGTAACAACACACAGGATTATTGTTGTGCATCTGTGCTGAGTACTAATGATTGCTCGAGTGTGCTCTGCACTTCCAAACAATCACTTCGCAGTAAGTTTTACCAGTACTTTGACATCACTGGACTGACAGTAGCTCCCATACCCTTATTCAGACATTAGCAATGCACAATTCAATGAGACTACTGAAGAAACCAAAGAAACTCAAAGCCAGAACTTAAACCTGTGACAAAAAGACACTGTCTAATCATCCTCCCAATACATCACATATACTTGAGGACTATCTGACAATTTCGTAGTACACTGTGACTTCATATCTATTGGCAGTCAAAAGCTAATAATAAAAATCTACTGAGCATTAAAGAGCATGGGAGCATAAAAGAGTGCTTTCCCTAAAGCACTGTTCATGCGGAAACTGAGACTTGTAGCATATTTGAAACATTGAGTAGATATACTGAGGAGTGGCAAGGTAGGGTGCAGAACTACGGAGCCAAATATGCAGTACAATAATTTGTATGCAGTTATCATTTCCATCATTTACATCTTGGACCTAACTACACAAAAAGCCACTTTGACCTGTCTCTTGTTTGACCATGCAGATAGAAAGATTATGGTTATGGTACTAAAACATGACAGGTTTTGGTATGGATCACACAAACCAATCATAATGTTAACCAAAAATAAATAAATAAATAACCTGCCTATTTAATACATGAATTCATTGTTTACTTACTGCTGAATTTGTTTCCTGAGAAACCTTGCAGCAATGGTGTACAGTTAAGCAATTTCTAGCTATCCACCAATACTACAGTTCTTAGGGGTTACAATGTAGGGAGGCATAATAGTGTGCCAGGAAGGCTCTGGGTTCAACTCTGCTATCAGGCTGAAGCCTTTCTTTGCAGATTTTGCATGTTCTCCCTGGGGCTCCTCTGGGTGCTCCCATTTCCTCCTACAGCCCAAAACATGCAGATTTATTGGCACCTCAAAATTGTACATTCACATTCACACCTTAGCTGTGACCCTCTAAAGGAATGGAGGTTTAAACCATTTCCAATGCTGTTAGCAATGCTACTAAGCTGGCAGTGCCTCTTTCAATAAAAAGCTGTGAAAACTTAGGTAGGCCCATTTTTGTTGTCAGAGCAGTTAGTAACAACACAGTTACTTTTGTAGCTGCATCACACCGTGTCATCATTGTTTTGGTTGCTACCCTGAAGCAGCTGAAAACCTGTGAGTCTTGGCAAAGAAAAAACTTAAGTTAAAGACAGATGGCCACACACATTTGCAGCTCTCAAGTATGGCAGGAGTGTAGCAGAAGTCACATGTCCAAATAGCCAGTCGAATCACATACCTGAGATGGAACTGAAGAATCATTTGTTCTCTTATTTGTTTCATTAATTTAATAGTACTTTTTTTTTATTTCCATACTCTGTTCTTTTATTCATTTTTATGTAAAGCACTTTCAGTTGCCTCTGTATATAAAGTGTTCAACATTAACAAACTCACCCTGCATTGTTTTTCCATATAAATGAAGGTAAATGAATAATGAAACAGCATTTACACCAAGTTGTGTTTATATTTTGGCAGATTCTTGTGCACACTGCAAATCTTATGCACATATAGAGATTTACATATTCACAAAGGGAAATTATTGAAAAGGATCACTCCCACAGATTTAATTAATAAAAAATACCTTGTGAAGGCCATTTACTTGGAGAGACACAGTCTCATAAATATCATAGGATTAGATTAAAAATACATATTGGTTGTCGTGTCATATTTATACCTCTCTCTCTCAGGAGTAACAATTTCATCGCTTGCTGAGTAAAAAGGCAAGTAACTGCAGAAACACTCTTCCCTGTTTTACATATAATGAATACATACAGTATATGTTGCACCTGACACAAAAAAATGTCATTTAGGCAGTGATGCTGCTGCATGTGATCTATCAGCCTTTTATAGGTTGACGTGCAAAAACAAAATGGGAGCTTTTTTTGATTGGCTGAAAATATCTATACGACTATACACATCTGAAAAAGCTTTGGTCATTTTGCTGAAATGCTTAAAAATACATTTGTTATGTTTTCTTGACATGTGACCTCTTACGATTGTGCAAAAATGGCACCAGCCTGGCCTTCAGTTGCAGATGTTGTTTTTGTTGATTAAAGATGCTAAAATAAACCTTTTTATATTAACAGTGGATCAAATAGCTGCATGTATGTAAAAGGGCTTACTCACTGTGACAAACCTACAGGGGATTACCACCACAGGCAGCAACTCTTTTCAGCTGTGAAGCAGTGGTGCCCCAGAGGGGGTCGGGGGGTGGGGGTTGGGTCATGATACAATTGCTGGCCCTGCCACTGTATTTGCCTAGTGAAAAAAACAGCCAGCTGACATTACTGACTGAACAAGGTTGTGGCATGCTAAGTAATGCGCCTTTTTCAAAGGGATCCCTTTTAACTCACACCTTTAAGCAGGGTTTTTCCTGCATATCAATTTTGGTGGTGGCCGCCACTGCCGATTCCCAGACCGCCACCACTTAAAAACGTCAATGTCAGCAAAAACTCAGGCAATATGACCATTCCACATCTTCATCAGCTCTTTTTTGTTTGTTTTTTTAATATAATGACCGTAGTTGTCCATTTCAGCGCTGTCTTCACTAGTAAACTTACTAGTGTTTACTTACTAGTAAACACTAGTAAACAATTTTCCTCAGAGAGATTTCCTCCAGTCCAACGAATGTCAGTGTCAGGCATTGTCCTGATAAATAAAAAAAAAATAATTTATCAGGTCTGAAGATTTTGCTGCTCAACCTCAAGAAGCAGGAAGGGCCGTTGGCGGAGAGGAGCAACAGAGTGCAGGACAGACGAGGAGGAATCCAGGCAAAGAGTAAATGAATGTTATTTATACAAACTGCACAGACGATAAAGAAAATGTGATCCATTTCACCTATTTCAGCCACAGATGGTCATAATGTTCATACAGATTTTGCCGTGGTTAAATTGATACATTTTTGCACGGTGTCAACTGCATCTTGGTTGCTTGGCAACTATCATTGTCTCTATCAGAAGTAAAATTTTAAGATCGGCCGTGAAAGTTTCATTCTCATTGGAAAGTGATTCTTAACCTAGCCTATATCAAAGAGCGGGAGAAAACGGCAACCTTCAGCAGAGATGAATGATCCAGCCGTGAGCTGCACTGCTTTTAGGGGCAAACAGTGGGGGGGACTGGGGACGGTTGTAACGCTGTCTCTTTCAGCGCCCATATCAAGCTGAAAACTTGTGTTGTAGCTCTCAAATTTTGACACCAAGTGCTTTGACGGAGGCTTCAACCAAAAGCAACATGTACAACTTTTTTGTTTTATATTTTTCACTAAATAAAATATTTTAAAAAAGTATGAATAGTATAAAGTAGTATAAAGTATGCAGAAGAAATGCAGCACAGAAAGAGTCAGAAAACCCACTGGGCTGAATTGGAGCTAGCACCTAAGTAATTTAAACATTTTAGTAGGAATGGAATTCTGACCCAACACACGGAAAAAAGCAGCACACTCTAAACTGCAACTGAAAAACTTTTCCACTCCTATGAAACATATCTGGGGGCACTGGTGCAAGCATTTTTGTATCTTTAAACTAAGTGGTTTAGTTTCAGTAATTTTTTTTAGTAATCATTCTTGCCACTCTCATCAGCTGTTTTATAAATCTCCAAAAACCCACTCTACACAACAGGCAGACAAAGTGACAGACTAGCTGAGTATAGTATAGTACTCAGCAGCTAAAGAGCCAGATATCCCTGATGGACATCAGATGCAGTTTTACTTTCTCCTTATCTTAAAAGATAATAATACTACAGTGAGGTATTCACAACTTATTTCTGCTGCACCAAGTTGCTAAAACAATGTTTTATTGTTTGCTTAAATATAACCCGCATTAGTTGAACATTTTGGAAATCACGCCAAAAGACTACAGCATCTGTTAGTTAGCTTAACATGAAGGTTGGAAACAGGAGAAAACAGCTGGCCTGGCTCTGTCCAAACAAAATAATTATTCTACCAAAACCTCTGAAGGTCTTTAATTATATCTTCTTTTTTTAGTCCATGCAAAAACAGAATGCGTAAAAACAACAATTTGCCATTTTGCTGTGAGTTTGCAGATTACTTCTTGGCCAGAAGCTGCTGCCAAGCAACCACCCATGAAGTTACTGCTCCCTGGCTTGTTAAATGTTTAACTTTCTTCAGCAACTGGTAAAATTTGGATTGCCACTATTTTGTGTTGGGCAGGTGGGAATTCCATAAGCCTGCCCGAGCTTGAGGGCTCAAACTGACCACAGTGATCATTTTGGTAACTCACCTAACAGTGGGTAAACTTTAACAAGAAGCTCCATTCCTCACACTTCCTGGTTTGACAAGCACTCCCATCAGATCGGTCATGGATTTAAATTGCAATTTCAATTTGCAGTAATTTGACTGCGAAAGATCCGAACATGATGCAACTCACAGCTGGAAACACGAGTCACTTCTGAATTACTGTAAGTGTGTGGGAGGTGAAAAGCTGACTCTTTTGTGGTCAACTCTCCATCGTGAAACATCATCACTTTGCCTCAGGCGTGTTCCTGGTTAGAGGTGGCATTTTCTTTCTTCATTATTACCGCCTACACTTCCTCAACTGGATGGAAGGAGATTTAAAGAGATTAGAGGTGATGTAATGTTTTGTGACATCCTATCCTCGACAGCATCACCCGGGGTGTAGGCCAGAGACACGAGCTCCAGTGTAATCACACTCACACACACAATTACACGCCTGGGACCCTCAGTGTCACAGTGCAGGGACAGCAAGCATGTGAACTGTGATGAATAGGTGTAATTTGCAATGCACAAACATGCTGGTATGCACATTACCGCACAACCTCCACTAATATATTAACAAGTGCCACTGATATGAAGCCAGTGATCATTAGTGCTATTGATACTAATCAAACACAAGGCAGTGAAAAATCACACCTCCCAGAGGAAACAGGTTTTTTTCTACTAAATAATCAAACACATCTGCAGCACTGTTTATCCGCTTTATATCTAGCATCATGTACCCACAATCAATTTTCAAATCAGTCTATTTTGCACTTGGACTAAACTCACAGTGATCAGTCTGCTGTAAGATGTCACAGTATTAAGTTGTAAAGGCAAATGTCAGGACCCAACACGTGCTAATGAAAAAAAATATATTGTAGGACTGGTGTGGTTCATTTTATTCATGACGCCTCTAATCAATCTTTCAATCAATTTTTTTGCGGATGCAGCATGTTGAAATCGGCAATAGCAACGGCAGAGCCCATCAGTGAATGACATCAATCAGACTGGCATTTCAGCTCGATGCATGAGAGGAGAAATGGAAATGAGGAGAGTGAGCTTAAGAGTTAGCGTTAAGAGGGAGTGAAGTCAAAGAAAACTTGTTATACAAGGTAAGCTGGCTTTTCTTCAGCCATTTGGCTCTTCTGTAGAAATGTTTTCTGGTGGTTTGTGTTTTTCACTGGCGCACAGTAAATATGCTTTGTTCTTTCAATATTGGGCTTTGTTTTTAATATGCTAACTGGCTAACAAGCGTCAAGACGGCCATCCGGTTTTCCTTTTTGAATGGCGATTAAAGACAGCTGACGTCTGCTGATGCGGAGAGGTGTGTCTTTTCACGCAAGCACAGAACGTACGTACTGGTTCACCGTCAGTTTAGTGTGTTCATGTGCTCGAGGCGGAGCAGCAGGGGGCTTTCATCACCGCTAGTTCTCTGATGTGGGTTTGGTGTGTCTGGGCCTTCGGACAGTTTGGTCATAATTATCACATTAGCACATCTCACCAGTTTTCTCCATTTAACATTAATAAAGCAAACAATAACATCTTAATGATAGGACAACAGGACCAATAGAAGTTTGAAGTTTGAAGCTGAAGTTTTGCCCATGTATGAATGACGGTTCAGAAGAGTAAAACTTGGCAATATGGTACACGATAAATAAGAGTAGTTATTAAGGAACACTATGTTTATAAGGTAACAATTGATAATCAAATTAACTTACGGACCACTTTCTTCATGAAAACTAGTAACAACTCAGTAATTTCTAATTACTTTATCATTAGTTGCTCTTTTTGTGTGTGGACCCTTATCAAAGTTTTACATTATACTGAGAAGTTACTAAGTGGTGCCTCATTCTTTCAAGGTTATTTGACCATGACTGACCCTTTTTGTGCCTCCTCCTAAAGTCCAATATGTACTGTTTTTTAGGCTTGTAAAAATTATCTGGCTCACATCGGTTTTTCTTAGAGGGTCAAAAAGAAAAGCATACAAACTCTCCACAAAAACACCGGCATGGATCGTTATTATGTTTAAACATGGGGCTTCATTGCTTTGCAGCTAACAGCTGAGCCTCAGTTTCACTGTTAGGTCAAGGTCAAGGTTAACATAATATCTTCCAACTCAGCAAAACGGCATCTGACCTTTGCTTAGCATCCTTCTGTCATATGATAAGTAACTGAATATAGACAATGAACTACCTAAACACATGATATCTCCTCTCAATGATTTTTGATCTTTGTTTGCTCTACATTTATTTCTCTTTATTGTGGGATAACACCTTGAAACATGCTCTTAAACCTGATGAAAAAATAAATTGTGCCGTAAATATAACCAAGTGATTTACTTAAAAAAATACAAAACACCAATATTGACGTTCGTCATCCCCTTGTGGTCCAGCTCAGTGTTTGCCTGGAAATCGATACATGACCCTTGGCCCAGTATCTGACATTCAGTATGACTTTGAGGGGGATTCTATCTATACAGCTGTTTATATTAAAGCTCCCCCTCTGCTGTTTGCACTTCAACTATAAAAGATGTAATCTTCAATGAGAAGCCTGGTTATTCCCAATCTTACAGCTTTGCTTAAGCCTAAGGGCATCCAGGCGGCCGACGCAATCCTCTGAACTCAAAGTCCATTAAAACCCATCTTCTCAACACCATGTCACCATACTGTAAAGAGACAAACATATGCCAAACTTGAATACCTACACTTCCTAATTCTATTTAGTTAAATGCATGCTTGATCTGTTATTTTAAACAGCAGACTGTTACAGTAAAGCAGCACTGCTTTTATGTCATAAAAGATTTTTCGGATGTTAAATTCCAGAAAATTGCAAAGCAGAAAAAAACATTCATGACAATCTCTTTGAGCTAAATGTAAGTGGGATATGTGGGATTTTTTGCAGGCTATGACATCTCCCATCTGGCATTATTCACTTCCTTAAAGTGTCAACACAAGCAGAAAGCATAACAGTAAATCCACTGATGTTGGCAGCCTGAGGTTTTTACACCCCACTGGAGGAGAGCGTTCAAACCACCATTAAGAGGAGAGCAGCACTCCTGCTTCACAGTAATGTAAAGCTGTACTGTCCAGTGAAATACATAACTGACTCAATTTTGAACCAAACGCCTGTAAATTATGATGACATCTGTGGTTGCTGCAGATAGCTGGGATTGTCATTTATCATCAAAAAGACTGAAAGTATATAAAAAAAATGTTCATTCAAAACTTAATCTGCATAAATGTACAACTGAACACTAGAAATAAGTAGTAGCCAGCATACAAAGCTGAGTGGCAGTAATAGTGGAGGGAGCACAGCATTTTCCTGGTAAATACCAACACGTATGCACACACGCACATTCACATATCATCTGCCCCACTAAATCAATGTGAAGAGGAAATGACTATTCCTGCTTAAGTATCAATATACCTCAAAACAGAGACACAAAGGCTATCAATCTGTCCTTTCAATCACAGAGAGACTCCGAGACGTTGTCTCCTGTGTGAAGGATTTACAGCTTTGGGTTCATTCAAAAGAGAGGATTCTCCTAAAGCCTGAAACAGGTGGCAGGAATCATTGCTTTAAATCTGTAGCTTGTGGGATTTGAAAATTCAACAACCGAGATGCAGCCCACAAGTGAGGAAGCTTTCGACAGGCTGGGAATGGTTGGGAACAGAAATTATAATATGCATAAACCTTTACTGACAGTTCTTTATGCTAAAATGGAAGCAAATGTGGCAGTTTATTTGCTGTCCTGTCAAATCTACATAAATCTCCCAATCAGAGAGCTCTGAAAATAAAGGCAAAGGCGATCTTGATTAAACATATTTTCCTTTGTCTTGGATATTAACGGTGTACAAGAGGAGAAGAGAGGAGAAAGATTTGATTAGAGCATCTTTGCAACTCTTGGCTGACATTGTTTTTGTTTTTTTAGATGTTTATTCCACCTCAGTATATCTCATTAACTAGAAATCTTAAAAGGAAAAAAAATCTTCAGCAAGTGCAGCTGTGAAGCTCAGTTATCAAAGTACAACTCACTCCCGCATCTCTTGTTAAAGGCTCATTTTAAGTGAAAGGCTTGAAGTAAAAAAACAAACTGTAAAGCAATTAATGCAGCAAATTTAGTTACTGACTTACTCTGTGTAATTCTGAAGTTACATGAGTTATCATTTCATGTTAGAAATTTCCCAGAAAAAAGAATCAGTTTTTCCTGCAAAAATAAAGTCTGCAGAACCTTTACTTCCGATTTGTATTTTATAGTGACACTACACCCATTTTACATATCAAGGTCAGTTGTACTGAGTGTTATTGAGCCTGTGCAATCACTTTTATGTCTTGTGTGACTCTGGATGGACCTTTTGTCAAATCTGATAAAGTTATTGAAAGTGACTATATTCTCTACTGATCAGCCAAAACGTTAAAATCACTGACAGGTGAAGTGGAAAACTGACTGTCTTGTTACAGTGCCATCTCCTGCTGGGAAACCTCAGGTCCTGGCATTCATGTGGATGCCACTTGACACGAACCACCCACCCAAACAACACTGCGGACCAGGTAAACTCCCTATCCATGGCAACAGGACTTCCTGATGGGAGCTGCCCCTTCAGCAGGACAATGTGCCATGCCACATTGCATAAACTGCTCAGTAATGGCCCAAACATGACAAAGAGGTCAAGGTGTTGACCTGGCCTCCAAATTCCCCAGATCCCAATCTGATTGAGCCTCCATGTGACCTTGCAACCGACAGGTCTCAAAGGATCAGACACCACCGCCCCAGTCCCAGACACCACAGGACATCCTAAAAAGGTCCTGTGTCCATGCCTTGACATGTCAGCGCCTAGCCCGACCCAGGGAGATACCAGCATGTCCCACAGATGCATGATCAGATTGGGGTCTGGGCAAATTTGAGGGCCAGGGCGACCTGTTGAGCTCTTTGTGATGTTCCTCACATCCTGCGCTGTGCCGGTGGGAGTGCTGTTGAGATGGGGGGGTGTACTTCGTCTGCAGCTGTGTTTGGGTGGGTAGTGTGTGTAAAGTGGCTTCCACATAAATGCCAGGACCAAAAGTTTCCCATAAAATTGAACATTGCATTGCAATGACATGGTCAAAGTTATTCACTTCGCCAGTGTGTCTTAATGTTTTAGCTGATCAGCGAATATTTTTATAATACCAAGGTATTAAATGACAATGTGAAAAGATCACCTGAGCCTATGGCTGGTTGTCAGTTATCAGTAAAATCACCCATGTATCTTGACTCCACAGACTGTAATGGTGGCTTTGCATTCAACATTTGTGGATGTGGATTTTAAATTAAGTGGCTGTTTCCAAGCCAGGGTAAGTTCAATAAAAGACAGCATTGTGCATTATGAAAAGTGTAAGAACCAGTGCTGCTGAAGCTTGACCCATATGAGGAAGTGCTGCACCAATTTTGACAATTCCTTTTTCTAATCTCTCTTTTACCACCCCCACCCCCACCCCCATCCCCCAGCTTTATGAAGTCCTATACTAATTCGCTGGAATACCCCTTTAATCTATATCCTCAAGGATGGAATTTGTGTAAGCCTTAGCAAATTTCACTCACACTGTTAACTGCAGACGAACATGTTACTAAGCTCGTTTTAAGCAAATGTGTGCAAATATCAACTCAACTGAACACGCAACTGAGATGTTTCACCATGACCAACACCCACTCAACCCAGAAGTGTATTTTCTATCTTCTCCCCAGCTAGAGACAACAAACAAAGCAGAAAAAAAAACTTCTAAAAAGGACACATTTGCAAGGCATGGTAATCAATACAATTACCTAACAAAGAACATGGTACGGTACATGTGCAGCTCACCAGGGTCTGCATATCAAACACTCACATAAGGATCTAAGGGAGAAATAATCCAGGGACATTAATCCCACCAGCCCTCTACAAGTGGGAGATGTTGAGTAATTCCAACCTACAAATTGAGGATTTACACTGAAACCGACAAACACATGTAACACACACATACAGCAGCACAGCCTACTGTAGTGTACACATGCATGCTTGAAGGCTTACACACACACACACACACACACACACACACACACACACACACACACACACACACACACAGAGTTTACTGTAATCTGTGGCATGCTGCCTGTGGCACTGATGAAGTAATGCTGCTCCTCCATGATGAAAACGCTAAAAGACATAGCACGAATATACCTCTCAAAACATACATATTCTACACACACGTAAAGGCAGAAATATGAATGTGAAGCCTCATTCCGCTTCTTATCTGTGTGTGTGAGTATGTGTGTGTGCATGCATGCGTATTCTTATATACTCTATATACTATAAAAACAAGAGCTGAGAAAAACCTCTTCCTCTGACTACGTTATCACAATATCACAATGTGGTGGAGGAGGGAGGGGGCAGGAGGATTCCTGTCTTAATCCTTGACTAGTGTGTGTGTGCGTGTGTGTGTGTGTGTCTGTGTGTGTAAGCACATTCAAATGTATGTGTGTTTAAGTGTGCGTATGCTATCAAGAGTGTGACATTATGTATCAAAGGCGTATAAAGTGTGTCTTTGATCCGTGCGCAAAAAATATGCGTGTCTCCGTATGTGTGTGGTCAGGCTTGTTAATATTCTGCACAGTGTGCAGACAGCCTCCGGGTGCAGCGACACCTGGTCATGCCTCAGAGCGTCAGGCCGCTGTGGGACACCTCTGAGAGGCCTTCCCAACAGCCTGACACTGAGATACACACACATGCACCCACACACACGCACACCATCACCAGACCTACCCACAAGAGCTTTATCTTTTGTCGGGCTCCTTTCTTTAGCTTTTCTTTTAATAATTGGTTTATCCGTAGGCTGAAATCAGGGGGACAGATTCACCTTGGGAAAACATGACCTCCCCCTCCTAATGTATTATTGCAAGCATAGCTGTATAATTTTAAGTGAGATAATAGCATATATTGAAAGCACATGTGCTAGTTAAAAACTCAGAAGTTTTTTTTGACAAATTTAAAATATTGCACCACCTCCTACCAAGTGCCTCTAATCAGTTTTAGTGTTGGATGACATTTGGATGCAGGCAAGAGATTTGAGTGACCAATGACCAGATTTTCTCAGTTAATTAAAATACAGTGCAGCATACTTGGGCCGTATGGAGCCAACCCTCCAGTTCCCCCATGGACTAAGCAACAGCTTTACATTAAAACATTATTTAATTAATGCCAAAACATCCAAATTTATCAGCCACCAGATCTATCTTCTAATCAAGAGCACTAACCACATCACACATCTTTTTGTGCAAAGGGCATGACTAAAGTGCCATAGCAATAATATCAATAATGTAACAAATCTAAGCTAAAAATATTAATAGTAGAGCTGTAACTAACAATTCATTTTCTCATCAGTAAATCTGCATTGAATTTTCCTCATTCAATTAAGTGCTTACTGCATGAAATGTTAAAAATAGTGGCATGATGGCATTCAGTATCTCCCAGAGCCCAGTCATTTCTTCAGTATGCTTGTTTTGTCAGTTCAAATTTTTTTAGCACAAAATCATTTAAAAAAAAGTTATCACAGGATTATTTTCATATTGTGCAGGTCTACACCACACTCTTAATTTATAGAGACCCAATGACTCAGACAAACTCCCACCACAAAAATGTATGCCACAGTGGCAGGAACAAGCAGAAACCACAACCGGGATGAAGACTATGATGGGTTTCCTCTACTGGTTGGGTTTAAAGAGATAGAGATTTTGTCTTTGTCTCTTTTTTTTCTCCAAATAATTTAAAAAAATGTAAAAAAAAATCTAATTTGCAATTTAATATTTGCAGATTAATTTTCTTTTGGTGGACTAATCCATTAATCAACAATAATTGCAGCCCTGATATACATTTAACACATCTGCTTCAGTTGTGAGCATCATCCAGCTTTTATGCTAAATAGAGACTTCACTGAAAATCTCTTTTTCATGCTAGATATTCACCCTGGTAGACTTGGTAGGTGGCTGTTTCATCCTTAAGAGAACATTGACTGTGATCACCATGAATGCATGCTGGTTTTTATTGAATTTAAAGGTGATGAGTTAATTAAAATATGAGGAAATTGTTTTGGCTGTTTACAGTTTCAGTTGGTGACCACGTTTGCTTAAACTGGGCACTAATTGACTTTTACAACTAAATATAAGCTTAGAAAGCTAAATATAGCTTAGAAAGCTATATTTTAGGTGGAGCATCATTTTCATTTTCATTATCATGTATGCCACTAGATGTCATGATTAAATTGTTGGAAATAGCTATTACATGCATTTTTTTATGGCTTGCTGACTATTCGAAGTAATTCAGCAGTGAATATTAAAGGAACACTATGCAGGATATCCCTAAAAAAAAAATTATGTAGACTTTTACAAAAGGCAGCATATGACATTGTCTGTATCTGCAGACAATCTGCACTCCGTCTGCATTTTCTTATTTGTTATTTTCCCATTTGCTTCTTATTTTGCTGTGCTGAGGACATTTCTGGGTGTCAGCCTTTGGGCAGCAGAGTGTTGCCTCCAACCAATAATAGCACACAGTCGGGACTTCATAGCGACCAGGTTACATTGCTGTCACAGTCTCTCTGCTCTGTGGATGTGAGCTGCAGGTCTGTGTGTCTGTTTGATCAAGTGCAAGGCTGAGCTACACATACACATAACACACTCACGTATATAGTTCTCTGACTGCTTTGGTCTTGTCAATAGCGCTCCTTCTCTTCATCCACTGTCTTGCTTGCATGATCACTGCTGCTCTGACAGTCTCGTCGAGCTGAGGAGGGGCCGAGTTTGAATGCTGTGTTTACAAACAGCAAGCGACAAATCCTGCATAGTATGCCTTTAAGAATTCATGCTTGTGAGAAGACAAAAATCAACTACTCTGCCAGAGCAGCACTGTCATACACTAAAGCTAATTAATAACACAATAATAACTCAGGCAGGTTCATCTTGTCATTTGGAATATTCCAGCTAGAAGTTAGAATCCACCTTTGGCTAACTCAGTGTTTACTTTAATGATTGTGCAAACAGTGTTTGGTTGATTGAGTTCATCAGATCACATGATATATCCCCAGATAGAGGGCAGATGAGGATTGAAAAACTCCAAAAATCACACACAACTCACACAACTCCGCAGCTGCCACCAGTCACTCTGTGTTTGTATGACTCGGCCAACTTGAGAACAAGGAAACTGAACTTAGTTGTGCAATCACATATATAAAAAAAAAGCATGCACCTATTATTTTAGAGGTGATCATCCCCTTAAGTGAGAGTACACTGCTGCAGGGGAAGTACAATAACATTACAGATGAAAGCATCTCCTCTGTCTTGACAACAGCACGTATGCCTGAGAAGTCATCTTTAGTTGGAGGAGCTTCACATTTCAAGCAAAGGAAGGACATAATTAATATTCTCATCACTGAGAGGAAGTTTGCCAAGTTGCAAAGCATCAAAGAAGAATCAATCTGCGCCTCCACTGTACGCGTGCAGGTTCCAGGGCTCAGCTCCAATGTAATAAAATGGAGCAGGTATTTATCACCCAGGTCCTTACTATATACCCTCTGCAGCAATAGTGCTCAACTGTCTCTTTCTCTAACTCTCAGTGCCTCTCACACAACCCAATATCACCTTCATCTCACATAGACATGACACGTCATATGGTGAGAGCAAAGATCGCTTCCTTTCACAACCTTTTATTGATCCTTATAATCTGTCTTAAAAAGCATTCAGTAGATTATATTATGCATCCATGATGTACACAAGAGATGTGTTTTTTATTTGCTCTCAAGCTCAAGTGCAAAACGCAGGTGCTAATGTAAGTATTCAAAGAATACCGGGTTTGACGTGATGGAAAAGCATCCATCAAGAATAATTAGTCATAATGGAGAGGAGTTAATAAGAAAAGTAAAATTAATTATATTCATTGATGCCAAGCCCAACCCAGTTTCAGGAGTCTGAGGCTTACACTCAACAAATAGCATGTACCTCTTAATCTATGCCAGCCCTGTTTCCTAGAAATTACACTTATATACAACTCATTAAAAACAACAAATATGTTTTTGAGGGAAACGTAATGCAAAGCAAATTACGTTTCTATAATGACGAAAAGTTGCTAATTAACATATCTGGCAAGTCGCAAAATTATTTCACTTTTTTTCCACCAAAAGACAATTTTGAAATACAGTATCCCCTCCAAGTGACTGCAACAATATTTTCAGTATTATCTATTTTTTATAAACATTTAACCACAATCACAGTTTTTCCCTAACCTTAAACAAAGTGATTTTGTTTCCTGAACCTAAGACAAGAGTCTCAACATTAACCGCAAGGTCTGGTGCCACTGCTCTGCTGCTCCTCAGCTGCTTGTGTGCTGTAACACACACACACGCACACACGCACACAAATGCAGTGCTGTGAAACCTGACCACCTCAAGCGTTTCTAATTTTGTGGCACTGTTGACCGTACGGGACATCAGCTGATCACTTGCCACAGGTCTGCTGCTAACTAGCTTTGTGCCCATACTTAAAAATTCAATTGAATAACAACCAGGAGGCCATGTAGTTTGAACCAAGACCGTAAATTCTAAATAACACTACATCACAGCAACAGTGCATTAGCTCCACTTCTTCTGTTTTCACTTTTCACAATAAAAGACCTTGAGATTTACACTGCATCACAGCTTTACCAGAGGAACTTATTCACATGCTGAGGCTATAGTGATTAGTTGTTCAATACATTTTAATAGTTTGCTTCAGATTTTGGTCTGGCCTCTTCTCTAAGTTTGTATTCAACATAATAAGTTATTATCTAAAAAAAAAAAAAGCTTGACTGGTGTATTTTCTCATCTATCAGCCACCTTGGCTGATGAGTCAAAAAGTCCATTTTGGACACTGACACAAAAATGTAATTAAGAACGCAA
The DNA here is from genome assembly GCF_026936395.1 of Plectropomus leopardus. Classification (NCBI taxonomy): domain Eukaryota; kingdom Metazoa; phylum Chordata; class Actinopteri; order Perciformes; family Serranidae; genus Plectropomus; species Plectropomus leopardus. The sequence goes on along the minus strand of NC_142176.1, from coordinate 30,542,153 downwards.
TTATTAACATACAAACATAATTTCTAAAAAAAAAAAATAAAAATAAAATAAAAACAGGGTATGTTTAAGTGAACACAATTCAGTGGTACAACAGCTTTTTTAAAAGAGCTAAAACAAGCATGACTTCAGCAATGTCAATTGTAGCCATTATTTTTATTTGCACTTCGTCTCTACCAACAAACTATGTTTAACAAACACTGTACCACATATGTTATAAGATCAAGAACTGCAGACTTTAACATTTCATAAAATTACTCATCAGGACAAAACACAAATACAGCAGAATTACAATCTCACCTTCTGCTGAGGCCTGGGATGCAGAAAGCTGACCTTTCAATAAGGTAATATTCACACTGAATATTCTGCCTACACCCTCTAATTCAGTTATTTTCTCTCCATCCTCGTTGAAATTCCCTTTTTCCTTTCTTCTACCTGCAGTAATAAGATAAACAGTCTCATACGCGGCTAATGATCAGGAAACAGATGAAACCGCACTGCCCCAAGCTTAACTCATTATTGTTGCTGTATGTTTGCTGTGCAATATGGTTTTTCAAGTATATATGTGCATATTTTCTGTAAGTTAAACTTTAGCCTTATGTATTTATTGTTTATAGTTGAATGCAGCAAAACATCAGGAACATCACAGTGCGGATATGGTTCAGCATGTACTGAATATGAGTCTGTTTGGTTGGCAAAATGAATAAACAAAGCTTGTGAATATTCACTTGCTACTAATGATGACTCACACTGCCGCCGCAGTGTGTGGCAACTCTGATATGTACAGGAAGAGATAGGGCACTAATGAGCACTAAACACAAAGACAATCCATTTAACTCAACATATCTGCTGTATTGATGTTTGAATCAATCTTACACTGTCCATCTTTATTACCCATCATGAAAAATAGATTGAATTCAAATGCCACTGTGTACCTGTTAATATTTATGTTGTAATATTGACGTCTGAAATGTAGTGCGACCACTCTTTTGGGAGTTATAAAATCTTGTGAATTATGTTTATGTAATCTTTCAGACCAGTGGTTCCAGAGGCAACAGATAATCGATGGTATAAAGTATTTTAAAAGTTTTTGGGAAACAGAGGCCCATATTGACTCCATCGATTGTGAGTCACATGAACCTGAGTGGTCAAAATGCCGTACGCCTGTGATTTGAAAGTTATGGACAAGTTAAATACAAACTTTTTTGAAAAAGAAAAATCTGTTGTAAATCAAGCTATACTTTATGATTTTTTTCTTTTTCTCTAATTAGAAGCTTAAAAAAATAGGTTTAATTTTTAATGTTATACCCAATTGTCCATCAGAGACAGTTTGAGTGGCTTCCCGGTGAGCTACCAAATTATAGTTATGAGCTGAGATTTTTAATGCGACGGGCAATTTGTCATATGTTAATGCAAAGCAGCCAATCCAGGCTGACATAAGACGTTTAACAATTTCTGAAGAGTGAAGGTCCATGAGCCTACAGGCCAGTTTCAGAGGTTGGATGCACCTCAGGGAGACACAGAGAGAAGAAGCCCCTGAAGGCGCTTAGCGTGGGGAAACACAGTCTTCACACACTAATACTACACTTGTTTATGTTAAACAGTTTATATGGATAACTGATGCAATGCAACAAAGTATTTCTTATTTGGCAGCTTATTTGGCCTCTTCCTCGCCTCCTCCCGTGGCTGGGACTAAGACATGAGGAAAGGAAGCGAGTGAGGTAAGCGAAGACACGTGTTAGCATGATAACCGCAGGTGGAATGGGTAAGATTGCAAATATCTGACGCAGTAATTGTGACAAAAGTACAAATGTTTTGGGTGGTTCACTTGCTGTTTTGCTTCCAAACAAATAATTTAGTTATTTGGATTCAGTTGGGGTTGTGTTTACAACCCGTGTGATCATATAACTACTTGTGTTGTTTGTGATACCCCATGCAGCAAATTGAGAGAGGCAAGGCAAGTTTATTTGTGTAGCACCAACGACAAGGCAATTCAGGGTGCTTTATACAAGATATAACGGGGAGAAACACAAGGCAGTGTAAAAAGGTAGGGTGATTGTGATTATGGCAAAAATAATAATCACGATTACTTTGACTGATATTGAAATCACAAATATTTAATGATTATTTAAGACACTTAGTCACTGGCCTTCAGAACATCATGCAGTTACTGAATATTAACTCTTGTGTTCTGGTTCTGGTTTTAACACTGGATGTCCTTTAACTTTAAATACAAGCGAATTAAAAAACTGTGAAAGCTCTGTAATGCAGCCACGACTGTGTGACACATCTTGCACATTACTGTAGTTTGTTCACATTTAAATAATAATAAAACCTAACCCAACTAATATAATGTAACAATACACAGCATTTACTGTATCAATAATAGCAAAATTAATTTTGAGTAAGGATCAATGATTGTTTCACTATCTCTGGAGAGACACAGCAGACAAACTTGTCTCCATTATCTGTTTAGAAGCAGCTGGGAGTGTCACTACAATGAGAAAAGCTGGTCCACCTTAACAGTCCACCTTAAGGGAGCCTGGTCTGTTTCCAGTGGGAGGCTAATTTAGCTTGCTAACTTAGAGGCTAACATCTGTCACTTTAATCAGCAGCTGGTGAGCTAGACATGGGAACATGTATTGGGTCTTTTAGAGTTGTAGCATTTATTCTCTGACAAACAGCCTCAACTGTTGATGATCACACAGCCGAGTTTCACTTTATACTCTCTGCTCCTCTCACTGCAGCCTCGCTGTCACCGTCACCAGCACATACACGTCTGACTGCCCACTCATGCTTGTTGAGGCTCGAGCTCGCTCTCTCTCTGCGCACAGTGTCTGGATCCAAAATGAGACACCAAAGCTTCAAAAAAAACCTGTGCATCATGACTTGCCGTTTTCAACTTGTACCAAAACTTCTGTTTGGACTTTGGTGGGACCAGTGGCAGACCACTAGTAAAGAGAGTGCTCGATTTACAAAATAAAAAACAAAACAGTAGCAACATTGTTAAACTCATCATGCTGCACAAAATCGTTTATCTCTATTACCTTGTTTTGACAATCTAGGGAAGCAAAAATCGTAATCGAAATTGAAATTTGATTAATTGCAAAGCCCTATAATAAGGCAATATAAAGACACACATTATTTATGTCTTTATATTTATGTCTTTATTACTACTGCCAGTTGCAGGTCTGCAAACTCCTGTATTTGTACTAACTGGAGGCACGAGGAAACAGACAGATAGAGACAGGGACACAGGCAGACACATAGATAGACAGAAATGGTTGTATTCACACAGAGACAACTGTCTCTATCAATAGCTGCACACAGTAGAGTCGACTTCCCATCAGCTCAGTCCTAAGGGAGTGAAGGACAGGGAGCGAGAGAAAGACTGAGTGGATCAGAGTGGGAAGAGACAATAACTCTGTCTCAGATGATCAATACACTCTCAGAGGATCGATCATCTTTGGCTCCATCAGCCACTAGATGAGCAACCTAACCCAAAGCCTGTGATCGCGAGCCCCGACTCAAGAGAGGCCTTAACCGTGACCCCTTTGATGACTCATTCTGGACCAGATACTGCAGTCTCAAATCCACTCAGGCATTTAGCTGAGGAGTTAGAGATACTTTTAGTAAAAGGGGTTGGTGGAAAAAAACACTTACTAGCTGTCAAATGCTGGCAAACTTTGGCTGTTAAAACGTGTATGCTATATTTTCTAATTAAACCACTAACTTATTTTCAGGAGTTCAATTAGAAAACACAGGGGAGTCAGCTGGATCATGGGTTTGTTGTTTTGATTGATTATGGATTTTTGGGTTTAAGGTATCTGATGCTGTCCTGCTTGATAAAACACTGCAAAATCTACTGTGTCCAGTAAGTTGCAGTGATCCTCGATTATATGCAGGCTGAGTGAGTGTGTCACACTCAGGACATCCACTGTGTTTTACAGAAAGAGGAAGAGGAGACATTGCCGGTTCTTTACAAAGTTCTGACTGAAGCCAGACGGTTACCTCGTATATACTGCGTCCGTTTGGAGCATTGGTCCAGCACGTCCTCAGAATTTAGTGCAACACGTCTGCAAGATGCAATACGCACATGAACGGTAAGGACAGCGTCAGCAAAACAAGAGCAACAAACTTGCCCTTATCACAACATGCTTGATACAAAGCATCTATGATGGCTTTGCTTTCGCTTTTTCTGCTGTGTTCCTCCAAATTCACAGAATTAACAACAAAGCAACCTCCCTAAGTGTAACCATTTGTATCTTTTACATCATGCAAATTTGGAAGTTTTATACAGTCTGAGTTATCTTATATGCCATATAGTGGGTTACTTGAATAACAAGCGTAGTACATAAGCAAAAATATGAACAATTCTGTTCATTTTGTAGCCGGTTGTCTACACGAACATGTAGTTAAAAAGCAATTCTATCTCTGGTCTAAGGAGGATGATAAGAAACCTGTGGATCATGTGTGCTGTTTTCTGTTTGTACAATCTCAGCACAGATGAGCAAAGGGATAGTGAGGACAGCAGAGGTTTAATACCACCTGCAGTTGACCATCATGAATCTGGCAACAGGCTAATTCTGAGTTTCTCATCAAACCATTAGAGTAAGCCATCAAGTGTGCTTGGCCAGGCTCTGGAGAATTAAAGCTCGTTGTGATGCAAAAATGGAGTCAGGAGAGGAGACAGTGAAGGAGTCACCTGATCTGCTGACACATCAACAGACCCACAGGAATAACCATAATTAGCTTGAAGAAATGCTCTAAAAGCATTTTAATTAAATCGAAGCAAAGAATCCACGTAGGGATCTCCAATCAGTCTGCAAAGTAATAATGGGGGTTACTGTATAAGCTTACACATACACGCACACGCACACACACACACACACACACACACACATATATATATATATACATATTGTGCATACAGCTTATCATTTCAACTTTATTAGGTGCACTTTTTGAACTTATTAGGCACACTTTAAAATATTTTTAGTCACTTCATAGAATAAGTAAGGAAACTTACTGGTCCCCCTTTCTTATAGAGGGTGCATGGTCTCAGCTGTCTATAGAGACTGCAACAGTGTCTGCAACAGTTCCTACATTCCCTCTGGGTTCTATTTTAAGAAGACACCTATAATATTTATGCTGATGATACACAGATATTTCCTCTACTGAAATCTGATCTCCATTGTTCTAAGTTTATTCTAGATTGAATTTGAATTTGAAAATGTTATTACTAGATACTCAACGGCTAAACTTCTTCCAGTTGATTTTCAGGAAATCTCCAGGACAACAATGTTGATCTGAGCAGAAATGTATTTATTCATCTCTTTTTGTATTTACATAAATAAGGCCACTCTCAACCGACATATTATAGATTTTCCAAGTCTGGCATCAACATGTCTCACTCTTTGCTACAAAAGCTTTCCTGTCGGCATGTCAGAGTGCCCTTGAGAAAGACACCGAACCCTAAGCTGCATGCGATGGTCAGGCCAGTGCCTTTCATGGCAGCTTCACAACCACCAGTGTATAAATGTGTGTGTTAATGGGTGAATTAGAGACAAATTGTGAAGCACTTTCTGCAGTGAGGTAGAAAGGTGCTATAAAAATGCAGTACATCATTTTCCTTCTCAGTTGGCTGTGGAGAGCAGTGAGTGCAGGAACACTAGCAGTATCCTGAAGAATATTGTCTTTCTACTCCTGCCTTAATTTTTCTCCTCTTCTAAGATTAAATTTAGCTCCTTTTCTGTGTACTCCATGTTCATATAAATACCATCAGCCATTTACTCACAGTCATCCTGATAATAGTCTTCCACTGCGCTCCGTTTAACAGTATAACTGCAGTCAGTGTGCATGGATGACAATGGAGGGTGGTCTGGTTTGACAGCATGTAGATGTCTTTGCAGTTAGCCATAATGGGTATTCCAGGGTGCTACTTTAAGTCAGACTCATAGACAAGTAAATCAATAATTCAAGTAAATCATAGACAAGTATATCAATAATTCAGGTAGAATCAGGTTTATTCTGAAAGCTGTGGGAGGCACATGCTGCTTGCCTTTATAAACGTAAGCTTGCGTGAGTCCTTGTGTCTTTGAAACACCACAACGGAGGGTTTAAATAAAGATTTAGCATAATCCAAAGACTCACAATGGCAACATTTATGGGAAATACCAGTTTGAAATGCACTTGAATTTTTCTGTAAGGCTGGAAAATCCTGGATTAGCATTATTTAGATGCATGTCAATAAATAATCATGAAACACAGGTACAGCTCACAGTGCACTGGCTGCACCTGTATTAGAGACCCTATTGTCTAGGGTCAAATGGTCAAACACAGGGGAAATCTAAAGGCTGAATTTGGGATTGTCAGAGCCTATTTCTGCTCACTGAGCACATCTCCTCACATCAATCAACATCTCTCCCCTCTCTCTCTCCTGCAGTAGGCTTTCCTTCGCCCTCAGTCACACATAAAACCACACTAACAAATACACACATGTGCACATACAAACTTACACAACTGGACCCTCTAGTGCGGCTTTCCCATTGCCCCTGCCCACACAAAGTAGCATGTCAGCTCTGATTATCAGCAGTGTTCGCTGCTTGCTTCAGGAGCTTCTATTTTAGATCTGTTTTTCCCCATTGCAAGTGAGCACACAAACACAGGCTTTGCTTAGACTTGTCATTTCAATATTATCTACAGAAATCTGTTCGTAAAGAAGTGATGCTATAAAAAATGCACTGCTGTTTTGCCACTCTTGGCCTGAAAGTGTCATTTCCGTGTGCAGCTTCTGTAGCCATTTAAATTCGTGTTTCCATAATGCATGCTTTGTTTTTCACCCATAATGTTAAGGTGCATTAGGGAGGGGAGGCATACTTTTTGAGTTCATTGAGTTCAGACTCACTATCTGTCACGCAAGCAAAATATTATCTGTATATGCTTCTGAGTAAATAATAGCTAATTGTGTGCAATGTGTTAAGATGGCAAATGTGCCATTCTTTAAACAGTCAAAAAGCTAAAAACAATGTTCCTTGATAATCTGATGAAGTGCCTGTTTGTTCTGCAGCACATCAGCTGCAGTAATGAGACCCAGCAGTAAAGCATGACCACACCAAGAAACCGAGACAGGCGTAAAGACACAGCGAGAGATAAAACAGTATGTGGCAGCAAGAGTGTATAAAGGTGAAAACAGTGACAAATGCACTTCATTTCTCTCCCGCACATCCCATGTCGCTGATAGTGCTCTGAGACAGGTACATGTGACAGCGGAGAAACAAACACAGAGTCACACACAGACAGGCCGAGTCCCAAAGGGAGAAAGAGAGGAATAAAGAGTCAGAGTAAGATCTACAGAGAGAGAGAGAGAAAGGGCTGAGCGCTGTGTGATTCATGGGGACTTTTACTGCTTCAGAAAGGTGTCGCCTCCCATCACAGTTCAGAATCAGCTTGGTGTAGCACATACAGTAGCAGGTAATACTACCTCCTCCTTGCTTTGTCTTGCCTTCTTACTCTTTCGCTCTCTCATCTGTCGTCTCTCTCCCCTCTCACAAATGCAGACACAAACACAAAGAAGTAGAAGATTGAATTTAAAAGAGCGATCCTAGGCAAGGAAAACCGCAAAGATTGACACCTGAAAAGCATTTCCCCATGCTGTGCTCTCAAACGAAAGGCCATGATGTATCTAAGTGACGCTGAAAAAAAACGCACTGACTGAGGATTATAGAATGAACAAAGGCAGTGTGTGTGTAGCAGGTGCATCAAAAGTCAAGGATGGGGATTTCAGCCCTTAAGGGAGAATACAAAAGAAGAATTTAAATTACTTTCCCTGAGTGGCAATATTGTGCAACACAGCAATGAAGCATCATCACAATTATTTTTTCAGTAATAGTTGGGAAAATCTGCTCAAAATGTATTTTTACCGTGGTCTGGGTAAATACAAACAGCCTATTACTTTTGATTTCAAAAAGCATGAAAATAAAAATGATATATATATATTTTTATTCGTTTGTTTTTTTTGGCAAGTGGCCATGGTACAAGCTAGACAATGTCCATCAAGGTATCGATCTAAAATTACTGGATGACGGTAGGGATGTATGTACCGTGTAATGCATCGCGAGGCAGTTAAAAATCGATAAAAAATATGTGCAATTCAACTCGGTGAAATGACATATGAACTGCGATACTCTTTTTGAACAGCAGAGAGGGTAATCTGCTTAGGCCCCCTGACACGTGACGTCACTACGTGTTCAACGTCCTACATCAAGGACGAGACTAGAGACATCTCGCCAACGTAAATAAGACAAAGCAAAGGCTCCATGTCAGGCGATATTGAAAGAGAAGATGCAACCTCCAGTTTTACACCGTTAATGTGGCGGCATTTGAGCTTCCTTAAGTCAGAAAGTGATAAAGTAGAGAAGATAACAGAAAAGACAAAAACAGTCTGCAAATATGTGATGCAGTATGAGAGCCGGCATCAGGAGCTCTGGTCAGCCCCTCCTACGTACGTTCCTTCTTAAAACAACTACACAGCCAAACCGCTCTCTGAACAGCAGAGAGTGTAATCTGTGTTTGACTTCACTTGCTCGATGTGCCACATCACTATATGCTCAACGTCCTATGTCATGACCAAGACTAGCAAAGGCGAAGGGTCAGCGACAGGCAATTTTGAAAGAGCAAATGCACCCTTTAGTCGAAAATCGTATCATGAACCCAGTATCAGGAATCATATCGAAGTGATTGAGTGAATTGTTACATCCCTAGATGGCGGGGAGGCCATTAAAACCTGATGACACTGAAACCTCATCGCACATTATACCATACATAACATGCATATCTTTGGCATGACAAAGCAACTGAAACCTTAATAATGAAATCAATTAGGCTCTTGCCCTTCAGGTCAACAAACACACTAGCCGTGACAGTTGCTACAAGATTATTGACGACAAATAAATACATTCTCCATACTGCACCTGTGCTGGGCTTCTAAGCTTGGCTACCTATCTATTTTCTCATTATGAATGGTCATCACATGGTGAAAGCATTACTCAAAAAAAAAAAAAAAACAATTCACAGCCTCTTAAGGAAACTAACCAAAGACTTCTAGCTGTTCTAGCATCCTTACTGAAGACTATAAACAAAGCCTTTACAACCAAATACTCCTTAAATGTCAGGAAACTTTTATTTTAAGCCAAACTTTTACATCTACTCAATGACAAATATCTATATCTGACTTATTAAAAGATGTTAACAATCCATTTTTAATGCCCTTTACTTGCCCTTTATTCTATTTTTTACAATGTATGCCTTTGTTCCATAGTCTAATACATTTATGTAAAGCAAATTTGATTATATTTCTGGACAGGGGAAAAATCTTTTCAATATAACAAAAGCCGCTTTCTATTCACACATGGACACATTTGTATTATGTTTAACTAAAGCAAGTGCATGAAAGTGCCTACACACCAGTCAAAATTGGTGTAAAGAGAAGAAAGAGAAGAAAATGTGAAGAAAAATTTATACACACCTAAAAATAACCTTAAAGGGACTAGCCTGTTGCCCTCAGCATCAGTAAGGAACACTTAAAGGTCAGCCATATATTTGTAATCTACACCTAGAGTGAGAAATGTTATGTTAGTACTTCCTCTGTGATGGCCACTAGTTTGTGAAAAATAGGGGAAATGAGAAAACCAGTATTTCCACGGTCTCTAATTTTTTTGCAATGTGCCACCTTCTGTCTGCTAATGCTGTTAGATCCTAAAACACTGAGTAACGGAGACAGATTTAGTCATGATTCACTTTGGCTGACAAGATAGTCTTGACGAACTTTCCTTCTCATTAAACATTTTAAATCATTTTGAATCAACCTTGCAAATTACAGCAATTCATATTAGAGGCAGGTTTCTGAGAGGAATGTTGCGCCTCATTTCCTCTCATGTCTTTGAGTGGGGAGACGCTTAGTTAATAATACATCGTAGCCTGAGAGTATCACTTCAATCAATCAGAGGATAAAGTCGAGTTTTATTATCAATGTTTTATTAATGTTGCTTTCACCAAGGAAGATATGTGACCTGTTGATCAGCAGATAGTAAACATTTACACAGGTACTCTGTTTTTTTACTATTACTTAATGTGTTGTTTGTCCTCTTTATGTATTATTACCTTTTAAGTATACCTGAAAGTCCTTACTTTTACATCTGTGCAGAGATTTCACATTTTGAAGGGAACTTTATTTCCCTGAGTTTTATCTTTAGTCGTAATATTTGTAACACTTTTGTGACCCTCCATAGTCAGCAGTGTTATATGTTCCCATTTATAAATGGGTATATGACAAAGGAGAAGGCATTGCATTGGTTACATGAGTTCAAGATTTTACTGCCACAACTTTAATTATATGCAGCTTTTAATCGACCAAGTTCGCTTTGGAAAAGTCATCCATTGACAAAAAAGCAGTTTAAAATGCAGACCATTTCTTTCCAAAGTGTTTCACCTTAGATTTAAGCCGGTAACAACCTGCAGAGCTTAACTGAACATTATTTTATCCTTTACTATCCTTCACTACTATCTCAGCATTTTTTTTATGGCCATTCATAACATTTAGGGATGAAACAATTCCCTCAACTCACGATTCGATACTTCTTCTTCTTACAATCCTTTTTTTAAAATACAAAATGAGATTATAGAAAAAATATTTCTATATCAAATTGAATAATATTTTTTTATTTCAGAAGTAGGTTATATATGCAAATCACAAACTACAATGAATGCATTTCTGGACATTCACAATGTCCTCTGCTGTTAAAAAAAATCTCTTTTACTTGGGACAGAGGTGGCTGGTGTGGAAAAGTATGCTTTTGCTATTGGGGAAAGCAGAGAGGGCGAGTTTGAAGAACTAAGTTGACCATTTCCCAATCGTGGGTAAGAAGTTGGGTACTTTCTTTGGCTCTTGTACTCGTTTGGGCGAACGGGGTTGCAAATGCACTCATCAGTGTGGTTTGGCTGTGTAGTTGTCATAAAGAAGGAACGTGCGTAGGAGGGGCTGACCAGAGCTCCTGATGCCGGCTCTCATACTGCATCACATATTTGCAGACTGTTTTTGTCTTTTCTGTTATCTTCTCTCCTTTATACTTTCTGACTTAAGGAAGCTCAAATGCCGCCACACTTCCGGTGTTAAACTGGAGGTTGCATCTTCTCTTTCAATATCGCCTGACATGGAGCCTTTGCTTTGTCTTATTTACGTTGGCGAGATGTCTATAGTCTCGCCCCTGATGTAGGATGTTGAACACGTAGTCACGTCACATGTCAGGGGGCCTAAGAGGATTACGCTCTCTGCTGTTCAAAATGAGTATTGCAGTTCATTTTTCATGTCACCGATTTGAATCGCACATATTTTTTATCGATTTTTAACTGCCTCGCGATGCATCATTATATCCCTAATAAAATATGCTCAAAACACCAAGAGTGAACTGAACAGTGTTGTAAAGTCGGTGGGTCACCAGATTTGTTAGAATACATCCTCTTAGAACCATGAATGTCCAAAGTTTTGTGCCAGTCCATTAAAGAGATGTTGAGATATTCCACTGGATAAGTGAAAACTTTGACTTGCTGACCACCAGCAGATTCTCGTCCCAACTTGTCAAACCAAAGTTGTAGGATTCATCATCTGGGCACCACAGATATCTGTGCCAAATTTCTTGGCAATCATTTTTAATATAAAGATATCTATTGAAGCAACTTTTGGACATTTTGTCCCCTTGTGAGTTATTTTCAGATTAGTCTATAATAAGTCAGTTAAACTGTTTCTATGTTAAAAAACAGCCTGCGGGATAGTTTTATCTACTGATATGAACTCAGCTTTAAAGATATGCATTTGCGATATACTAGGTCACTGCCTTTCAAATAATTTTACAAAATAGATTCATACTGGATAACTTATATTCAAAGCAAATGAAAGAAAGAAAACCGTGTTGCAGAGTGTATTTATTATACTGCTGCTGAGAGGCAGAAGGGCAAACTATTCAAATTTTACTGATCTGAAATCTGTACGGTGGAAATGGACCATGTGTAGAATTTGAAATCTTAGTATCTGTAGTAGTAATAGTTTTTATGTTTTACTGTATTGTTTTAAAACAGTTATTACCATTTTTCTTTTTGACCAAACACATCTTTATTGCTGTTATATAAAGCACTCTGGGCTGCATCTTTGAAAGAAAGTTGCTAGTTATTAGTATTTTCATCTCTTAGCTCTAATTCTCCTAAGCAAGGTAAGGGCTCTTGTTGTTGTTTTTGTAACCAGAATATGTTCAATGACTAAACACAGTGGTGTGATATTCAGTCACAACCAGGATACCAGTATTAATGGACACTAATGTACTTAATGAGGTCATTTGCAATTACCCCTGCACCTCCAATTTTCAAACACAAAAGATAAATGCACCTTGTAGTGTCTGGGTTAAAAAACTATTCATAAAAAGTAAATACACTCAGGTTGCAGAAAACTGCTGCCATACCACTTTCCACCCTAACCAGTGCTGTTATTCAGTGTTTTGAATTTGACTGAGAACGTAAAACATCCCATTCCCTGTTGTGCCCTGATTCGTATCAGATTAGTATTGCAGTGGGATGTGGCCGATAAAATGTTAGGTATGTTTCTCAGTACTACATGAACACTCACCATTCTAGTTGGCATTTTAACCAGGACCAAATTACACAAGGGAGTCAGTAATAGATGACACACCCTCCATTCTACAACACATAAAATCAATTACAGGAAGACAGCTTGTCTGCATTTAACTTGTGGCTGATATCATAACAGTCGGTGGCATAAACATGTTGTTATTCTCCCTGTGATCCAAAAAGGAGGATTGAAATCTTCTTTTCCATAACACACCTGTGGCCTTATCTTAGCCTGACATCAAAATCCTAGTATTTATCCTGCAGAAGTTCCATTAAGATTCTGTCAGGATACGGATACAAAAAAAGTATAAATGTTTCCAGAAAGAGATTACAGTCTGACTTCTCCATATGGGAAAAGTTTCTAAACCATATACTGTACTGCTGGGTGTTTACGCATGTGCTGAAATCTACTAATGTCCCATCTAAATGCAATTTCTCTTGCATTTGCAGAGAAATTAAAATGCCAGGTCTATGTCACTGCTCTGCTGTGTGTGTGGGGGATTATATTATGTCATATTACATTATGTTAGATTAGATCAGATAAGATTAGATGAAACCTTAATTATCTCCATGACCTTAATGATCTCCGTTGGGACGATGCAGAGCAGAAAGAGAATAAATGGTGTGTGTGTCTTTGGGAGGGCGATGAATCCATGCTGTGTACATACACACTTAACATTCATGTCAGACTGAGTAATACCTAACTCAGGTTCCATGGTTAATCAAATGTGTAAAAACCAAGATGTGGAGTGTGTCAACAAAGAAAAGGTTAACCTCCCCAACAACTGAGCAAGAGGACAAAAAACAGATGGAGAGAGAGAGAGCAAATGACAACACACACACACACACACATACAAAGAAAACAAACAAAATAACCCGGGGCTACTCATTTATTCCTATTCCAACTGTTTATGACAAGGCTGAAGTGAGGCTTTTAATCAGGAGAACTCTTGCTGCTTAAAGGCATACAGTAAATAGTCCATCGCAACACATTTTGCTTGTGCATGCAACAAATTTGAATCAAAACAAGAATAAAGGTTTGTAAATACAGTACAGTCCTGTGTGATTCAGATTTGTTGAGTATTTGTACACACACGCATATACAGAAGTCTGAAAGATCAATATAAACTCAAAAGGGACAAGGTCACCCACCATGTTGGAGAAGCTCAGTTGTGTATGCTGTTCAAGTGTAGTGACCTTTGAAGGTGGAGCATCTGATTTAAGGTGGGAGATGGTGAAGCGAAAGTAGACGTTAGTACAAAAGATCAATAATCTCAGTAGTTCAACTTAAAGAGTCTTTTCTCTGCAATCATATTTATAGAACAGGTGATACACCGAAGATTTGAAAAAAATTTAAAGAGTAAAGTCATAATACTAAGAATAAAGTCGTAATATTATTGGAAAAGTTGTAATATTTTAAGAAAAAGGTAGCAATTCTATGAGAATAAAGTTGTAATATTATGAGAATAAAGTCGTATTTTTACGAGAAAGGGGACATTATACTACAGAAATAAACATAGTGGCAGCAAACTATAACAGACGAGAGCAATGGCAGCCTCCTTGACAACCTTTGTCGCCAGTTACCAAAAAAGCTGGAGGAGAATTCTCTGAAGAGTCAGGGATGTTAGGAGGTTGCATGAGGAGTGATACTCTAAAGGTCATACAGATACAAACTCTGCAAGTTCATCTTAAAGTTCCTTCGAAAGTTCTGTCCAATCCACTCTAATAACTGTGTGATCTGATTTTCAGTGGGTGGTTGTGTGCAGCATTTCAGGATTTCTAAATATCCATCATACCTTGATACTACCAAAGCCTTATCTTTAACATTATAATTTTATATTCTTTTAAGTATTTGCAGCTGAGGTTCTTGCTGCTATAGAAATATTTATGTATCATTTGCCAACATTAGTCACAAAAATAAAAGCAAGATATTAGATTAAGTACTTGCTTTAAAGCACGACTTTATTTTCCATCATTTTTTGGATTCATTCACTTGCTGGCTTTTTGTCCTATTCACAGCATGCATGTAGATGATAAAGTTATGGAAAGAGGGGGCTTTTTTAACAGCAGACATTTTGACTTGTCATATAGAATGAAAAGCACAGGTGCTACTAAAAGCATTAACAATCAATCTGTCCTATTCAAGTGTCCCAGTAAGCCATGGAAGTGTGACAGTGAGTGAGCACGTACAGTACCTGACTCAAAAGCAGCAAAATGAAATTCAGCCATCATTGGTTTTATCATTTACACCTGAATTTGCAGCAGGAAAAGCACAGCTGGTCATTGTGACATTCATGTCAAAATGACCTCTGTATAAAAGCCCTAAAACAGTAATCTGTAAAACCTGCAATAACAGATTTTTGGTCATTTTGGGGCAGGGCAAACAAGCTAGCTTTGATCACAACATTAACATGTTATCACCATTATGGGCATAACAAAGAGTTGCTTATTTACACATCTAGTAAATAAAGAACATTAATATTTGGATGGAGACCACCTTGCAAATGTAAGTCCAATAATCGCCCTAATTTTAGGTCTGTTTTGGTCTTCGCAAACTTCTGGGGGAAACATGGGGCTATTTAGCTGCTAAATGCTTCACTGAGTTCACCAGCCAGGCGCTAACCTTATCTGTCCTTCAGGGCTCACCGAATAGTACATAAGCCGTTTTTTCTTCAAAACATTGCTCGGTGACTGAATCAAAACAGTAAAGTTGCAGGCTGGGAAAAAAAATGAGCTGAAAGACTCTATAAAGCCTCTCCAGGTTCACATGTTTTTCTCTTTCTGTCTCCTATTTCTTCTCAGGCAAAAAGTGGAAGCCCACTGCGTGGCAGCAGAGAGGATGAAGGTCTCTCAGACAGATGAATTCTGTTAAATTACAGAAATATTTGTGAAGACTGGCACATATCATGTCTGTCAATGTATCCTTTATATCATCCCCGGGTTTTCTACAAAATTTATTTATTTGTGGTGGCCCGCCACAATCAAAAAATCTGCCACCATGAATTGATTTTATATTTTTCAAGCTGAACTGTTCGTTAGCAGTGCTACTGGAATATGTATGGACTATTTGGTTATATATTGCACCACTGTCAGACTGAGAGACGTCAGGCGCACTGAAAGTGAAACTTTATTGTAAATTGCACTGGGTGTAAAAGTTTGCATTTGCCAAGAAGTCATGAAAAATTCTGCCTGTGTTATGTCCAAATTTACAGGGACACAGAATGAGAAAAAAGCTGCTGACCCCAGATGCAATCTATAATCATACAGAATGATGCTGCTGTTATTTGGTTCTGTGTAAAAATGCAAAGGAGGCATAAAGAAGGGAATTCATAACGACCCTATAGCGCAACTTCTGTTTTAAAAGGACTATATATTCTAATTCTGTGGGGAAAAAATCCACTGCATCCTGTGCACTGAAAATATAATAATATGTCTGCACATACATATTTCAATACAAGCTTTATGGCCAAGGTTATGGTGTTTATCATTTTTTAGACTGTACTGATAATTTCATTTTTTGTTTTTTAAAATTAATTCAGAAAAACTGCTAGAGCTGAACAAAAAAAACTATACACAGCTGATGGTGGTTTTACCAAATCCCTGCACTGCAAGAGAAGAAATATGGACTCAGCAGGTGCCTTTGCTCTATCGGATTTATTTGGAGAGACATCTTCTCAGCCCAAAAGGCAAGGCTCTCCTGTGTCACTGCAGGATCATGCTGAAGATAAGGTCAAGAAATACAAACAGGCAGAGCCATTGGGCCCTCGTGGGGATCCAGTCAGCTGGTGAAGAAAGCAGTGAGCTGTTTTCTCTTGTATTTTCTATCTTAGCTTGAAATATAGCCTACTCTGCAGTACAGGTCCACATGAAGCAACACAGAGAGTGCAGAAGATCATTTCCTTGTTCCAGCCTGAGCAAATTTATCAGCTTTCATTGCATTAAAAAGTCCACGTTTCACTCTCTTTCTCTGAAAAGGAATATTTTGTTTAATTTATGTATCTATTTATTTTGTATTGTTATTAACTCCGAATCATTGTGTGATCTGGCAAAAATGTACAAGTTCGTTATGAAAGCACACACAGTGGCAGTCGCAACACAACATTCTTTGCAGGAAATGGTCAGAACGTATCACCTTGCATCATGACAGCCATGTGAATAACTGATGCAAATAAACCCATTGTAAGCTATAATATTTAATACCTAGTGTAAAATATTAACCATTACACAATCATGCAAAATGCAACCTAAGCACCACCATCATCATTTACTGCAAATCATCATCATCGACTCCCATCATCACAACATAAGCAGGCTACAAGGGCTGTACTCACACAAATACACCTAATGATACACACATCACCATCAGCGCCAGCAGTGTGATGAGCAGTTTAAGACAGAGCTGAGCCTCCAGAAAGGCAGCAAAGAGGAGTGTGTCAGGGTTGGGGGGAGGTTTACAGTTTATAAAGGCAATACCTTGAGCCGTTATATGCACCCAGCACCCGGTCTGTACTGAACAAGCACCCCGGCCTGGGAAAACGCCCCGAGCAGTCACGGGCAGAACAATGCAGATAGGGCAATACTGCCCTCTGGTGGACAAGAAATGTGGTGTTTCAGCTAAAGGAGTCACAACAGACTTCTTCACACGATGTCTTGTGGATTCTGGTCACGGTCAGCCTGAGAAATATTTCTGACTGTTCTCTTGCCTCCAAAGATGCCATTTTGTGACATTTCTGCTTCATGTGAAAAGATGACACATTTGGGTTTTGCTTTGCTTACTGTGCGTCACCTGACAACCACATTTACAGCCTCTTAGGATGCCGGTTCAGTACTTCATTTGATGCTAAATTTCAAAACATCAGTCATCAGTAGAAGTGCAATGATTAATGGATTGATTGTCAACTATCAAATTAATCAGCAGCTTATTTGATAACTGACTATTTGGTTTAAATAATTGAAAGTCATTTAAAGTAAAAAATATATATATATCTGATTCCAGCTTCCTAATTGTGATATTTTTCTGTTTTCTTTTCTATAAAATGAATATCTTTAGGTTGTGGACAAAACCCCACATTTGAAGACATCATCTTGAGCTCTGGGAAACACTGATCGATATTTATTGGCATTTTCTGACATATTATAGAGCAAAAAACTAATCGACTGATTAACGTAATCAAAAGGCTGATCAACAATAAAAATAATCATTGGTTGCAGTCCTAGTAATCAACACGATTATGACTGAGGTGACTGAATATTTGAATAATGATGCTACAATTACATCTTTAAGCTGATTTGAATTTCTTATTATCCTCATACATACTGTAATAATGTTTTTTTCTCTTGTACAACTTAATTATTATGTTATTGTGCTGTGTCTTTGTTCTGACCTGCCAAGGGACTGCAGATGTGATTTAGCTCTGAGCTATAATCAAGTACAGTGCATCCAATGGTAACATGTTTTAAAGTATATGTAGTCCCTTTTAGATAAATAAACACATAAATAATATAAATGAAATCACAAATTGCTACAATCTCAGTCACAGTCATTTTGTTTTAAAGATTTTTCTCACTAAGGATCAGCATGAATCTGACTGGGATCTATAAGAGTAGTTTACTTGATTTTCACTCTCTCGTGTGCCAAGCATTGCACCTTCGCCGTTATCAACATATCTAATGAAGCCTTCTCTCATCTGAATAGGTTGTTTTCATCATCCATCATTGTTTGTTAGCAAGCATTCTTTCCCACCTCCGGCTCTTAGTGCTTGGTTACAATGATCCCCTCTGCCTACACACTTCTATAAAAGGCACGCCACTAAGCTGGTAAAGACAACCTGTCCCCATTCTCTGAATACACACGAGCTGTGGCACATTTCATATTTTACATTTACATTAATTACCCAGAGCAGTTTGCAATAATAAAGCAGCTCATATACACAGAAACCTACATCACAAGAAAAATCTTTGGAAATTGTTGACAAAAAAAACCATTTATGAGTAAATTCACAGTTCAAATAAAGAAGCAGACAGAAAATCTCTTGATAAGCAGTATTACTTTTGGTCATCATATCCAGTGGAGAGAGTGGCTGTTTCTGCAGTCTAATAACCAGAGTTGCACATTATGAAATGCAGCTTTTCCTCTAAGCTCCTCCAGCAATTGAATGCTAACGCAGCAAGACATGTCTAAAGCAAACATTAACATATGGCTTATAAAATGTCCAAATGTCCCACTAATTTTTCTCATTAGTATAGTAGGGTGGTTAAATTGTTAATGGCACCAGCCTTTGGCATTTATTGAGAGATCTGGTGATTGGGGATGGAGGGGGTTCAATATCTTGAGCAGCTTACCCTGCACTTTGATCTCCCTGGTTGGGAGTGATAAGACATTTTTCCCTTGGGGTATCATCACAGTGGCACATTATTATTCATTACGACAAAAGCAGTTGTGATATTATGAATCAGTCAAATAGTCATGATAGGCTTTAAATTTGCCTAAACCTCAAACAAACAGATACACTGCATCAGCTGATGTCTCCATACGCCAATCTGAAGTATTATTTTACTGTTTTGCTGTGTTGCCCTGCAACAATCTGAGGCGGCACTAATAGAGAATGTGAAGGTTTTTTTGGATGGGGTGTTATATTGTTAGGCACGTGCCCTGTCACCTGGGCCAAGCAACAATGTTTGGTCAAACTAATCACGACAAATCAACACAGATCCATATGACTTGGCACATTATTTGCACTGGCTAATAACGGAGTCTTGACCCAAAAACATAGCGATGCAAACATTGTGCCGACCCTCCAGTCTCCCCCCAGGTTGCCCCGGTGAGTAAACAGCTCAAACAGCCGCAAACCCCTTTAGCATTTTAATGATGTTGGTGCTGTTAGCCCTGTTAACCTCCTTAGCAGTGTCAGTGCGGCTATTGGTGCTGACATGTTTACCAACGGTAAAGGGGATTTGCAGCTCAATGGGCCTGCCTAGCAGGAGACTGGAGGGTGGCTACCATATTTTAGGGCTAATGGGGCCTACCACTGGGATGGCATTACCAGCAGTAACTGCCCAATGCAAGGCGCTGCTAACTAGCTCCCTCCCTACCCAGGTGGCGTGTAGTGCAGAGCGGCCAAGGAGAGCCAACCACTGTAGACCCCAGGATATGCAGGATATGTGTTTTTGCATGTTAACATGGCTAGCTGGCAGTATGTCAGCAAATCCAAAAGAAAAGAAAAGAAAAGACATTTACATCCCAAAACATTACAATTTTACCACTTCTAAATGGATAGTGTTCTGAAATGCGGCGTTAAAGCGAGTCAATGGACCACCAGAAAAAAAGGAAAGGCCACTCTTGTATTCCACATTACATTAACCGGTTAGTTACCAGTTAATGGTTATTGTGCTATCAAAGGTAAAATTAACTGCAACAAACAAATCCCCAACTGAGTGCATACACTTTGGTTACAAAGGTAACAAAGAGCATACCTCACAAGATGGGGAATTGTCCTACACAACCTCATGTACCTTCACATTTTCTATCCACTGCCTTTGAGATCGCTTTCCTTTATTTACATCCAGATTGACTGGTGTACTTGCTCCTACAACCTTGCCACACATCCATGTTGCTATAAACAGTAAAACACTGGAGCTGTAGAGTAAAACCTTTTTCATACTGACCACCAGCAGCAGAACGCTGAGTGTCTCTACAATCACCAACACCAGTCATTTTAAAGTGAGAGTGCCGGGTTTCCTGAAGCAAACTATCACCAGCTTCTCAATTTACCAGTTTTGCCCTCAGCAATCACTTGCAGGCAAGACTGACCCTGACAACAGCAAATAACTAGATATTCTCGAAATGATCTTTTCAGAGTTTTGCAGGAAAACCTACACTCACAGCCCAATATAGGGTACTGTGTAACAACTGTATCACAGATCGCTGACGTTTTGATACGATCAACTAAATTACTTTGGTCTCAACAACATTTTGCATATGTCTTAATCACATGAGTACATGAATCAATCCTGTGCAAGAGCAGAGTACAGTTAAAAGGTAAAGTGTGGCTATATGCGCTGCAGGCATTCAGTTCCATTTTCATTCTAATCCCATACGCTGACATTTGCACAAGAAATTAATCATTCATGCAGACAGCCATGCATATTCACAAAACCACCAGGGATCCATTCCCAGGGAGTCCTCAACATACAGGCAAGATGCAAACTAAAAGACAAGGCAGTCTCAGCCAAGATAATTACACACACACACACACACACACACACAAGCTCACAGTCAATTACTCAAGTGCACTTTATGTCAGTGCCTATGAGGCAAAGATAAAATGTTTAACATAGCTAGTCACTGTGTTACTAAATGTCATTAAGACCAGATTGTGATCATGTTTGTCAGGCCTTTAACACAACATGTTGCCACTGAGGCAATACGGTCAAACATAATTCTTTAGCTTCAGTTGAGTAAATGATAAAAATAATTAGCCTATTCCCCTCTTTGCCAGGGCAAGACTCATACAAGAGCAAAGAGCAGTCAGTGAAATGTAACTTGATAAAAACCTTAGTAAACCTGGAGTGCAGTCATGTAATGTGGGACATCAGGTAAAATGGGACAAAGACAGGTCAACATCTTGGGCTCTTTTAATATTAACAGCCAGTCACCGAACCTGTTCTTGAGGTGTTGCTGTAATGTGTTTTGTATAAAACAATCATGTTTATTAGTTTAGATAGCTAGTACAGAACAAAGAGTCCAAAAATCAGTGGGCCCAAGTTTGCCAGGAAAGCCATGCGGCATGTTGGTTATAACAAAAATTGCTGTAGGTTGTTGCTTTTTATTAACTGTTTAACTTATAATCAAAATATTTTCAGAACACTCTTCAGTCTTTATGGAAAAGAGTGGATTTTTTTCGTTGTAGTTTTTTGGTTTTCAGTACTTTTTCTGAATTCTACTTAAATGGAAGAAAAAATTGACTTAAATTGCCACATTTTTCTAAAGTGAATACAGCATGTTATAGGCTACCAGGTGACAGAAAATTATGACTTATGTTAAGTGTGCCGCACCCTGTCACATTTCAGACATTTTGGGTATTTTTAGTCGCTTAAAAACATTAAATACGACGTCAGCGACAATACCATAGAGTTGGCCATGCCTGTCCATTGTAGACAATAAGGCACCAAGTAAACAAGCAACAAAATGACAGGGAAAGCATGCTTAAAAAAATGATTTTTTTTAAATTGTTATTTTTTGTGATTTAATTAAAAATGAGTGAAATGATTTGTGATGGATTTAATCATTTAACAAACAAACAAGACTGTCCCATTTTACCTTACCGAAAGTCCCATTTAACCCGAACATGTCATGATGACTGAGCTGTTAACGTGTTTGAACGCACAGAGTTTCTAAATTATTACTAAACATGTTCTCTTCACGGAAATATAGTACAGAACCATAACAAGTTATAAAAGTAACACTTAAAGTAGTATACAGAGTTTTAAGTGGTTTTCTTGGTAATCTACCAAAAAGTGTCTCAAATTACCTGACTTCACTCTACTCAAGTTTACAGCCTGACAGAATTCATTATTTCGCATTTTCCACACAGTTCAACAAAGTCGAAAATGGGCTGTGCACTTACCTGTTCTCCTTCTGTGTCACGTTGCTGTTTAATTCCGTTTGTGTGCGCTGTTCATTCGTGTAGTTAAGTTTTGCAGCGTTGTCCTGCTGCTGTCATGTGTGGAAATCCTCTCGAAAAGTTGCCTGAGATCCTGAGAGCATTGCTATTGTCCACTACGCTCCGAGCGACACGCAGAAACGATGTCTTCTCTGAAAAAACTAAGTGATCAGTTAGCCGTTTCTTTCTGAAGAACCACTCCACGTTGACTCTTCGTATTTTTTACCTGTGGTTTGGTTTGTAACAATATCGCGCGACCGGTGAAAACCGAGGTGTTTTAGGCTGCCTAGTTATTCTTCAAAGGGCATACTTTCAAATGTTTGCTATGTACTACCATCCATGATAACCACAGGTAGTAACTCCTTCTGAGAGATATGATAACTTCTGCTAACTAGCCTACAAACTAGCAGGGTAACAGGTATCAGTCCCAGATGGCATCAACTTTGTGCCCGGCTTTGGGCATGCGTATTGTTGTTTTTCCACACACATGCGTATTGTTGCTTTTCCACACAGAGCAGGTAGGACTATCCCACACACTATAAAAACTATTAGTATTGCGATTCAGAATAATTATTGTGATTTAAAATGATTTATTTTTCAAATTCCACCAAAAAAACTTTTTTTCTGCTGCCAGCAGGAGTCCTCGAAGATGACAAGACATAATGACATTTAGCAAAACAAATATGCACTTACCATATTTGCATCTGGGTGGAGTAGAGAGACATTATAATGGGGTTAAAAAGGGGTTGGGCTGAGAAAAAAAAAGAGGTGTTCTGATTCCCACATATGCTAATGTATGCACTGCTTCATGTAAGAAACGTTTTCACATCACACTGAAAAGTTGCAACTAACATAAATGTTTCTATGCATTTTAAATGTTTGTATCTATGTTTTGTTTTCCTCAAGTGGAATTATAATGTCTGGCATTGGACTAATACCTATTTTAAGGTCTAGAGTGTAAGATTCAGCAGCATCTTGGTGGTGAAGATGCAGATTGCACCCAAGGAAACTTCTCTCAAGTGCCAAGTGTGTAGGACAGTTATACTCAGCTAAAAGCCATATCTGGGCAGCAAAAGGGTGCAAAGTAGTCTGCCAGCCATTTTCTAATCAACATTGAAAATATCTGGAAAAACTAAACTTGCAACGAAAAATACAATAGATCTTAGTTTTCGGATGAAAACATAGTTGTTAATATCGATTCTATTTCTGCTAATGTATCCGCCTAAATCCTTCACCCTGAACCTTAAAATATTAGCGGGCTTTGTTGGTTTGCTAATTGAAATCTTAGCTTTGAAAGTGCAGGACAAGTTCCAAACTAAAGATAACTGCCAGAACTTCCCTGTCCTACGGGAACTCCACATGTACAGGCATTTATCACTTTGTTAAACAATAGTTAACGCAGTTTTTCATCCTACATAGCGTGATAGGTGTTTTGTCAGATAGGAGTGTTACCTACATGGGAAAAAAGAAAGGACTGGAGGGAGACGCCCTGCAGCAGGGCACTCCTGCTGAGGCTGCTATTTAATTAAAAAGACAGAGAATGTGTTCTGCCCTTACAGCTGGCATCAGCCAAAAAGTCACTTTTCACAAAGGGCATAAAGCCTGTAGGTGAGTCAGTACATATTACTGTAGGTGAGTCAGTACATATTACTTACACTCATCTGCTTTCGTACTTTTTGTACTCTTGAGTTCAGGGCTCCAGGTAGGGTCACTTTGCAGACCATTGTTTTTGCTTGATCCTTCTTTGGGACATTTAAGCCTTTAATTGTTTTCTCTTTCATTACTTCACACACAATGATTAATTGTATTGTTTAAATTGAAGTTGACATAATTTAGACAACAACACGACTTCATAGTAATTTTTACTAATACTTTATACTTATATATAACAGTGCCCTAACCAATTCTACTATAGATGCTTGGTAATGCCTCAAGATTAATATTGTAAAATCTGTTTCCCTAACTCCCCAGCAAAGACAGTTCATCTCTCTGTGTGTGTCTCTCTTTCTCTCTGTGTGTGTGTCTCTCTCTCTGTCTCTCTCTTGTTGTTGCAGTTTGGTCACTAGATGTAGCTGTAAGTCCATGGTTGCCTGAAACACCAGCAGGGTGGAAGGCAAGCATCCTGACACTGAAAGCCACAGTTCTCATGAGGGGCTCTCTTGATCAGTGTGGTACTGTTAATATGTTCCACACAATATGACCATAAACTGTTACAAAATGCTCTGATTATTTCTGATTGCTACGCCTACATTATATTCACACATCTGTGAAACCAAAATCAATGTTACAGAGTCACTGAGCAGCTGCGGCACATAAGATGGGGTATATGTGCCTTCAGGGATGTAGTGCACCAAACATTTCTGGGGGGGCACAGTTTCACTCAAACATGTCCTTAAGGAATATTGACACTGAACATATACACAGTAAAACCAAATGTGCGAATTGCCAGTTGGAATTTTAAAATGTAGCTCCCCTATGGAATGAACCAAGAAAGACATCAGCATGTAACACAATTAGGATATTTCTAAAGAAGCACAGAATTGAGGAGCAAGAGAAAGTTTCTATTTTATCAGGTGAGATCCCGTATATAACATATTTCAGGTTGTTTGATTTTGCATTACATCCATAAATGATTGCTAAAATGCACCTTAATGGTGTTGTTTACTGGAATGAAACGGTACGCAGCATCTCAGCCTGTCCTCAGGTCTTTTCAGATGAAGGCAGACTCAAACCAGTGGTTTTAGGTGACTGGATAACTCCTACAACCTGAGGATAAAGTGTCATCAGGGACTGACTATGACAAACCTCCTGTAGAGCATACGAGGCTAAGTCACTTCAAAAAGCAAAGACCCTTACTTTGAATTGTTATTCTCATATTTGTTGACACAATCACTCAACAGTAACTCAGAGGGATCTTATTTTAGTATGCAGTTATTTCTGTATGTGTGAAAACAAGAGTATGGCTTCTATGTAGCCTCAGTGTATCAGGTCAAACACTGAATGTAACAGGAATGATTATATGTTTTGCACTGCATCCACATTTCATAATGTCTGATGTGATTTGTAGCATTTTTAGTATGTTTTTTTTGTTTGGTTAAATGTTGTTCATATTTATATATTTATGTTAAACAATTGACATGCATTGACATTGACATTTTTTTTCTGACAATGACTGAAATCAATCAATCGAGAGAAGTAATTGAAAATAATCCACACTGCACAAAAGCACACTGCTTTGTCATGCAAAATAAAATTAAAAACCCTTTTAGAAAACAAAACAAAACAAACACACACAGGACCAAAATCTGTCGACTTTCAACAGAGGAAGAAGTATCATTTCAAATCTCAAGCAAACACTTACGAGCAGAGTATGATTATAGAATTATAGGCAAGAGTTTGAAAAAAATGTACTTGCACAAAGAGTGTTCTATTATTTGTTATCAATGATCAACATGCAAGCTGCAGTTTATTGTTGTTGCTCACTGAGGTGAAACTTACACACACAACACAACTGCTAGAGTTTCGCAGCTAGATTTCACAAATGTTTTTCATTTAAAGTGTTCATTTTTATAATGCAAAATATCGCATATAACCCCCAACCAGTGTTCAAACCAGAACTGTTTTGCTGTGGGGTGACAGTGCTAGCTACTACATCACTGTGCCACCATATTTTATATGATCATATGCTTTATTGTTCATTCTTAATTTAAGTAACTTAAGCTTGTAAATAAATATAATGAAGCAAAAACTGGAATGTCGTCCTTTGTAATGTGTGGAAGATCAGCCTTAAGTATAAAATTAAAATAATCAAGTGAAGTACAAGTACCTGAATATTGAGATATATAAGTATATGTGCTTAGTTACTTTCAATCACTGTCATCTGCACACCTTTTTGAATAGTAGTGCTTGAACTGTGCTTTATATTTGTGTACCTATGTTTATAGTGTTTCAGATGTCCACTGTGCAAAAAGAGGAATTATTAAATGCATATATGGGCTTGAGATGGCAGCCTTTTTAAGCACTGAATTACTCCAACACGCAGAAAAAGATTGAGAAGGAGACCGACGAGGGGGAGGGAGGGCGGAAACACTTTGTTTACTTTGCTTGATCAGACAGCCATATAGTCATTTAGTCGGTTCCTAATTGCTGAGTAATCGTCTGATTGTAACCATTTGCTGCTTGCAATCTGTGTTAGCAAGCAAATACTTTAATCAGGTTTATATCAAACAGTTGCCTGTAAAAACATGACATTTACAACAGAGCGCTATAAAGCTGTGTAAGCCAATCAATAAGCACACACACACGCAAACAAGCACAATGCATGATTTAATGTCAGCTTCTCTGCATGGAGCCGAGCCAAACAGCAACACAACACACCCACTAACTCCTCTCTGCCACTCTTCATCTCTTCTGTCTTCGTCTATGTGTCTCTTTGTCTCTTGTTTAATTTACCTAAATGTGAGAAATATTCAAATCTAAATGTCAAATGTGCAAATGAGGTCCAAATGCCAAATTCATTCATGATGATAGTTCATCAAAATAAATGGATAAAAACAAACAATATTTTAATTATTGACTGACATACTTACAGCTGTGAAAGTCTTTGGTTTGTTATTTTACATATTGTATAATATCACAGTGCTGAAAGTATCATGTTCCAGAGTGGAAAATAACCATAAGCCATTGTGAGTAAGTAAGAGAGTAAGTAAGATGTTGAATTCATTTTATTTTACTCCACATTTTTTACTCTTTTGCCTTGTAAATCGGTGTAAGTGAGTAGTGAAGTTTGAGGTGCTCAGACCTTTGAAATGCAGTACAGACTCTCAAACAATGAATACAATCAGTAACAAGGATGGATTACTGAACAAGCCTAATGGGCACGGGCTGAGAGGCCCAAAGTATCGGGCCCCCCTTGGCCCTCACTTGCAAAATGTCTCTCAAGTTAACAAGTATATCAGCCAGGAGGAGACTGAAATTGACCACAAAGAGATACAAAAAGACCACAAAGAGATGCAAAGGAACTGTAAAGAGACACAAAACAACTACAAGAAGAGGCAAAAAAACCCAAAACACAAAGTGACTGAAATAGGCATAAAATGAATTTAAAGAGACCACAAAGACTGTGTGTCTTGGGCCTATATAGGGCATACCTTTGCCCAGGGCCCAATTATCTCATTGTCCGCCTATGACCAATACCTCTAACAAAAGTGTAAGTTGTTTTTTTTTATTGACATTATGACATACAGATGTTAACACTATGCTGGTGTCTTGTACAACTACAGTGTAAATGATTTTAAAAGTATGTTTTTGTTAGACAAAAATAAAATGAAATTCATCCAAGTAGAGCTCAACTTTCTCATAGGTAAAATCACTTCATGCTGCTATATATACCTTAAATGCCACACCTAAAACTGCCTAGTTCATGTGGTCATTGGTCTTTTTTTTAATGTTAGCCACTGAAAACATCCATTGGGGCCGTTTTAGGCTGAAGCACTTGCTCCACAGCATCTCAGTGGTAGCTGTATGTGAGAGGGGGAGGATGTTTCTGACTGAGCTTTCAAACCAGTTTTAACCAGCCATTTGTGAGACCGTAAACCACTTGTTCTGTCACCATCAGCACCCTTTTCAACCCCAACACTTCTCCCACTACCAATTAGAGCTAAATAGCCTGATGTTGAGTATCTCTGTGGCTGCATTCATGCACCACTTTAGTATAGCACAGATATATGCTATTATATTATTGACTGACATGGCATTGAGGCTCCCCGGATTATCAATCAATCATGCGTTTCTGTCTGTTTGACAAACAGCAGCTCCTTTCATGTCATTAACTTTCCCTGCTGGTTATTGGATCAGCAAACACACTATAGTGTGCATATTCTGCTTGAGCACCATCATAAAATCATACACTTAGCCCTCCACCCACGGACTGCTCAACCTATCAGGTAAAACACTGCATTGTAAAGCGGTTCTGTGGGTCTAAATCAGTGCTTTATGGTGGTAAAACATTGGACATATTGCTTTTCTGTCTGTTTTTTTTCTGCATCTTTATCTTTTGTCTGCCAACAGAGTGCTACAGCTGCATAATGGAGCGGGGCTTCTCTCTGGTCAATGTATATCTGTTTTCTGCCTTTGTTTGTATCTTGCTTTCCTTTTTTGATTGATTGCCTGCTTCTTCTTTCTATGGTCAGTTTATACTTTGACAGTTACCAGCTCTGGAATAGACCAAAAATCCATAACCATGTTTGATTATATGAACTCTTATTAGCCTGTCTTGGCTGTACCTTTACTAACAAGAGAAGAGTGTCTTGATGAAGATAAATGTCATCTATCTTGAAAAGTAAACATTTTTCTAATCTTGTTTATGTATCATTAAAAAACCCTCATAGTTTTTTTACATCAGTACATCAGTAATATTTTCAAAGATGTTGGGTTATAATCTCTTTTATTTATTGAGAAATTCACAAAGTGTGAATTCTTTCTTTTTCACTTTCTTCTTGATTGTCTTGTTAAAAACAGGCATAACAATCTCAGCAGAATGATACAGTATCATCCAGATTGATCTGTAGCAACCACCTCAATTTTAAGATAAAATTCACTGGGAAATCAGCCCTGCTTGTTATTACCCTTTTGGAGCAAGTCAGCTAAAGTGAGCCAAAACTTTTGTAAGACATGTACAAGTTGGAGTGCGTCCCTTTGATCAGTGCGGACCTAGCACATTCAGTGCCCAAGGCAAACATCCCCTGGCATCCCCCTTCAGCCCCCAAATTTGTTTTATTCAGTAAAACACTGCATCAATGTACGTGTGCCAGAGTAATTTAAACCATATTTATATATATATATTTAAACATTTTTTACATATCTTCCTTTTTTTGTACTACCAAGAGGTGATACAACTACAACCAGCCGTTAACCTTAGAGTTTTGGATCATTTGTACCTTATTTTTATATATTTTTTTTTTTGGACAGATTTTTTTTCTTTTCAGGGGGTGCGGGGGTGGCACCTATGTTGTGTATAGGTAGATCTGCCTCCATTGCTGGAGTTATAGCACACAAAGTATATGCAATGAATTTACCTTACTTACTTCTCGTGGGAACACTAAAACCTGTTTTTTGCAATTCTAATGAAGCATCTGTGCTCTGACATTTTTTACAGCAGTTGGACCTTTAAAGAAGTCCTATATAAATTGCTGCCTACAACCAGTTTCAGCAAAAGAAGGACCGTTTTTTATAAATATCAAAAGGAGAAAATCTGCTTCCTTAAATCATGACAAACTTCTTGTGAAAAGTTGGCACTTTAACAGTCAATTATAAATGATCTATTATGGATAAAACAAAGTAGACTTCTCCATTTGCAATGAATAAAAATCAACAATCAGCAATACCAGCGAGGAATAATGCACCACTAGACCAAAATAATTAAGACAGTTGTTACACAATAAAAACACAGCAGTATGAATGTTAATGTTTAAACATAATTTTTGCGATGATATTTTGTGCCCACTTTTACTCCTAATATGCATACATAAAGAGTGGAAAAATATAAATTTTTAATAAACTTTGAAGTTTTTGAGAGTAAACTTTTTTGTAACCCCCCCGTGTTTCAGTGAACGAGGAAAAGACAGCTCCCGCCCCAGTTTGATTTTCTTGTCCCAGCTGCTTCTCTTTAATTTCAGCACTTTTGCTTAGACTGTGAATAAAGCAGCAAGAAAAAAAATTCTGACACTGTAGATGCATCTCCCACTGTAAAATAAATAAATAAATAGATTTTTTTTTTAAAAAAGAAGAAAAAAAAGAAAGAAAAGAAAACGCCTCCCGGTGTAAATGCTGCAATTTGCCTCTCAGCTGGTGGAGGCAGCTTTGACAACGGCTAAACAGCTCTGAGGCACAAAAACAATCAATACAGATTCTCTGCTCCATCCCGAGCCCACCTGCTCTCTGCTCCGAGTCCCACACAGGGAGGCAACCCCCACCTCCACCATCACAATCACTGTACATGTGCACACACAAAGACACACATATGCAAACACACACACAGCCTTCCTGTGTCACATACCAGAGTTTTAAACATGACATGGATGAAACACCCCACCTGCTTTAAAAGCTGTCATCATGTCTCACCTCGTCTATTGCACATTAATAACTATGGTTTCTTCACCTCCATATACATAAGGCTCGTGTGAGTCTTTCAGTATGCACACTAGGTGGTCCCTCTGCCTTGCTTTCTCATATTGCCCCTGTTATTTGTGGATGTTACTCCCATTAAACGCCCACTTCCAGGATTACAGCGCAGCTAGCCGTCAGACAATCAAACCGGCGCCATGACACACGCAGATTCCTCCAGCATGGTTGGGCTATACACTTTGACTCCTCTTTTTCATATTGCAGTGTTGTTGATGCACCCATGTTCATACTCAAGGTCCATTTGATGCATGTGTCAGGCGTGAGGTGGAGGTTTAACTGATTACATCAAACTCCAGTGTGGTAAAAGAGCACAAAGGTGTCAATCTGGGCCCTGTGATGGGAGATCAGTGGAACAGTAATGCAATGGTAGTGAGTTATTAAATGAATAAAGAGGCAGAGCTGCCGAAGAGTATTGATTTTTCACAGCTCCCTGAGGCTCCGAGGGCTTTCAAGGCAGGGGAAGGACACACACACACACACACACGCACGTACACATACACATGGGCACGGACACACATGTATGCACACATATACAGACACACATACAGAGAGAGAAAGGTTTAAGAGTGAAAGGATAATGGCCCCAGCAGTTGCAGTCTCACTTAAAACACAGTTTGGGCTCTCAAGGTTTCCCACCGGTCACCGATCGCCCGATAAAAGGACTCATTCGGAACCAGCCAGGTTTTGTTCTCTTTTGCTCGCCTCAGCTGTAATGCATGCACTCAGCGTTCTGAACAATGCCAGCCACACTCGCACACATGCTTTAGTAGATGCACAGAAGCAATATCTGTGTTTGTAGCAGCTTCCCCTGCCACCTGGGGCTCGGCGCAGGGAAGAGAAAATCAGTTAAAAACCTCTTAATCATAAAAAGATGAAGCATAATAGGTTTAACAAAAGCTCCGGTGTGATGAATGGCCTTATCTGATTAAGCTGAGCAATTTACCCTGAAGGTGAATGAATACCAGGAGAACCCGGCTTCACTCAGAGTATCGAAATACCATTTCGCTTTGATAATTCTCAAAAAAATACACATTATTGGTGTATTATCTTGATTGAAGCGCAAATCAATGATTTGCCTAATCCTGCCCGTAATAAGGCACAAGCACGCATGGCTAAATCTTAACCGCCTGAAGTTGAAGTGAGCTCTTTCTACAGTCGTTTTGTTTGACCACACTGGATATACACAAACGGAGGCTTCTTTGTGTGTCATTTTGATGAATGCCCGGGGCATTTTCACAGAGTGCAAATGTGAGAAAGCCGAGATCCATCTTGATTTCAGGAGTCCATCGGAGTCCATAAGGGGAGGGTCATTGTCCATCTGTTAGCTTGACGTGACACAAAAGGAAAGACAGACCACTGACCTCATACTTTATATGTGTGTGTGTGTGTGTGTTTGAATTTTACATAGATCGAACAGTACAGAGACATGTATCGCCGTCTCCCCTCCGGTCTATTTTCTCTCTGTACATATTCTTGTAAAGGCGTAACAATCCCTCCCTCGGCGTCCACAGACATTCAGAGTGATTCAGCCTTTGTAATGAGTCCTGAAGGGCCTCTTGATTGCAGGAACATGAAAAAGATGCAGGCAATTGCTGGCGTCTTGTCTCTATTAGATGTTGGAGCTCTGTCTTATTGATAAAAACGTTTTCTAAATAATGGTCCTAATGTAGCTTCTTTCTTCTTTGCCAGGTGCACACAGGTCACTCAACAACTCCTGCGTCTTTGATCTTTGGCACGTGACAGAAATGTGAGTATTCACCAACTGATATGATTAGGATTAAGTCCTATTGAAACCTTGTATTCTCACTTGGTCTGCAGCAGTAAGTGCTTTTGTAAGTGTGTTACAGGCTACACAATTGCTTTCTATTTGGCATTTGTTAGCTGTGTTTTCTGTTTTGTTTAACTGTGACGACGAGGCCATAATAAAGTGTCCTTTAGGTTAAGTGTGAACAGAAGACAGAGTAGGCAGACATGTTTCTGAGATAATGAGTCTTATAAAGTTGAATCAGTGACAGATTAGCCTGCAAAGCGATAACTTTAGTTTAAGAATGTCACTGGTATTGTAAGTGCAGATCTTGAAACCACTTTGTGTCATGGTGTGACTGTGAGTAAAAAAACTGTTATGTGTTTCAGCAGCACAGCGGATAGAATTTCAACCATTCACACTTCACAGTCGACAAACACAAAATAACAATGTACAGCAATGTACGCAGGATCTATAGAAGGGGAAGGCATCCGGACAGACAGATGCAAATCAGGACAGAGAAGCTGAACACATAAAAAGCAGAGAGACAAATAGACGTCGGCTAGGACAGACAAAAATCCCAGTTGCACTCGGCTGCGCTGGCTGAGCACATTCCCACCATTCAGACTGCAGAGAAATCAATAGTTTTCTTCTACACATACAGATGAATTTTTCCAGGGTGGACTTGCATTCCACTGAAAGATTCAACATTTATACATTTGCAAATAGAATGGCCTGTTAAACCTTTAATGATGAATGATTAACTACAAAAGCGTTATGTGCCCTGAGCGCAATCTTTGCTTATATGTCCTAATACTTTTATTTTTGAAACAGTTGGTACATATTCTAGAAGAATCATCTGCATGCAGACTTACTCCATGCTCTGAAAACTCAGATAGTTCTCATACAGATTTTCAAGACAAATCTCAACACTTTTACTAAATTAAGACATGTAATTCTATTTTCATCCCCTGGCACTTTTCTGATTAAAAATCTTTCATTGACCACTGTGTAATTTTTGTACATGAATGAAATGATCTTTGGTATCTTTTCTTTCAACTGGCACTCAGTCATGTAATGTTAGTTCCTAATGGTTCTCTCCTGCAACTTGGTTGGATGCTGTTGGATTGTTATAGAAGTGGATCATCTGGGAAATTAAGTATGGACTTGCTGGGGATAAAAAGTGTGATTCAGCTAATGCAGGAAAATGAATTGAGTTATTGCACATTTTTTAAAAAAAAAACAAACATTCTTTTTAATCTTTGGACTTGGGGTATCAAGTATATTCAAGTCAAAAGGCTCAAGTCCACATGAAGTTATGATTCACTGATGTTAAAGTCCAAGTTGAGTTGCAAGTCCAGTCCAAAGTCATCAAATTTGTGACTAGAGTCTGACTCAAGTCCAAGTCATGTGACTCCAGTCCACACCTCTAATGGATAATAAATACAACTGTTAGTTGTCTGAGGTACAACTGGTATCTTCTAAATAGTTCTTCATACACCACTAAAAGTTTTACTGGTGTATTTATTAATCCAAATATCAGTTTTCGTGATTCGTGAATTATTTGTTTCACGTTGAGTCAGAGGCAAAGTCTTCATATCAGCAGAAAGATCAGAGGACAGGACTAAAACAAGTAATGTCTTGACTGATTTTGACATTTAGGAAAGGCAGATTTATCCATTTTGGCTTACAATGACCACAATACTGATGAATGATCATTTTTCTAGATTTCAATCGCAGCCAACAACCTCAAGGTAGTCAGAGGAGATTCCTCAGTCTTGACTGAGCTGGTAGCCGCTGCCAATGTGTATTGCTTTGTTGTTCAGACAGTAATTACAGACAACAGAGCGAGTTGTATCCACAGGTGATGTATATCTAACAACACAGAGGAATTAATGCAGTTAGCACGGGCCACTGTAGCACTGTCTCCTGCTGAGAGTGTAACCCAACAGGCCTTTAATGCAGAGTGGAGCTGTGAGGAGTGCCAGCCTACGGTGAACTGATTCAATCCTCCCCTCCTGCCTGTTTTAACACAGGATCCTTTAATGCAGCCCTAACAACATTTGGGGAGTATTTTTAAACAAAATGAAATTGCCGAGGCGCCACCTCCGTCTGCCCTGGTGTGGCGTGGGATACAGTTCCCCCAGTCGAGCGCGCTCAGAGAGGCTGCAGGAATTTAAACTCCTACTAATGAAGATGGGGGGTAGTGCTGTTTCTCCACTATAGGATTACATTGTCATACAGCACTATAATGCAACTATATGGCAGGGGATTTCATGCAGCATGGCACAAAGGCACGAGCATGGGCGTGTCGTGAGGGATTTGTTCAAATATCAAGTAACATTTAACTCATTTCAATCAGATTAAATTAGATCATTATTTAGTCAATCCAATATACCAAGTTTAACAGGTTGCAGCGGCTGACATTTTCAACAATAATTTGTTTTCATGTTTTTCTACTTATCTAAAATATATTACAGAAATATGCAGTTTACGGTACACCCTGGCAACCTCTGCACCCATTTATAGTCTGTTCCTATGTTTGACTCCCGTGCACACAAGCTCACACACACATACACCCTATATGTATGTGCGTGCACATGCGTCTGGATGTGTGTTGTCTCATGTCGTGGCAGCTGTAGCCTCTGAATGTTTGATGTGACCACTGGTGTGAGGAGAGGATCTGGATTCCCGAGGTCAAGAGGGTGTGCTTTGACATACTGAGGAGAGAGAGACACAGACGAGGGGGACTCCTTGATGTTTGCCCTGTCGATAGCTTCGCTCAGGGGAATATTCTGTCTGAATGTGTGCGGAGCCTCCATCTTACTGGGCTACAGTTTGTCCATGCGGCCCTGCTGATATACGGTGGCTTAGCCCTTAAACTGCTTGTGTTTGGTGTCTTGAATAGTTCAGCAGTTGGTGTGTGGAACCAATGCAGTTAGAGGGAGGTCATTTCTCACCAGGGCACACATGTCAGAATCCGGGGATTTAAGTGATACGTTACATATCCTTGTGTAATATGTGTTTGGTTGTCATTTGTCACAGTGGGTTGATGGAAAAACAGAGTTCTGGGCAGGTAGCCCAGTGAGGGCTGCAGTGTGCCAGGATTATTTCTGCAGCACAGTGTCAATACACAGGGGTAGCTACTGTATGGCTCTATAGGTTCCTCTGGGTGACACTGTTGTCACCTAGTTTCACAAATATCTCTGCGCTGTGTCATGACACACACACACTCACATGCACACATACACAAAGGCTGCTCTTACACCACTACTGTGGAAAGCCAGGAAAAACATTTCTGCTCTGGTTGTTATTACTCTATTTTATTTTAGTTTTGGTTGAAGATTTACCTGATTGCACCTTCACATTTAAGAGGCTACCAGGCAACATAGAATTTAACTACATGTGTACTTTAGATTAGTTGGCTGCAGAGGCTCTGTTTTGATTTTATCAACTCTTGAGAAGCAGGAGATGGATTTAAACGTGGTTTGGGGGTGGGTGAAAGGTTCTCAAAATTCTCAGTTATTGGATTCAGTTTTGAAATGCATACAGTAGTGTATATAGTGTATATAAATAAATAAAAGAATTGATCTAAAATGGTAAGCAGCTGGCTCACCCACACAAAGCTGAGCTGGTGTTTAAATGTGCTAAAAGACAGAAATGTTTTTATATGTTATTATATGCTATTCGGTGTCCATTTCTGCACATGGAGTCAAAGTATCATTCAATATCAGTAACATAC
The DNA here is from genome assembly GCF_026936395.1 of Plectropomus leopardus. Classification (NCBI taxonomy): domain Eukaryota; kingdom Metazoa; phylum Chordata; class Actinopteri; order Perciformes; family Serranidae; genus Plectropomus; species Plectropomus leopardus. Next base: position 30,506,149 of record NC_142176.1, on the reverse strand, counting down.
CTACCATTTAGAAACAGCTCAATACTGTTACTGATCATTTCTCTGAGTCTCTGTCCTGAGAGGATCTCCAGGTGTGTGTGCGTGTGTGTGTGTGTGTGTGTGTGTTTGTGTAGAGACAGCAAAAGAGAGAGAAAGGGGGGAAGAGGTGTAGTAATCCATTAAACAGTCCCTCCATCTACGGATTAGGTTAGGCCATCAGGAGATGGCTCCTTCACTCTGAGAGAGGACTGAGGTGTGGGTCAAGCATTTAGTAATAAGCTCAACTGTCCTATAGTGACATGTTACCAAGGTTACCAGCCTGACCCTGTCCTAGCAACAACTCTAGAAGTTCCTGCATCAAAGTGAAAGGATGTTGGTGATACTTGTGCAAGTCCCCCACACACACACACACACACAAACGCAGAGGGATCATTGTACATTCTCCTACTCCTGTAACTCTATCTTTCTACATTTCCTCTTTCCATGCTTCCCTGAATTCTCAGACTTGTCCCAACAAGACCCCATCCGTCCTTTCACTGGATGATGGCACAGTTTCATGTGGCCTTTTTGACACTCAGCAAAATAAAAGCCTTCAACTTAAGAGCACTGCCAGAGGTCAGTTTAGGTGTCTGATATCAACTGTGGTTTAATTGCAGGGTCATCTTTCTTCTGGATGGTCAGAGGGACTCTAGCCTCGACCACTAGCCTCAGTGACCAGCGGCTGCAGCGTTGAGGCCCCCAAGAACGCTGATGCACCATTTGTCTGAGGCATGTTCTGGTCCACATGATGGATGACATGCGCTGATGCACAAGCTCTAAGTGATTGGGGAAGATTGAAGATATCCAATTCACTTACAGTAGCTTTGCTCTCCATTCCATAACCAGGCAATCACAGCGATGGGCACGTGTGAAATGTTCAAGTATGTGTTGGATATACCAGACCTGCTGCACTGTTACGATGCATAACCTGGAGTATTGTTGCTGCACTCATTGTTGAGCATCACTCTGCAGCTCTGTTGTGCTAACATAGTCATGTGTGTAGAGTTTGAGTTGGAAATCATATAGTCTTATTGTAGTGTCTCACTGATCTTCACACTACAAGTGTTGCTGGAGTTTAGATCTTAAGACAATTTCCCTTCTTCATGCACCTTGGACGTAGGTTATGTTGAGCCAGAAAATGTAAAATGAGCAGTGGTCACACACACAGGACTATTACTCACAGTATATGTAGATAGATACATAAGTAATATTAAGTAGTAAATAAAAAGCAGCTACATGTCACTGTGTGCTCCAGGTTACAGATAGAATAACTGAGGTTTACTAGTTTCCAGTGGTGAAGGACAGCATGGCCATCTTATTATAACAAAGGTTAGTTTTTTTCTTTTAAACCCAAACCATGATCTATTTCTGCAATGAAACTGCAATTATTTCACAATGTTGGAAATGCACCCTCAGGCCTACTAGTAGGTCCAGTTTGCCCTATCTGAAGTACAATTATTGTAGTGATAACAACTATTAATCGCCATTTAAAAGGGAGCAGATTTTATCCCCTCCTTACAAAAAAAGTTTACCATAGTTAACTCTAAAAAAAATGTAGTAAGTTAAATTGTTTTTAAATAAATAAAAAATATATAAAAACAATAAAAATAAAAATCATTTCCCCATTAGATGCTGAAATATAATGAGCCTGAAAAAAACATAACAATACACTACTTAACTAACTATCACTCAACTAATCAGTCATTATTAACCATATACATTTTATTTATATATAAATACATAATTAAAATGTTAGATGAAAAAAAGGCAGTTGAAAATATGGATATATTTTACCAGTGTAAACAAATAACAAATAACAAATATTTAATATAAGGAACAATTCTAACTTAGGTGTTAACCTAGATTTAATGTCAATCCGTTTCTGAGAGAGAGAGAGAGAGAAAGAGAAGGTACCAGATCCTGTATTTTTGTTTTGATGGAGAACTTGTTTACATCTGGATCATGTTACTTTTTATTTTAATGGAAATCTGCAGAATGAGCTGTGTGCTTTCCCTTCATATGGAGCCCCTCCCTGTCTACTCTACTATATTTCCTGTCTCCAACTCTTTAACGAGGAAACATATGCTGAGATGGGCACATCCTGAATCAAGTGCTACAAGATGTTATGCATCCTGCATTACAACAACAAAAAGATGAGAAAGTATTGATCATTATGTAGCAGGCCTCATACTTTGAAGAGCGCAGGATAATCACCTATATTTGGTTGTTTTTCTCTTTAGGCTCCTTCACACACACCGAATGTGATTGTCCCTCAACGTCCTTTATGATTTTGTCATTGATTTTCTTCACAGCGCCAGACTGATTTCCTTCTGATGAACCGCTGAGTTATTTTAGTTTGTATGTGTGACTTAGGATGATGTGGCATTACTAAATTTTCATGAACATTTCTTGGAAACCTTTTCTTTCTAATTGAAGATTTTGTAACCTCTGCATTTTCTATATGGTGTCATTGGATATTTAACAGATGTTTTTAAAAGTTTCACGTTAAAGCATTAAAAAAGTTTTAGACAACACAGTCCTAAAGCATCCTTATTCTACGGCAAATCGAGCTGTTGTGCCTTTTTTATTTTCTCCCTTATGTGAGAGCTCTCCTAAGGCCACTGCTGAATGTTTTAATCCTTCCTTTAGAGTGTTGAATGTGAATGTCATTGAATGTCCTTCATGAATTTGCCATTGATTTTTCTTTCCCATAAAGCAGTTTTCCTCAGGCTATGTGCCAACCACAGCTACAGGTAGCTGGTTCAAATGGGGGGCAGTTAAATGAAAACTGCATTTGAATTTTTTTTTTTTTTTGGTCACATAATCCTTTAAAAAAATGGAACAATCCTCTGGGAAATATAGATTATTCTTTCTTTTTGTGCATCAGAAAAAATATATTATCATGATCCTTTTATGTATGTGCAATATTTTAAGTGTAAGTTATCATCTTTAATTGAATGGGAAATAAGAGACTTGCTGTTTGAGTTTTAGTAAATCATTTAAAAACATAAGTTATTCTTGGCAGTTTCGTGATAAAAATACAATCCAGGCAGGAAGCGAACCAACAACGAAAGAAGGGATGAAGAAAAGAAGTGTGTGTGTGTGTGTGTGTGTGTGTGTTGGAGAGAGAGAGAGAGAGAGAGAGAGAGAGGAAGATGAGTGTATTTTTAGCTGCATATCTGTCACACGTCTTTCTGCCTTTGATGGCTGGTGTCCATCAGATCTCTGGAGCGTGGCGGCCTGAGCCTTGAAGCTACATTGGGGAGATGCACACACACACACACACACACACACACACACACACACACACACACACATAGGCACTTCTTGTAGTTGAGGGATATGACAAAAACAAGTGACAGAAAGGAAGCAGTGATGAGTCAGGCAGATAACAAGATATTAGAAGGAATTTGTACCGGAATAATATATAGCATTATTATGTGATACACGATAAACAAACACAATCGCCTTCTGCTGGCCGACAGTGTATGTGACAGATCTTTCTGTCTCTGGTCTTTAGGGTCCCAAGGTTTGTCATGCGGCTCGCCTCCTGGGAAGAGACTGTAAGTCTGGACACTGAAAAGGTATAGATCCCTCGCTCCCTGTCAGACTGCCTCATTAGCCTCTCTCTCTCTCTCTCTCTCTCTCACACACACACACACACACACACACTGGACATGCACAAACAAACAGTTAACCCTAAACCATTCACTGTGCAAGCAAATATTAATGCTAGACTTATTTTGCATCCATCCTTTATACAAAATAGAAGCAGCCCACAATGAAGGGTTTGGCGTAACAATTCATGTCAGCAATAAAAGTAATAAAATAATAAGGAGTGCTGAGAAAAAAAGCAAAGCTGTTGCAAGTTAGACTACTATTTTGACTGAAACTAATGATCTAAGATGGGGGAAATGCTTTTGTTGTTTTCTTGACTGCGGTTTTGGACATCTACAGTGCTGTGTCTTCTGTTCAAATCTCTCAAATCTCAAGTCCCTCTCACTCTCCTGTTCTGTCACTCTACTGGTTGATGTGTTATGACCATAGACTTTATAAAATAATGAACATGGCCACTGTGACATCATCTGTTGGTTTTTGGATTCCTGCCTCAAGTTTGGCATTTTGTTTTTTTGGAACCAGAGGTGACCAGATTAGGACAAGATACGGTTCAGACCCAACACTGACTGCTAGCTTGGTTAGCACTGTGCATTTACAGCCACTGTTAACTGTAATAATCCTAATACAATTATTTTGCTATTCAAAAAAGGCTAAATACAAAAAAAAAACAACAAAATGTACAACTTTAAATCCTTTGAGGGTCTTTTAGTACAACTAGTCTACCTGCTGAACAAATAATTTTTAGGTGACCACAACTTTTCACAAATAACTTTAGTGAACTGAAAACAAACTGTTTTGGTTAAGTTTATATGCAGTATTAAAATAAAACAATTAAAAGGAAATAAATAGATAACAACAGCATATTAATGGAAGGAATAAAAACCATACAGTAATGGTACACTGCTACCCATGTGCAAAATAAGAACACAAAACTCCTAAAATGACGAGGGAAACGGGAGAAGGTGGGACAGAAACCAGGCTGTATGGTTTGCAGCTCTCCTCTCCATAGGACAGGAGGCCTGGTTGCCATAGTGATGCAGTATTTCTCCAGAATTGCACATATTGATTCGCAGAGGCGTCAACGGCCAAGCAGGAGTGAGAAGAAAATGTGTGTGTCTGTGTATTTGGGGGGGATGGGCTGTAGGGGAAAGAGGAAAGAGAGGGAGAGCAGTGTATGTTTGAGCAGAATCACCAGACAGTGACTCGAGCTTACACACACACACACACACACACACAGGTTTAACAGTATACCTTCATGGGATAGCCCCTTCATCGCTGTATTTTCACTCTTTTTTTTCACAGTTTTTTCATGTTCTGTATTAAACTTGTTGTCACAAGCGATGATATTTAAGATTCAATAGCTGCCTCAGACTGCACATAATGTTCAATTGGAGTCTGTTTTTTGATGTTTAAGCTTGTCAGTTCAAACATAAACACATGCTTATTTCCTCTGAGCAGAGTGATACACTGAGAGCAGCCTGTAGGTGAACACCAGTGAAAGTAAAAGATCCTTCCTGAAACAGAATTCACACATGTAATTCCTCGTATGCTGGACAATTTAATCAATATTTGCGCACATGAAAAACTGTCTCCTAAAGCCGGAAAAATAACGGAGCTCCAGCCTTGTGATGTAATCAAAAGACAAAACCCAGAGATAGTTCTCTGATAATTTTCTGAGAATGATTTGGTGAATACCCACAGGGAAATGTTCCACTTTAAATGTGAAAAAGGTTTTCATAACTGTAAAATTGTGCTTGAACCTGAAAAGATACACGTTCTCAGGTGTTGTCAGCACCAACAGAAAAGTAAGCCGCGGCACGTTCACTCCAGCATGTTTGTGGTATTTAACAAAAATCTCGACCATTAAGTTGGCGAGCAAGCAGAGATGAAGGGAGCAGCAAGACTGTTTGAAAAGCTGTTTGGATGTGAAAGCTGAATTCCTTGAACGCTGTTTGAAAACTGTAATCCCAGCCGAAAGGTCAAAAGTCTCAGCAGGTTTTCTATTTGTGTCTTTGTGCTGCTGTTTTAAGCCCAGAACACGCTTTGTACTCCGTTCAAAGAGCAACATGAGGGGTCTGTGAGGGGATTAGTCTGAATGATGACGGCGGAGGCAGTGATGTGCGGGGGCGTGTGAGTGCGTGCAGATGCACATGCACACAAGTGTGTTGCTGCTGTCATATTGAAACCTTGTAAATGTTAAAGTAAACTTTTCAGGAGTGAACATAAAAAACTGGTGCTTATTTTTGAGATGACAGCTGGTGTGCTGAGGAACTTTTCTCTTACTTCTGACTGGGATATGACAAATTACTCTCACATGAGTTCTGTTATTTTCCTGCTCTGTTTAATTTTACTTTATCTATGCAGAGCTGCTGTTGCCCCTTCGTGCTTTTCCACAGACGAAAAAATAGATATGCTGAAAATGTTCTCGACTGTCAGCCACTGGAAGTTGTAACTAATGGCTTTGCACTTAGCTGGTAAAATTTTGAGTTATAAATTATATATTTTTTTTTTTTACTATCTGCAGCCTTAATGGAGGATAGCTGCTTGATACAGTAAGTGTGTGAGGGGAGCATCTTCTGGGAACAAGCCCCTCCACAATTGCTGGGCCCCTGAAAAGGCATGGGCCCTCCCCAAATCTGCTTTACTCATATCCAAACATGCATGTGCTCTCTCTCTGTTTGTTAGTTAAGATCAGTAAATTTCTCAGGTCATGTGGACGGCTGCCTGTAGTTTCACTGAAAAAAAATGACTCTCACATCATTTTCAGGAGGGGCGGTTTTCATTATGAAACAGGCATCAGTTTACTAAGGCAACAATTAATAAAATGTTATTTTTTGTTGTTTTAACATGTATAACGATTAATATTTTGATTAACAAATAATGTAGTTGTCATTGTTTATATATGTAATGAATATTATTATTGCTGACCTCCATGGCCTCCTTAACCCCTCGCAGCTGAGCCCAGAAAGCTCTCTTTTTTTCACCTTATGGGCAGCCCTGACTGGGAATAACATTAGACTTTAAACATTAGAGTAAAGCTTGTATCATCATTCAGAAAAAAATGACTGTATACCCAACTGTGTCACCCTAAAACAATAAGAGACCACATACCTCTTCAAAGTCCTCACAATCCTGTGTAGCTCTATAGGGTACTCCATTGGTTGTACCACAAATTCTCTACTTTTTGGCAGCCTTAGTTTTTGGAGGAGGGTGTGTGTGTGTGTGTGTGTGTGTGTGTGTGTGTGTGTGTGTGTGTGTGTGTGTGTGTGTGTTAATGTAACTAGGCCAGAAGGGGGGAGAGCGTAGCAATGGCAGTGGCCTAACATCCAAATGGACAACAGCTGATTAACTATTTTTTCCAACAGGGCAACTTGTGGATGCTTGTGAATACGTGGTTGCAGATATTTTGAATTTGTGCTTGTTTTATGATAGAAATTTTTAATAAATGTCTGATGTAAAACCAGAGACATACCATACAGAGGGATCACTTAAGTAAGCGCTTTGGTTTATATTGTGATGTAAAGAAACCCTGTCTTTTCCCTTTTTGGTCCATGGCCTTGTAATGTTGTACCAAATAACACTGAAGTATTTGAAATATCCTACCAACAATCCAGATCTAAACAGACCTAAAACACTTCGCTGACACGTGAAATGCTGCAGGCATAAGAGACGACCAAACCTCCTGTCTTGAAAGATATACGTTATGTTTAAGTTTTATTCCCTTCAGCACTTGTACCTATGGAAATCACAACAACATTCATGCTTGTTTCAGGCAATTTATTTTGTGACATTATAATTACTAACATATTCTACATGTATATATCTGTTAAATGATGGTACATAAATCTTGATATTAAAAGGACACTAAAGCCAATTAGGTTTGTTTTTGCGCAAAACTGTTTTATACTTATATTCACAGTTATACTTTATAAGATCACTCAATCAGAATGGCAGGCATTTTTGTTTTAAAGCAAAAAAGATTAGTATTTGTTTTCATAGCAGACATTTTCTATATTTTAAGACTTTAGTTTCCTGTGTCTCCATTTGTTATTTTAATGGTTGGTTGGGGGAAATGTCTCTCTGCTCCAATAATGAGAGAGTTATGAAAGGAATCACATATGCACACATCAGCAGTTAAACTCAAATACCCCAAAATGCACAATGTTTTGTTAGCAGAGCTAGATTAGTATGTTCAATTAGTGTGGCTGAGAGAAAAACAAGGCCTGTACAAGGCAAAGTTGCAGACGCACGTGCGCACACACACACGCACGCAGAATATGTCCGCAGAGCACATGGACAAACGTTGCACAACACAGTATACACAGCGTTCGCCCAGAGGTCCTCTGGCCAGGGACGAGCGTTGAATTTAAGAGCCTCAATCACTTTCTCAAAAACACAACTAATCCTCTGTCTCTCCACAACAAACACACACACACACACACACACACACACACACACACACACACAACACCCCTTCCCTCTCTCACACTCTTTTGGCCTCTTTCCCACTCTGCATTCAATGTGGCACGCTCATGACTGAGAGAGAGAGTGCATGTATGTATGCATGTGCTTGTGTGTGCGCCGATGTGTCAGTGTGTTTATTTGTCTTTGTGTGCATTGTGATTTTGATGGTGTGCTTGGAGACATTGTTAGCCCCAACAGAGGATTGCCGCCGTGTGTTTCAGCTCAAGGTCTCAGCCTCCGTCTCCGGCTGTGGTCTCAGCTCCTTCCAGCTGCTCCTGAAAGCTCCACTCTGCCTGAATGAGCTGCTAACCTTGGCACCAAATCAATATCAGCCAAACTCTTTGAAGAATCACAGATGGAACTGGCCTCACTGCTCTGCGCTCTCGGTGCTGTGCGATCAGTGTGTGTGTGTGTGTGTGTGTGTCTGTAATTGCTGCCAGCCTCCCTTTCCTGCTTGGCCTGCGTCCAGAGAGTTGCACAGTGTGATGGTGGAGTATCTGCTCTCATTCATGATTGAGGGTAAGGTTTAGGGTTGTCTAAAGACACCCCCACCCCCCACCCCCCACCCCTTACCCTTTATCCCCTCTTAACAAACAAACAAACACACACACACACACAAACATGTACACACAGCCACATCACCATCATTATCATTTTTCGTTTATAACAATGCCTTCGTTCTTATACCCTGCAAGTAAGAATAAGGTGATGCTTTCTTCATTCCTCACAACCATCTTTGTCCTTGGCTCAAACACACACTCACACACACGTGCTTCCTGTAACCCAGCCCGGTATCATCTGATCTGGGTGTTGCTGAAGCTGATCGATGGTTGTGTTGAAATATCTCAGGGTATGATGAGATGCTGCATTCACGCAGGCACAGAAACATATCAATAGCCTGGAGGCTTGCACCCATCGTCTCTGTTTCCAAATACAATTAAGTAGCTTCTTTTGTACAAATGCACTCTGTGAACAAGCAAACATTCATACAGATGGATACACACTTGGGTAGATTTTACAACTGATATACTGCACACATTGCAGCGCTGGTGAATTAAGAGACCAAATAGTTTTATATGGGTTGGAAACAGCTATATTTCTGAAACAGAGTAGGAAACCAGTCAAAACAATGTAAACTTTCAAAGACTACCATAAAGTAAACAGGAAAATCAACTGGTTCCAAACTGTTGGATAATGAACAGATGCCTTCGACCTAAAGGGAAGAGACTTGTTAATGACACTTAAGCTATGTTCAGGCTGCAGGCAAAAGGAGCGAAATCTGATTTTTGTGGGTGACTCAGATCTGGGTTTTTTTGTTTGTTTTTTCATAATGGTGTGTACATGTCTAACATTCTGCAAAGCAACCTTAGTTTTAATAGTCATATTTTAAAAAATGATCAACTTTTACATCACTGTAGATCAGAATTTGTCAAAATTCTACACTGGCAGGAGTCACTTGATAAAGTTATTAAATGTAGTTCTTGATATCCTGAATTTTTGGATGAAATCTGTTCCAGTGAAGCCATTCATGTCACGATTCCAACACCTTTTGCTTATACTCCTCATCCACGCACACACATCAACTTATAAATGTAAATCTTTACTTCAGTGGCCCCCATGTTTAATGCCATACAACAGTGTGCTACATTTGACATGTCTGTTATTATTCTTTTGTGTATGCAGGTTGGTTCAGGACTGTGACCAGCCCATTCTCATTCAGAACTCATAAAATGGCATCTCTTTGACAGCGCTTTTGGCATAAGATCGCAATGCCAAAGGTGTAAGGTGAGAATGTGGCCAGACAGAACTGAATGTGGTGTTATTATTGCCACCAGACAGCTGAACGGCACCTACTGCATTTGTGCAAGGGTGGAGTCACTTGAGAACGCAGCCGGAGGAAACCTCTCACGTCTACATGAAACACAGCAGGACAGCATCAGTTTGAAACGCTGCCGGTAACGACGTAATAAAAGGAGCATGAAGGTCCCTATAGGACAGGCAGGATGGGCAGTGGATGGGTCCACCTAACCCCAGATTTGTACCTGTGAGTCTGTTGTTTGCTTCCCATCTGAATGTGATGGGGAGGGGGGGTTCTACACCTCACCGTGTGCCTCCTTCCCCTAAACCTAACCATTCGTGCCAGCATGAGTGTTTGTTGACATTGGTTGGCATGTGCCTTTGTTGTCTAAACATGAAGTTTTGACATCCAGGAACATAAAGAGCAGATACAGAAGGATACCTTAAACATAAAATGTAGACAGGCAAGTTGACAACAAAGTGGCAATATGTGATAACTATGGATGAGAACATGTTGCCAGTTCACACTGGAATTTCATTTTTGGTGCAGCAAATTAAAACATAAATAAATAAAGAGATCTGAGTAGAAGAAGACCTCAGTAGCAGTAACTATTGACAGTGGTTTGTAACTTAACATCACACCCAAAGGTAGTGACCAGGACTGAATACTGCAGATGAATGATGAATGATGTATTTTCCTCTGAAATACACTCAGCTACATATGTAGATTAAAAAGCAATGTCAGAGGAGCTACTTTTGATTGTGATCCCTTGCTGCTGCTGTCTCATGTAAACTATAATTTAATTCTAATAAATGAATGCATTCATTTATTAAGTATTAGACTATAGACTATATACATGTGTTAATGTCTGCTCCTCTATTGACAAGCTTTGAAAAGCTTATCAGGGTGTCCCATTTCACATGTCTAGTTTTACTTGAAATCATGATTGTATTTATATTTTTTATTGAGTCTAGCAATAAACTTTGAATGAATACAGTATGTTTACATTGTAACATTGTTATTATGTACCTGAGGTCTAATATTAAGTGTGCAGGAGGATATATTCTATCTGACTGAGATTTTTATAAGAGGTGATAAGTCTGCTTTGCGCTGCAGGTTTCAAGTTTCTTTGCTGGCACTTGCATATTAGATGGTGATTGGCTTTTGTATTAGTGACAAACCAAATCTAGCTTGCCTGGTGTTGGTTAGAATCTCAGATTTTAGGGAAATACACAGACATCACTCCCTTTAGTGGAGGTATGTGAATACACCCCTCTAATGACAAACTCTGAAAGTCAGTCCAGTCATCATCATGGGACATAGACATAAGACAGACACATTTTGGAGGGGAGGCAATCTTTAATCAAAGAAACAAGCCTTTATCCGCCTCTGTTTTTCACATCCTATACATGGAAGAACACAGGGTAGTATGCCTGGAAGCAGTGTTAAATATTAAATGTTATACTGCAGTGCCATACAGTACTTTATATCTTGTATACCCTTAAACCAACAAATAAATCAATAATATGAGAGTAAAAGCATGTAATAAGTTGCATTAATCAACACGAACCATTGTTTGAATAACTGTTTGCAGCTTTGAGTTCATTGCTACACAGGACCATGTTTAAGTACAGGGTAATTTAAAAGCTGTAAAGCAGGGTGAAGACTTTTCACTCATCAAAGCTAGCGAGGACAAATTTTGTCCATCTTCTGACTTGAGTCTATTGATGGCAAGGACAGCCGCACAATAACAAATATATTCCTCTGATTGTATTCTGCCATCATTTTTCTTTGTCTCCTTCTTTCTGCTCTCCCTTCTCATTTCTTTCCCCTTCCTCCTGTCCTCATTATTTATCTTTAGTCTATTCTATTACCTTCCCCCCCCAGTTCTTATGCCTTCCTGCCTTCTCGTATTGATTTTCATTTATAGGTTTTCATCCTTTTCACTCCCATTTCTCTGCACTGATGGCACCTTGCAGCTTGCCTCTCACTCTGCTTCTTCCCTCAGCTCTCCACAAGTAAAAGCCTTCCACATTCTCTTGCTGTTCTTTTGATATAATATCAAATACTTCTGGGCTTTGCCATACCAAGAGGCCAGGCTACCACAAAGAGCACGCATTGGTAGGCTCATGCTATTCAAAAGCCATGAAGGTCACCCTCCTCCCTTATACTTCGAAGAAAGGGAGTTGGTATAGATCCAGAAAGCTTTCAGCGATACAAGGCAGTACCAGAAATCAGTCTGCTTTATGGATGTTAAAGACATTTTATTTATTAATTTATTTATTCTCAGTGACAATGCACATTCATCAACATCAGTATAAATGTGCCAGTGTTGGTCAAAAATTAATGTGCAACTGTTGTCCCTCAGCCTGATTTTAAATTAGCTATTAAAGCAACAAGTTACATTTTCTCGATACTTGCTTTGGCACAGTTTTCAAATGATGATGAATATTTTCATAACATATGGAAACCTCCAAACCAACTTGTTCACAACATATTAAAATGTCTCATTTTTACAGACTGCCAATGTTATAGCACATCTATACAAATGAGTAAGTACTATTGTCTATAATTTGCACATTGCCAATTATATATATATTGCTGATCAGTTGTGTTGCTTCTCAGTTAAATATTCTTACTTTTTAAAATGTGTATGAATTACTTTATTGTATAAGTCATCCAACATATCCTCATACAATGGTTTGTATGATATCCTATGAAAATGCACACACAACAGTTAGTATGATATCCAACAAATTAGTGTCCTAAGAATGACTTTGCTTGTGTAACGGAAAGTTACAGAGGTTAGGTTTAGGAAAGGAAACATGGTGAGGACATTTCTCAAAATTAATCAAAGTTCACTAAAAGTCCACACAGTTCCAAACACCTGTCTCCTGCAGGAAAGTCCTGCGTTTTGTGACTCATTCACCATTCCAGCCTGCCTCCTTACTGGACCACTCGGGACCACTCCCACCAGCACAATGGTCACTATTTGCAGCCTTCCCAAATACATGGATCATGCACATATTACTGGCTCATGATTAGATGGGTTATAAACAATTTTGGATGATTTACTTTTTATTGGAAAACGTACCAACAGTTTATGAGACCAGCCTGAGCCATCACATATTCAATAGTCCATTCAACAAACAATAGACAGTCTGTCAGGCATATACAATGTCCCCTGTTCATGAGGAACGGTGTGTTTATGTGATTGTGATCATTATTATAATCAGTATTTTGATAAGGCTGCCAGTTGTGGAAAGGCTTATTTCCCAGAAACATAAGTGAGAGGAAACATTTCGAATTAGTTAGAATTTAACACCACAAAGTTTCAACTCCTGTTGTTGGAAATCAGTGAACAAAGATCTTTTGCCAAAAAACGCTCTTGCATAAGAAAAGTGATCAGTGACTTTTGATTTAATGCTAAAAAACAGGAGCTGGTGAAGGAGGTGTGACAGTCATGGTGATAGGTGAGAGAATACCTATCATTAGGCTACCAGTGATGTTCCCTGACAGGAGTTATTATGGGGGATGATTACCCGGACAAGGACTAGCAAAAAACACACTGAGAAAACAAATTTGTTTCTACATGTGGTTCTTTCAAGGTACTTACAGTCTTGCTGTATATTTACAATATAACATATTTTTTACAACTTTGATTAATAGCTTTGAGGTACTTATGTGTGACCAGTCATGTATTATACCAATCCTGAAATTACATGACAATATCAAAATCTACAAAGAGAACATAGCTCGCCTCATTAGATGGATAGCTTTCACATTGTGTGCAAACTGGGCTTTATGTTTGTTTTGACTCTCCAGCCAACGAGGAAGCGGTAGAGTATCAATGGAGCAAAATGTCAACTCAAAAGATAGATAACGAAATGGCGTCGTCAGAAACGCATGCCCTTATTCTCCCCCTCCTTACGCAAACATGCTAATATTGATGCTAGTTATTAATTGACCAGACAAAGAGTTATCCGAGAGAGCAGGCTGTTTTCTCACTGATAATGACACTGTCTCTGCCCCTCTAAGAGTCTTGATAGCGAAAAGAGACAGAAAAGAGGGACTGTCCAGGAATGAGCTGATGTTCACAACACTTAGTCCTTGCACTTATGTACATATATCTCAGTTCTGATTACCATTTTCACTGGTGCAGTCTTGAGAAGAGGTCTCAAGACTCATCATAAATTCTGCAGTATTGAGTCCCCAATAACACAATCCTATCAACAGACAAGAATGTCAATATCCTCTGCAATGCTGTTTTACGTCCATTGCTGATGTTTTTAAATCTCCTTCCTGCATTATTTGTCCATGGCATTTAAGGTTAGGGAAAAACCATAGTGTGGTGGTTATCATTAGGATTAGGCAAGCAGTTGTTATAAAAGATTGTGGTTGCTATTAATAGAAAGGTGTCAGTTGCTTGCAGTTTATCTATTGGAACAGTCCAGCTATTTACATATAAGACAAACTACTTCCTGTATTTGTACTTGATGGAAATAGTGAGCTGCAGAATCATCCAGTATGGAAGTGATTCCAGGCTGGGGTGCTATTGTTTCAGCCACAAAACGTCCTCTTACGTTAAATGTTAGATTCTGATTAAATACATTTACTTTTGTATATTTCTGTAAAGTTGATGGTCAAGGTCATGTGCAGCTTATTCATGCCAAAGTTTTAGCTATTGATTGGTTTCCTATCCGAACCACAAAAAAGGAACTTAGGAGGTTTTTGACTGATTATTGCTGCTGGATTTTTTTCATCAACTAACCGACCAGTTCTATTTGCCCCCGCTTCTACCAACCTTTGAAGCTTCACATGGATTCAAGCTATATTTGAGCAGGTGTTTTACTTCTTCAAGCTGACACACAAGGTATTGATCATACAGTTAGCTGCTTTTCTAAGTTTAACTCCTACCTGCTGAACTACTCAGTGGCAGTAATAGAAGCTCTGGCATTGATTTTGGCTTTGCGGCACATCCATGTCAATCTTGACGTGGAGAGGCCAGTTGTGACCATCACAGAATCCAAACCAGAGGCTTATGTGGTTGGCTCTGTTTTTTTAGCCTTACAACCTGGAATTACCCCACCACTTTACCTGCATTATGTCGGAGGCCCTGTCCCGTGCACCTTTGTAAATCTTTCCGACTTCATTTATGGTAAAATCTTGTCCACTCTGTAGTCTCTGTGTTTCCACTCTTTGGGAACCAAGGCTGGGGTGTCTAGAGGGGACATGGGAGAAGTTTGCCTTTCTGGCAGAAATCTATTCATTTTAAACATAAACTATATAAATAATGGACATTGGTACTGTGAGGTCACCCACTGGTTTGTGGACAGCCTTGAGTTTGGCATTTCGGCTGCTGTCATCTTGGTTTTTTGTAGCCAGATGTGACCATATGAGAGGTTGTAGTTCTGGAGGTGCAAGGGGTGGCTCTGCCTTGCAGAAGGGCAGACAGCCTGTCTCTCTTGCATCCATGCCTTTAGATATGTGTAACTTTAACAGGTGAGGTAAGAAAAATGTATCCCCCACACAGTTGACTTAAATGTTAAAATTAGCCAAAGATACAAATCGTTGTTTGTACCAGGTTGTCAGTTTGTTTGCTGTGAAGTAGGGCATTTTAACATCAGTGTCTGTAGGGACTGACTGAGTTCAGGAGTCAGCCTCAAGAGGTCATATAAGGAACTGCAGTGTCATGTCACTACCACATTGACTTCATTGTTCAGCCTGGAGGTTGCTGATTTTAGCCCAAACTGTGATATTTTACTAAGATTGACCAAGATATCCCTTTCTGGCAGAGAGCCTTGCAGGCAAACCTCTCTTGGCAGCTGTGTGTAGAGAGGCTGAATTTAGAGCAAGAACTTCTGTTCCTCAACCTGTAGAGGTTAAGTGGTGTGTTTAGATTTGTCCATTGAGGGCATTGTGATGGCAGGGTTGGCCCTGTTATGTCTTCTCTGATTGGCCATGTTTTTTCTTTTTATCCAGGACGTCAGTGGGTGGAGCTTAAGGAGTTTATATTGGGGCTTTAAAAATGGTAGCGACCAGGCGCCAGACTGTAAGCAGCAGGCATCCAAGGGACACACCACCAAACCCCCCCCCCAAAAAAGCAACCAAACAAACATAACAAATGTAACGAGGTGAAATACTAAACAAGAGTGAATCTGGGATTTCGCTGGCAAGCATGTTTACAAGCAGTAACCAGCAATCTTGCATGGTATACCTTAGACATCGAACATTATTTAGAACATGAATTATAAGAAGAAGAGGAATTAAAGGATGCATGTGTTTGTGCCTCTTTGAGATTGTTTTATTTCTGTCTTCACCCTGAGAAAAACCAAAGCCTTCAGCTTTCAATATAAAACCGAGACAGTCTGTTTCTGCTCTGCTTTGGTTTGGCATGAATATGAGGACTTTCAAACACAGCTCAACCGCAGCACTTGTCTTTCTATTTTGCCCCACCACAGGTCCTCACCTGCAGCAGTACTTTGCTATTTTCCTCTTACTGATTGAAAAAATCTAAAAGTATCCAGTAAAACAGGGGTCTCTGCCCCTGTAGCCTGGCATTACCAAGAGTCCTATTATCCTCAGTGATAGCTGTGAGACATGGACACACGTACACACACACACACACATACACACAAATACATGAACAATGGCACATTGATCACACATCACTACATTCTGACATTCTGAAGACGCCCATACACACACACACACACACACACACACGCGCGCAGCCACAACAAAAACATTGATTTGCCCCCCTCCCACGGCAGAAAAACACTGCCAATCTTCACCAGGCTGTAATTTTATGGCACAACAAAATGAAAGGGTAATTTTCGCGGGATAGTGAAGGAGAGGCACAATCGGAGATAAAGGGACAAAGTTTGGTGTCTGAAAGGCCGGTGATGATGATAGCAGCCGTGCAGGGAGAGAGAAAGGAGAGAAAGAAAGGCCGTTTGACAAGGCTGACAGCCTCACGCCTCGCTACCCAGCTCAGCACAGAAAGACAGGTGCTAAAACACTGCAATTTAGATAGTTTACTGGCCATTGTCAAAACACTAGCGCAATCTGTGGAGGGTTTAACGGGTTTAAAGTCACTCAGTGTAAGACCCCCACCTCCACCTCCACCACCTTCTACTCATTACTTTCCACTGCTGGCTTCTGCTTTTTTTTTTCATGTGACCGATGCTGAGTGTACAAAATATTAACCTGCTCATTTTTCATGGAAATAGACTGAAAGTTTGGGGTCTATTAGATTATATATAGAAATGTACATTTGTTTTTCATCCAGGTGAGGTGAAAAATTACTTTAATACCATTATTTTTAACGTTGCTGCTGCAAGTGACCATTGCTGTCTAACCTCTCTTTTATCATGTTATGTTATTATATATATTTTTTTACTTTTGACTTCCTTTTGTTTATTTCAGATATATTATTGTGTATTATATATGTGTGTTTTCATAGTTCATTGCTGTTACTCTACAACTTGTTTAATATGAATTAATGTAAAATTAGCAATGTTTTGTTTTCTTAAACAAATTGTTGGCATTTTAAGATGTTACTTACAAAACCGAGCAAAGTGGCTTGAAAATCATGGGAAGAAGGCAACAAGCAATGAAAAAAAATGGCCCCAAAATTAGCAAGAAATAAGTGAAAAAAGTGTAAGAAAATTACTGGAAAATTACTAAAGAAAGAAAGAAAGAAAAGAATAACATCAAATAATGATTGAAAAGTTGTACTAGTTCTGTAAAATAATTACTAATTAAAATATGTAATTATGCTAATTATTACAATTATTTTTAGGGTTAGGGTTACCCTAGCTTTTTTAAAATAATTTTCTAGATGTACTTAGTTTTCACAATATGTGGGGCATTTCTTATGAAGTTGCTCACTACCTTTTTTTAAATGTTCTTTTAAAGATATTAAACAATTTGCTCAGGCTTCAGAGGTTTTAATACTTGTATAAGGTGATAGAAAGCAGCACAAAAAGTGATGTCTCCAGGTTTCAAAGGGTTAAAATATAAATATATTATATATCTTCATATTGTATCTTTTTACAGTTACAATAGGCTTTAACATCTTAACACAGATGATCACATACACAATATGAAAGTTTAACGATATGTTTTCTTCTGCCCCACCTTTATGTGGTCTTGTAAAGCCACAAGAAAAGATTTTTTTCAGAAAAGGTACCGTAGTATATGAGTGTCCAGAAGATGTTATTGTGATTAGTCACTGTTGCCTCTACTTCCTCACTTTGTCCTCCTTTTTGTGCCAGATGGTATCAGTTTATTGTGCACCGCTGATGAAGAGAACCCATACCTTTTATTCAGTTTGAAGGAAGGCCAAGATTGATTCATATTGATAACTTCAAATGGAGGCTTTGGTCTGTGGTTTGCAGGCTGGAAGATGTCCAACATTTTCCACTTTTCCTGCTCTCACAGACAGAGAGCGGCGCTGTCTCTGTATTGATGAATACACTCTGCAAAGCCAAGAAGTCTCTGACAGTTAATCAGTTTTTCTTCTCTTTTGTCTTTCCACTTGTATCATTCATTACCTCCTCTCTGTTTGGCTGTTCTGCTGGTCTTACTGTAAATATAAAACTGTGTGAATGCACTTTGCTTTCTGCATCAGTCTAGATATAACCTTTTCAGCTAAGAATGATGCCATGGATATGTATTATGAGAATTTCTTTTGACAAACCAGCACATAGAATAGTACTGATGAAAATATGTGATACATGAACTGAAGAAAAGTAAAAATATGTGCATCACATCACATAGGTGCAAAGCTATCAGAAAACAGTACCAATGAAGTAAATGTAATGGTTGCTCACTGACTCCATGGCACTAAAGTTTAATTTCGTCATTGACATACACAGTATATGAAGTAACGTGTATTTGGTGAAATACTAAAGGCCTGTTGCCAATCACACAAGGAAAAGTTGCTGTGCAGATTTTAATATTTAACTTGAAATAAAGAATGAATACATTTTGAGTATGCTACTCTTTTAAATGTATTTCTTTTGCTTTCTTTAAATCTAAAATGTGTTTTTAAACACTGACAAATGCACTGAAAAAAGCATCAAACAATACAGCCTGGATTTATTGTATTTTTTCATTTATTTCCTTCAGTAACTTAAAGTATTGCAGCAATAGTGGCACCATTGGCACATCTTTCTTGTCCTTTCCACCAAAAGCCTTGAGTCAAGCAGTTTTCACAATACAGTTTGATTGTACTTCTTTTGGCTCAGGTTGTGTTGAGGTCTGACCTATAGATTACTATAGACATCCTTTACTGCAACATAATTGCACATTTAACAACATTTTCCATAAGAAGAATTTGATGCATGTTACTTATTTTTAGCAAGGCTTTATGGATGGCACTATTGGTCTGTTGGTCCACCACTTTGACCTAGATTAAAATATCTCAGCAACTACTGGATGGATTGCCATGAAAGGTTATGATTCTCCGAGGATAATTACTACTGAAGCCACAGTGTTCACATTGTTGGTTTGAGTGACGTGTCAATATGTACGGATTGCCGTAAAATTAGTTACAAATATCTAGATCCCCTTCAAGATAAATTGTAATCGTGCTGGTGATCCCAAAGAGCTTTTTTTCTTTTAAATCAACACTGTTGCTAAGTACAGCCTCACAGAGTCACAAGCATGACTGTACTCAAAGTCCTGTTTTATATGTTTGAAAAGTGTAACATGGCAATGGAAGCTGTGGCATCCACTTTGGGAACCTGGCATCTCAATACCCCTGTGCCTTTTTCAGAGTAAGGTCCACAAGGCCGCACTGTCAAAGAAAAATGTCAGCTGATGCTGACCTTGAGAGACACAAAGCGAGAGAAAAAGAAGGAGTGGAAAGTGCAGAGTGTAGGGTTAGATTGGTGACTGAATATTGATGATATAGTTGGGAGAGAAGAGAACAAGTGGAATTGGAGAGGCCTCAAGGGAGAGGACTGACCAGAAGAGGGTTTCAACACAGACAGTAGATAGATAGATAGATAGATAGATAGATAGATAGATAGATGAAATGGGTGGCAGAGACAGGAATTTTGGGGTAGGGGGTCGCAGTTTAGAGGTCGTAACCTTGAGTATTGATCAGGTTTTGTCATTTCCATGGTGACTGGAGGCCCTTCTCTCTGACCTGCTGGAGTACATTAGACCTGAGATCCATAACGCCTGTTTGTTCTCTCTTTCACTCCCTCTCTCTTCTCCTTCTCTTTCTCACACACATAGCATGGCGCACCTACACAGAGGTGCAAACACACTCATCAATACACACACACACACACACGCACGTGCGCGCACACACACACACACACACACACACACACACACACACACACACACACACGCACATGCACACACACGCACACGCACACACACACACACACACACACACACACACACACACACACTCACACAGCTGCTCATCCAAGCACAGGAAGAAACTGAATTAAACCTTAAAAACAATCTGGGCCTACAGAGAGGACAATTCATCATGATCTCTGTGTGTCAGAGGTGTGTGTATGTGTGTGTGCGTGTATGTGTGAGTGGTGGGGTGAGGAGGTGGAAGGGGGTGACTGCAGCACTCCAGCCACTGACCAGTTGTCCACACATACACACACAAACACACAAACTGTGCTCACTTCACAACACTGATCTTTAAACACTCATCCACATTCCAGCCAAGGTCAGCGAGATTGTAAATGAAGCTACATATCTGGCAGCAGTTTGTGAGTGTGAGTGTGTGTGTGTGTGTGTGTGTGTATGTGTGTGTGTGTGTGTGTGTGCACGCACGTGTGTGTGCGTGTGTGTGTGTGTGTGTGTGTGTGTGTGTGTGTGTGTGTGAGAAAGAAACTAAGTAAGAAAGAGGAACAACGAGATGAGAGATAGAGGGGGGTAACAAGAGCTGAGGACAAGTTCAGTCCATGAACCAAATCAAGGAAGCGTGTTAGAGATTGGCTAATTCATCTTCAATCTACACTTTCTTTTCTCTCATTCAAGCCTGGCAGAATTTACTTTATATCCATCTTTAATTGTCTTCTCGCCTGTATATCCTATTAAGAGATGCACTAATTCTTCATCCTTTTTCCTCTCTCCACTTTCTCATTTGCTCAGCTCTTATCCCACCATCTGTTGCTCTCTCTTTTGCTGTCTTTGCTGTCTTTTTTCTGATTCGTTCTCCCTCTCTGAGTATGTCCATCACTCCTGGAGGTGACTGAGGCAGAAGAAGGGCTCTGTAGTTTGTCCCACAGGCTGGCAGGGGCCTGCAGAGCCGAGGGGCAGCCTCTTTGTGAGGAAATGATTTTCTCGGTGCTGAGGAGGACACTCCAAATCATCTCCAGCAATCTCAGTAATGGCCCTGAGACGCTGCTGCCTTTGTCCTGTAATGGTGACAGATGACTGGCTGGGCAGACGGGGGCCGTTCAGACGCCTAGCGAAAGGGGCGAACAAACCTCCACGCGCGCACACACATGTACACACACACACACACAAACACTTGCATAAAATGCCACTCCACTGGCGGCCGGTGTGATTGCGGGTAATTGTCTCTTCTCGGGCTGTGGTGTTAGTGGTTATCCTTAACGATCACTCTCAAAGAGGAGTTCTAACTATCTGTCCTTTCAAAGGAAAGATGATTCCACTTTACAGAGTCACGCCTGAGCACCCCACCATGGCTGCAGCCACTGCCACGGCCTCCTTCAAACATAAGAGCTACGAAAATACAGCTTTTAATGAGGGTGCATTAATTGTGTTTGAGCACAGCACAGTCAACATATGGACATATCAACAGTTGGCCCAAATATGCATAAATTACTGGAGCTGATTATTACTAGGTTATTATAAGGAAGAAAAAAAGATTAAAAACATTCATGCTGATACCCTTTGCATTATATTCTGTGCCATTAATTCATATTTCACAATAAAGATGCACAAGACGATGCATAAAGATGCACAAACAATGCACTATTCCTGCATATATTGTTAACTTTTTTCTTTTTTTTTAAAGACCAAATGGATAAAGACAGATGATCAAAAAGAAAAAGGCATTTTAACATACAGTGTATGCATGGTGGGCAGGTGGGAGGGAAGGTGCAAACATGTGGGAGACTCAATCAAATAAAATGTTATGCTGAGAACAGATGTCTCAGATGTGTCATCTGTTGCCACAGCTGCTGCCATTTTGCTGATTTTAATAACAACCACATACTAAATGCTGTGAAGCATTTCAAAACATGATGATTTGAGATGTAAAGACTTTCTCTCTCTCTCACTCACACACACACACGCACACACAATTGTATAATATGGTAATGCTGTTTTAATTCCAATATGACACTTGTCCATGTTGATTGAACTTGATTGATTGTTCAGTTTAAATTCTGTTTATATAAATAAACTCAGCTTTACTAAACTGAGTTTAATTTTAAATTCTGCTTTATTTTAAATCTGCTGATTACTTTGTGTTTATTTGTATGTATTTATACATTTGCATTTAATATCTTTATCTCTCACCAGTTATATCTAGTGTATATGAACATGTCAACCAACATTATAAGCACATCAAATTATTTAAAATAAAAAGACACCATTTTGGTTCAGTTTTGTGTCTTGAGTCCTCCCATTGTCCCCCTCACCAGGACAGTTTTCGACCAGAGAGGTTGAGAACATGAATTGAATGGTTTGATGTGTCCTAAACTTCGACTTTTAGCCAAACAAGACTCAAACACATGTCAATGACAGAATCAATGGATGTAAATGGAGAAAGCCTGTCGTCTTGTTCTGGGTCTGGTAAAGAAGAGGTGTGAGATGTTCAGCTGCAGTCCCAGTGGTCTGAGGTGTTATCTTCACTTTAACTTGTTTAGTAGCAACCATATCCCTCCTCCATCAAGGTGCCAATGATACAAACACACTACAGACAAAAATTGTCTGTCAAGGTGTTGGATGTATTTTCTTCAACTTTTTGAGTTCCTAGATCATTCGTTTTCTTTGTCAGAGCTGTCAATTGTGGTCACACTCCTTCTGATCAAAGAAAGACAGTTTTATTGTTTGTTTGACTCATAAGTTGCTGCAAGTTTCATATATATATAAGAAGCATCCTTGGAAATCATAGTTTATAAATTGCAGTATAGAAACAGACATGTTCCTGATAAATGAATGTCTAAATCATATACGCCTAAATGTATCTTATTAGCAGAATAGACCACCACCTTCACATCCCTCATCTTAAAACTACTCCAGCTTTTGGCCATTGATCTTTAATTCCAGAACTGCAGAATCCTATTAGCGCATGTCACCAATAAGAATCAATAGATGGTGGATATGGTCAATGGCTGCCTCCTCATTAGAAGATACCCACCAGCAGGCCTGAGGGCAGATCAAAAGGGCTGGTCTGAATATCGCCTTCAGGAAGGGAGACTTTTTTTTTTCTCAAACGCTGCAGTTGTCATGTCTCACTCTGTGAAGCATGTAGGTGTAGCACTGTGCGGGTCATTTTGGTCTGTGTTGGGTTGTTTTTCTTCCTAGTGTTAATCCATGTCTTCACAGACACAAGTAAGAATGTATCTTGTCCTGCTTTCTGTTCGTTTTGTCCCCCACAGTGGATGCTGAGACCGGACGTATGCAATATGCAATTAGCTTTATGTAGATGGTGTACTGTTGTTTGACATTAAAAAGAAAAAAAAACATGTATCTACAAAATTTCAATTCTACATGAGCTAAACAAAAAACAGGCTTGTTTCAAGCTTTGTGATACTGCATTTTCAAGATAAGCGAATGGGATTTTAAATGGTTTTAAAGTTTTAAATAAACTCTAAGAAGAGACATTTTCTCTTCACAACTCTTGAAAAGTAACATTGACCTTACTTTCCCATGTATGTATGTCCACATGATTGATCCAGTATTAAGTATTGAGACCGACAGCCATGCACCGGGTTGCAGTGTAACCACTCTGGGGCATTGTGCACCGTCCATTAACAGTGTTTTTGCCACTGAGGGTCTCAAATTTTGAGACTTTTTTGTGTAAGAGTAAGATTGTTTTTATTTCACCAGAAAAACCCTGAAATTGCTAAGCCACCAGACTCCATTTAAATAAACAGTAATTTTGTCACTGTAACATGGACAGCATGTAGAGCCAGCATATCTTTAAATCTAGCAGGGTGAATTAAGGGTTTAATTTGTGATTATTGAAACAGCTGAAAGACAAACCAAGACCATTTTTGTGTGCTTTAAGTTGTTTGTGTCAACTTTAAAAGAAGTGTGTTTTACAGTGCTAAAAGTACTGTCTAGTTAGATGGAGTGATGGTGAAACAAAAAAAGATATTACTCTAGGAAATGTCATGATTGAGTTCAGGATGAGGACCCAAATGCAGAACAAAACAAGCAGCTGGGCGTACAAACAAAGAGCGAACTTTAATGCTGATTAAGTGTCCAAAATAAAAAAGCAGGTATCCACAACACAGAAACCAAACCGACCAGGATCATGGGGAAGAACTCAGTTGAAGACAGGAGCAAACAAACCTGCAGGATTACAGGGAGGATAACAGGGTAGAATCACACATGAACTGACGAGGGAAACACACAGGTATATATTCACAGGGAACTAATTGGGACAACAACACACAGCTGAGGTAGGTGGACACAGGCAAAAGGACTGAAACACAGGGATTGGCTAACAAGCAAAGGCGTGGCAGCAACACAAGGGTGGAGCAAGAAAGACTAAAACAGGACAGGTGTGTTAAAAAAACAGCAGGGACACAGATAAAAGCAAGGAGAACTAAAGACACAGGAAAATCATAAGGGAAAGTGTGAACAGGTGAAACTAATCAAGGCAACACAAGGGAGGGAAAACACACAAAGACAGGAAGTAAAAACAGGCATGAGACATGAGGAGTGATACAACAAAATATAATAAAAAAAGGAAACAGAACATGAGTAACAAAGAAAAAAAACAACAAGCAAAACACAAACAGAAAGCCCCAAGACAAAATTCACACTATAACACAAAACCTTAAATTGTGACATTAGGTCTATCTCTGTGGGGTCCTTTCCATAATGTTGTAAGAAACTTAGAATAACAGCATGTCAATGGCAAAAACAAGCACTATGAACAGACCTTCACTGAGGGTGCATTTTGCCCCAAGAGGTTACATTGTAGCCTGTTTCGAGGCTGCTGACTGCAGCACTTACTCTCAATACTGGACCAGATTCAGAAAATGTTGCTTTCATTAGTCACTTAGACACAAAAACATTGTTAAATAGAGAATGTATTTGTTATTTGCCTCTCTAAGTGCATTTCAAATGCAAAATTGAAAATTAGTCCTTTGTATATTTGTTGGCACCAAAGTTAAGAGTTTATATTATATAGATGGGTGACAACTTGGAGGAAAATACTGAATATATTAGTGTACAAACATAACAGATACAGATGCTTTTATACAAGGCACAATGCTGCACTTAAAGGCCTTCACAGACACCAGATCTCAACTCATTTAAACGCATTTGTAAGGTTTTTGGAGCGATAGGTTAGACAGTACCTTCCTCTGCCATCATCATAACATCCCTCCTGTCCCATGTCTCCACATTGTCCTTAAAACAATGCTTAATGTGTCATGACTACTAGGCACCAATGACAAAAGTGGGCAGGTTGATCACTGAATGATTGACCTTTAACATATAGAAGTTACTTCTTAGTTATAAGAAAAGACAAGAACATGCTCACTGGGGCTAACAGGTCTTACATATGGCACACCCCTATCCCAGCTCCTGTACTTTAAAATAAAATGTCTTTTTATTCTAAAACTTTAATGCTGTCAAGTGCTGAGCAAAAAAAAAGTATAAAATATGATACAATATTTTTAAAAGTATCATCCAGGCCTAAGTGTTCCTTAAAGCTTCCTGGAAAACTGAGCTGAATAAGAGCCGTCTCCTGAGGACGCTTATTGTAGAACAGTCTGGATAAACTGCACTTACAGTATGTTGTAAGTCTGTCTGTGTGTGTGTGTGTGTGTGTGTGCGTGTGTGTGTGTGTGTGTGTGTGTGTGGGGCGGCCCATGTGTAAGGCAGTGGAAAGTGGTCGGGGCTAAATTGCTTTATCGTTTGTGGATGAATTGAATAAAGTCATATCTGGCTTTCTGGAATGTTACCACAGACTTCAGGAAAATTGGTTAGTGGAGCAATCTCGCAGAAATTTTCAAGATCCTGTTATACACTCACCATGTACTCAGTCAAGGCTATTGGGGAGAAATATCTTACAGGCTTGGGAAAAGATAAATGCAGCTTCTTTGAAAGACAACCCTTAAAGCAGAGATGTAATTGAAAAGGGTAAGACTATTCCAGGAATTTAAGGCTGGAAAATAAGAGGGGAAGCGAGCCAATTATAGGACAATGTTTTGCTAATGTACAGTTGATTTTGAGTCCAGACACAACAATATAGCTGTAAAGTGGTAGGAGTTATTTCAAGCACCCCTGGTTCCAAAGAAAAAGTCCCAGCATTGACCTTAAAGGATGTGGAGAGTTGTATCTTTTTTTTTGTCCTTTCAATACTGAAAATGTAAGAGCAAAAGTGTAGGAGTTGATTCACCTGTTTATCTGCTCAGATGCAAACTGTACTTATAAATCATATATTTAAATTGTCAAACTACACGTTATTTACATGTATCTCTAATATATATATATATATATATATATATATATCTTTAATCTTCATCTTCAGTGTTTATCTTACATTTGTTCAGCTTTATTGTTCTTGTTTTAAACTGTATGTCTGTTCTGTGTATTTCTATTAACATCAACCAAAACAGAGTCAGATTCCTTGTAAGTGTTCACATACATGGCCAGTAAAGCCAATTTTAAATATGTGCCATGCAAGAAGAGCTTGGCAGGTGAAGCAACAGAGACGATGCAATGAGGGTTTTCCTCTTACCTTTCTAAGAAGCATTTTAAGCAATAACTTTCCATCACAAGATGAGACTCCAGCTCCACCTCTTCTCACCTCAAAAACAGACAACAGTTTACTAACGTTAAAGTTGCCAGGTGTACATTCGTTATGTAGCTTTTGGCCAAAAAGTTTTGGTGATTGTTTGAATAAGAGGCGCATGTGTTTGTGCTTGTGTGTGTGTGTGTGTGTGTGTGTGTAAGGTGGGGCAATTTGATAAATGACGCCAAAGTAGAATAGACTGGTGTTCAGATGGCTTCAGCCTTGTAAAGATGTGACAAATGACGGAGCAGAAAGTATTGATTCCAATCTCTCTCTGGTGCAGTGTTTCACCGTGGAGGCTGCACGCACGCACACACACACACACACACACACACACACACACACACACACACACACACACACACACACACACACATACCCAGTCGCACAGCCAGGAAAAGGAGCACAAGGACAGTGAATATATGCATTACGTGTGTACATGTACAGAATGTGTGTTTGGAATGTGAATTTGAGAACACAGGTTGTCTTTATGACTGCAATGTGTGAAAACATATGTTGTGTGTACAAAAGACTGGAGTCCATATGTATATGTGTGTCAGTGACATGTGCAATGTACTGTAAGTCGAAGCTTTGTCCACGTGACTGTGGTCTTTGTGTGTGTGTGCATCTGTATGTGTGTTTCCATTGTTAGTAGTTAGTGTTGAGATGCCAGCAGGAGTCCCTGGTCACACACATTAAAGTCTCATCTCAGTGCGTTTTAAACCAGCTGTGTTTCTCCACGCTGTCAGGAACATTCAGTTGCTTGGATGATGTTTGTGTGTGTGCATGTGTGTGTGTGCCAGGGAGTGTGTCAGGCTGTTTGTCAGGGTGCATGGGAGTGTGTGCCGCGTTAGCATGATCACATAAGGGGTTAAAGGTCAAAGACAGCTAACCAGGAGAGGAGAAGAAGGGGGGAGTGGAACTGATCAGATGAGCAGGGAGGAGAGACAGAGACAGACAGAGCAGGAAATAATACAGCAGAGGGGGGAGGGGAGGACCGTTAACCATATTGTCTCAGTGGACCTGTGGATGGATGGATAGATGGATAAATGGATGGACAGGTGGACGGACAGACAGACGGAAGGACATATTGACAGACAGATAGATAGATATATAGACAGGTATTTGATTCTTTGTGGCAGCTGTTCTTAGAAATGTATTGGAAACAGAGGTTGGGAAGGAAAGTGTCATTTTTTGTGGTGAGTGTGGGGTTTCCCTGTTACATGAAGGTACACATTAATTATTCAATCAACAGTGTCCTGTGGTTGATTTAAAAACAACCTCCTAGCCTCCTACTTGCCACAAAGAGTCCCTTGAGTCCCACTGGACCATTGCAGTCTAGCAATGGATGCATGGATGGGTGGGTTGCTAAATGGATAGATCTCTCTTGTTTTCTGCAGTCAAAAATCTATTTTTCTCTGTATCTTTTGTGATATCACAAGATGTAAAGATAAACTAAATTACCAACCTTGCAGAAAAAGAGGGAGTGGGACTGATCATGACATGCACCTGAGGCAAATTTCTATTTTCTAAAATAGTGACGGAATGACCCACCCTACTGTCTCTCTAAATGACTACTATTCGTTGCCTCCCTTGGTTGGATTGATTAGGTTTAGGCAAGAGGAGTGGAAGTGGTTTGGGTAAAGGTAAGAATGTTGGGCTAAGTAAATCAGACGCAGAGTAATGCTGAGTTCACACAGGGTGTGGAATGACCACAAAGCATGCGCATTTTCTACAATGCACCAGCTGCATGCTTCCAGTATCCGTGTTGAGCTGTCAGACTGTTTACACTGAATGCACCGCGGCCCCAAGCTCTGCAGCAGGCTCACTCTGTAGCAGAAGTTTCGCCATCTGTTCTATTTTTCCACAAGCCATGAGCAAATCTGTCAGGAAAACACGCTAAATACTCCATTATAAATGCTATAAATGTTATATCAGATATGATATGAGTGATTTTATTTTATAAATAAATAAAAATAATATTAACGATAAAATATGCATCCAGTTCTTCCACAATACTCAGTTTTGTCAACAGAGAGGCAGAGAGACGTGTAGACACATAAAGATGGATAGGCACACAGCAACGCACACACACAGACACATACACACAGCCAGGGACACATAAGCAAGCAGGGACAGAGCTCTCTGTGTGTTTAAAAAGGAGTAGAGAAGGAAATTTTTAAGACATTTTTAAGACATCATCATGGACTTCACCATTTTCTGACTTTAATGTCAGAAAATGGTTTAAAAATGCAGAAGGTAATTTCAGAAGCTGTAATCAGATAATTTTGATTCCCATACACAAAACAACTTATTGATTAATCAAGACATTAATCAACAGATAAATTGACCATGAAAATAATCGTTAGGTGTAGCCGTACTGTTGACAAACAAGCTATGGAGGAGTTATTACTCGCACCTCTATGTAAGATATGTATCTCTTTTTCTTTCAAAGCTTTGTTTATTTTATGTTTGTTTTTTCTCCAACCCCTTCTCATCCATAGTCATCACATATCACTGCTTTATCAGTGGATTTTCACATCAACATATTACACTCTAGGTATCCTTCTGCTTCTGCTGTTGATGTTCCAGGATGCAGCAACCAATGGCGGGATGTCAATAAATGCGCATGTACAGGATTATGCTACAAAGGCATGGGTGGTTAGGTTTAGACAAGAAAGGCACGTGGTTAAGTTTAGGAAAAAACATCATGGTTTGGCTATATATTCATACATCCTTCAGGGACCCTCCAGCTCCTTATATTATATACTTACCGACAGCATTCCAACATGACCCTATCTAGCGGCATATCATATGACTGGAACAGGTCCCCTCCAGCCACGTTATCACCTGGTGTATGATATAGGCGCGCCAGGTGCTGTCTGGCTGACCAGTGGCCTGTCATTACACTGCAAAAGGTGACTTTTTTATGCCAAAATCATTGACAAAATGGCATTGTTTGACAACTTTGAAATGAGAATGGGCTCTTCTTTACCTATGTTTTCCTCTGAACCATGTCAAAAGACACATTTCCATCGTTCTGCTAATTCTATGCTTTATGCTGTATGGAAACACAATGGAAGGCTAACATGTGTACATACTCAACTGCACACAAACACAATCATTACTGTCTATCAGTCAGTCAGTGAAGGGGGAGAGCGTTCAGCAGAGGGTCAGTGCAGAGGTCAAAGGCATTCAGAGGACCAAACACCACCCTCCCCATCCTCCTCACAACCTCCTCCCTTGCATCACAACCTCCCATCACCCTCAGTCACTCCCAATCAAGCTCTTCACACTCACCTCTCCTCATCCAATCTCTGTGATGTGTGTGTGTGTGTGTGGCACCCGGGCATACTGAAACACAGCTCATCCCCCTGATGCTCCTGAAGCTGCCGTGGAGGGGGGTGGAGGGGCATTACTTCCAACCTTTGACCTGGGGAGAATTGACTCTTCACCAGGCCTGTGGGGTCGCTCACCCTTGACCTCTGAGGTCGTCCAGTCAAAGCCAGCCAATCACGATTGTCTTTGATTCACTCTCCAAGGTCGGGCTCGCAGGGGTGGGGGGAGCTGACCATAAAAACATACCACCCTGCTGTGATGGAGCATATGTTGTAGCGTCTGCCTATCATGGCAGATCTGTAGGGTTTCTGTCACAGCAGCTTGAGTTGACGAGCCTCAGCTCGTGTGTGTGTGTTAAAGAGGCTCTGTACAAAGTAGTGTTAGCTGAAAAGTGTCATGAGTTCAAATTAGACAAACCTGAGAGCTCCATCTGATCTTATAAATTCAACATGGGCCCCTATAAGAAACACACCAGGACCCAGGAGCATGCTTTCAGCTTGGGATGTATGCTCCTGCCCTATAGCCTCCTGCTGGTCTGGTTAGGTCTCGGAGAATGGAGTTTACTGGAAAGTGATGGAGAATCCTTACGGTCATGACCGTTGGTGTAATCTAATGACCGCTCACTCAGAGCAGGAGGGAGGAGGAGGAGGGAATGGACAGGAGGAGAGGAGATGCGGGGGGGATGGTCAGGAAGGGTGGGTGATGGAGGTTTGTAAGGAGGGAGGGGGGTCGAGTGATCTTCTGTCCTCAGGACTGACCGGCTGGTGTTGACCTCTATTCGATCAAATCAGATAACCAGCTCTCAGTCAAAGGCATTGTCTTGTCGTGTGGCACTGAAAACCTAATAGAGGTTCAGATTCATCCTGGACTGGATTTACAGAAGGTTTCATCAATTATTTACCCAGGAGAGTTTGTAATTCATATTAACCTTATTCTCTTCCATGCTGGTTTGAGGAGGTTTCTTTCTGACTTTTCCGAGTGGATTGATTACAGGTGAGCCACAGAGCACTTAATGTTCACAAGAATGCCATTTGTAAACACAACAAAAATACATATGAAATGATGGGTGAGACTTTTTGTGTATGGCAAAGTATTTGTGGCAATTTTATGTATAGTGTGTGTGTGTGTGCTGCATGTGTGTGTGGCTACCCTGCTGACCTCCAAGGATTTATGGGCTGCAAGTGTGAGAGCTTTGACACAGAGATATATCTGCAGGACCCATTGTGTTAATGCAGTGTGTGTTTGTGTTTGTGTATGTGTATCTGTGTCTCTTGGTCTCTCTTGCTGTGTGTGTGTGTGTGTGTGTGTGTGTGTGTGTGTGTGTGTGTGTGTGTGCGTGTATGTGTGTGTGACAGGGACTAATTCCATTAGTGGTCTAGTGCTACGGGAGATGAGCAGGGATTGACAGAGCTGCAGTCGTAATGAATTGGCTCTGGCAGCATCACTCAGCCTATAAGTTCTCTCTCCCCTCTTCTTCCCCCGCTTCTCTCTCCCTCTCTCCCAGCAACACTTTCATCCAACCGACTCTCAATAAACACGCCTTCGTTAGAGCCTCGCTCGCTAATCACCGCTCTTCATTACAGCCGTGTTCGCTTAACTAGGCGCTTTCATTACAACTGCTGTGCCTGCAAAACGCCAAGCTACCTGCATTTGCCAGTTTCCTCTCTCTATTACTGTCGGCCCACATTCACAAAATGACTAATTATCTCAGAGTCACTCTGTCGTGTTTTGTTTAAGTAAAGGAATTCACTGTTTAACACGCATGAAACAGGTCTGTAACAATTTCATCACACACTTCAATACATTTCAGGGCTTTCCACACCGAATCGACTGTTTGGATTCAAACCTGAGGTGATGATGTTGATGATGGGTGCTGTGTGTCGGACTGAAGACCAAAGAAAGAAGTAATGCACGGAAATTAGTGATCTTAGGTCGTAACCTCTGTTCATAATATTTATGTGTACATTTTACCTCTTAGTAAAGTATTCTCTTCTTTCCTGAAGCAGGATCTTTCCGGCTGTAGTCCTTCCACTTCAGGCTCAACATTTTTCAGGCACAAAGCACTAGGATTTTTTGCCTTTATTTTATATGGCTACTGAAAATGAATATTCCACTA
This sequence comes from Plectropomus leopardus, assembly GCF_026936395.1. Taxonomy (NCBI): domain Eukaryota; kingdom Metazoa; phylum Chordata; class Actinopteri; order Perciformes; family Serranidae; genus Plectropomus; species Plectropomus leopardus. The sequence continues at coordinate 30,473,800 of NC_142176.1, read as the reverse complement.
GTATTCCTGTTTACATACAGCTGTGCATACTGTGATTAACAAGCCCTGACACGTTGTTTATCATATCAAAATATAGAAAAGTGCAGCGACATGAGATGCTTGTCTTTTTGCTTCTAGGCATCAAAGAAGAAGTTTCCTACCTGTGGCGAATTGGCGAATTGTTGGACTATGGAAACACAGCCTCCCTCTTTCATTCCTTCAACCACCCTCTTGAAACGGTCAGTGCTGCAGTATTTGTGCATATCCAGAAACCTGTCTTTCATAATGTTTAAAATTAGGTGTTTTCTCATTTTGACCAGAGATGGTAGCTCCTCTTTTGCATCTCTACACCAGCCTTGGAAACTGCTTGCAAGTTGGTTTATGTACACTGTATCCATGACAATACACAGACAAGAGGCCCTATCTCGCAAACTGTGGTAAAAACAAAACAAAACAAAACAAAACACTGAGACGCACAGTCCAAATGCACTCTCTACATACCCATATAATGCTATTAAAACCACAATAGTATACGGGCAAATCCCACGTCTAATGGGAAAATACAACATTTGGAAGGCATGATCAGTATTCAAAAACAATATGCTGTTTACATGACCTGCATCAAATTCAGAACATTTTCATACTTTCATACTTTTACCCATCACTGAGGTATGTGAGTAAAACTACTCTAATCTTTACCCAAGTGAGAGCATTCGCCCTTGCCATTACTTTTGTGCATCTGAAATTGTAACCATGTTGGCAGAGCTGGCCTTGAGTGTCTGACCCAACCAAAACATCCAGATCTCCAACATAAAGAAACGCATTGTCCAGTTTCTCTATTTGAAGTGGATTGGTGGCTGGACAGCCTACAGAGATGCAGAGCGGACCAAGGACCTGAAGCCTCTGGGCAACATCACTGACCTTTAGGTGGAGAAAGCCCCTGCTCCTGTAATGGGGGAACCCCACTGGTTGCTGCAGAGCCATCCAACCCAGTGATAAAGGAAACCAAAGTGGCGGGGGGCTCTGAAAGGGCACGCAATGTCGATACAGGAGGAGGAGTGGTCTTCTGGTTCCCCACCAGCACACTGAAGATGAACACACTCGGGGTCTGTAGGTCTTTATCTCGGTGTCTTGAATCGTTGCCCTTTGTGTGCATTGTGTGATGGCTGAATGTGATCTGATGTCACAATTAGGTCTGAATGAACTTCGCGCCCGATGACAGATGATGCAGATGGCACTTTTCTTTCAGTTAAATGGGTTGAGCCTTTCGAAAGCTTTTCAAGATCACCATATAACATGCAGTGTACTTGGAGGTGTTTAGTGAGTTAGTGAACAGGCGAAGGGAACATTTGTGTTACTACCATGTCTCGCACCCATCCCACAGTGTAAATTCAAACATAAGCTTGTTGATTTATTGAAGCACTCCCATCTCTTCAAGTGTCAAATTCAGACATGTTTGAGAGCAGATCTATAGACTCCAAAGACAGACCAGTGACCCATTGGATTCACATATTTATTGACAAAATCCATTTCACCACATGTGATCACAGTGTCCACCCTGCAGCTTTTCGGGAGCTTTTGATAGTATTAAACGGCCTCAAGGAAATAAAGATGTTCAAATTTCAATTTCTTTTTAGCACAAATCAACTCTTTTAATGTATTTTTTAATTCACATTCACAATTCACAATTTGTACACTTTATATGCAGCATATGTTGAAACTCAACATTTAAAATTTCAATTTTATGTGGACAGCATTGTGGTTAACTTGTGGTTAGGTTTTTGCACTTAGTTAGGATTAGGAAAAGATCATGTTTTAAAATACCAGATTTGGTCGCCACAATCACATCTGGAAATGTGTTTTTAAAAAATACTCGGTTTGGTTGCAACATACATGGTTGAAAATGTCCCAGACTTTTGTTAAACTGACATAATTTGTGGTCTTGAGCAGTCGGCTGCTGCTTGAAAGCAATCTCATGTCTGACACAAATCCAGGTTTTGCAGAAAAGTACAATGCCAGTGTGTTTACTCTGGTGATTGGGCTGTGTCTCAACACTTATTCCCCATTCATTAATTGAAAAAGATTTAAAGTGGTTAAGTGAGTGTGCGTATGTATGCATACATGCAGGTATGTGTGAAGGCTATTTCAGGAGCATTACTCTGCATGCCATAAATGCACATGACTTCTGCACTGTCATTACACGTTCAATTCAATCTGTGCAGACATTATGGCAGATGAGACTTTTTCTGTGACCGTATAGACACTGTATCAAGTTTCTTTTATAAGTTTCTGTTGTTTAAATCAAATAATTGTTTCTTCTTCTTTGTGTCAGTGCTTTGTACTGTACCTGCCCTCTGTTACTTCCTGATGTTAGCCATTCTTCTGATCTTGTCATTTGCTCTTTTATAAGTACATTGATTCTGTAGGTCAGGTTTGCTGACCAGTCCCCTCCCCCCCTTGGAGACTCTTTCATGTTCCCAGCAGCAACCTGACACCTGCTCTGGACCCCAGCAGTCAGCTTCCATAATCCATACATCACACACACACACACACACACACACACACAGATAGAAACACACATACAGAAACACTCATAAAAAAACAGTGAAGCCACACGCATTCTCTCACAGGCATGTATATGGACATGTTCACATCTGCAAACACACCTTCAACATACAAACACACGACTCGACAGGTAGACATTACGCTGTTATAGACACTTTGCTGGACATCAATATTCTGGGACAAATTGATTGGTTGGGATGTTGTGATGTATGGAGTGTTTGAACATACTCAAAGCAATTCTCTTTGCACTTACATTGTACTGGCAACAGGCCATATGGCTTCAGGATAATACCTCTTCACAGGCCATCACCTTTGGCCAATGTTCACATCAGTGTGGACTTGTCCAGAATGTGCCCTGCCTCTCACCCAGTGCATGTTGGGATAGACACCAGCCCTGAGCTGGATGGTCAGGTGCAGAGATGGATCTAAAGATTGATTTTTATTTATGCATATAAGGAATGCGAAATTAGTCTGAATTTCAAAATAGTTATCCCATCAAGTGCACCGAGGGGGGGAAATCAGTCACTGATATGCTGTATGCCTCTAAATGTTATACATTTTCCTTTATGTTTAAGATTTAATTTGTAATGCTTAGAATTTTAACATTAGACATTTACAATCTGGTATTACTCCTTAGGATGTTTTTGTTAATGCTTGTTCATTGTATGGAAATTGCCTACACAGGAACACAAATTGGATTTCACAGAAAACAATGCAGCATGTTACCATTCGTGACATTATATCGTAATGTTATATATATTTTTAACGTCACACCCTCAACAGCTATACCAGAGTTCAGTTAAGTTACAGCGAGAAAGAAGTAAACCTTTCATACTGCTGCTGTGATAGCTGTATGTGTTCTTTGCTGTTGTCCCTTTCCCCTTTCCCTTTTCTGTATATCTGCCCAGGTGTGCCGCATCACCTAACAAGGTGCACTGCACCTGACTGGGGAAGCAGTTGCTGAAAATTCTTCTTTGGCACTAGGAGAGGAGAGAGGCTTCTGGTGTTCGGACTGCTGGTCTTGCTGCCTCTCTGCCTGGGATTTTTGTCTAGTTTGTATGTTTTTGTTAATAAATGCCCTGGACTTTATTCTTTTAAAGGTGTCTCATGTGACAATGTGATTTTGTTGCCTCATAGGGTTGGGCGTAACACTGCTGAAGTTACATGCAATTTATTTGTCATAGACTGTTCATAAAACGTGCATCTGGGGCACCCAGTTGCTCACTTGGAAGGGTGGGTGCCCTATGTGAAAAGGCTATATCCTTTCCGCAGAGGCCGCAGGTTCGATTCTATAACCTGTGGCCCTCTCCTGCATGTCATCCCCCCTTTCTCCCCCTTCCATGTTAGACCTGTCCTTTCAATTACAAAGAAAAAGTCCAAACAATCTTTTAAAATATACGCTTCCCCATATTTTATCATCATCATCTATAGTGAAAAACCGCACAAGCAGAATCGTAATTATTCGAAATTCGAAAATAAATAAGAATGAACACTTGAAGTTCAATTGAAGCAGGCAGGCAGAGTGGAAGGTAAGGCATTAACTACATCAATATCCACATCCCTAATATCAACCAGCCAAATCTGATGTTGAACTGCTTGCTTCTACAGCTAGCATATGCACTGTAATAAAACATGTGTTGTACTATAAATAACACATTTTTTCATACAGTGTCTTTGAATTTGCTCATCAAGCAAACCTCTAGAAAGTCCCTAACTCATGATGCAGTTTTTTACAGACTAGGTGTGCAGTGAGACTTGATATTTCTCATTTGTGATTTGTATTACACTCTACCATCATACCAGCATAAAGAAGAAACCCCCCACTTGTGCAAGTGAAGAGTGTTACTGCTACAGAAATATGTTTAAACCCAACTGGGATATCACTGTCGCCAATGTAAAAGCGATGATTGGACATAACTGACTTGCAGGCAGCAAAGATAAAATTAGTTGGATTTTAATGTACATCTCTGGTATATCAAAACTGCACTAAGGAAGAAAAACACCAAGAAGAGTCCAGGAAGTGATGGCAGTGGGACAGAGTGAAGACTCCACCAGGACGTTGTCTCATTGTGTGCTAATTGTGTCTTTAACTACACTTTCCGGTGGTGGAGCAGGTGTGGAGCAGCAAGTCTTCATGCTGATGGTTTTCCAGCGGGTCCATATATGAAGTACCTTGTTAAGCTAAGGTGGTCGATAGAGTCAACGGTGTTTGTGTGTCCTCATTAGCTGCAGGATGTCCCTCAGTAGGAGAGGGGAGGTAAGAAGGCCCTCATCGATGATGTGTGTGTGAGCGTTTGTGTGTGTGAACCATCACATTGATCGATCCCACTCATAATCTCCCATGACCCCCTAGGCAGCATGAATTACACCAGTGGGCAGTGTTTTCTGTGTGTGTATGTGAGAGTAGGGGGTGGGGGTCTCTATAATTACAGCAGATGGAGATAGTATCTGAGGGACCTGCACACAGGGGAAGCTGAGTGAGGGCAAGTGGATTAACAGAAAGAAGAGGTGTGAAGAAGGCCGAACAGTGAAGGAGTTCCTCCGCTCTGCTTTACAAAACAGCAGGACCCCTTGCTCCTCTCAAAAAGACAGATCCAAGTGAAAGCTACGATCCCCTCTCAGACTTTTCATTTCTTAAATCCACTTGACACAGGATGTTGTTTGTATCCTCTTCTCTACTGGCAAAAGCACAATGATGCACATGTACAAACATGCTGACGGTTTAACCAGTCCAAGAAAATGTTGGATTTGTGTGTTTACACAAAGCACAGATAGATTGCATTTGTACGTTTCATATGTATCATACCAATGTTCATAAAGTGAAATAGTTCTGATAAATGACTTTGTAATCCTGACATGAGGATGATGGTGGAAGGTGCGAAACCTAGTTGAGAGGGCTGCAAAGCTATCGGCGACTGCAGACCACTTTTCTAGACCAGCATACAACAAAAATTGTTGTTTGGGGTGGAATATTTAGCCATAATTCTGCCACCAAAGCTGGGAAAAAATCTTTGAAGCCAAAATCGGATGTTTTCCTAACAATAAAGTGGTTTTTGAGTCTTATCATAACTACATGTTAACCACACAACACATGCACTAAATGACAACATACCTATGCAACATACAAACATTTTTAGAAGTGTACAATGTCAACATTTATTATGGCAATTGGGTTGCGTTTTACACTATTCCACTGACTGGTGCCAAGAATGTACCAAGAAATGTAGTAATGCATGGGCAAAAAGCATAGAAGACGACATGCTAGCCAGCATTAATATGTGTGTAAAAAGTCACAATTTGAAATGATTTGAATGAAATGCATTAAAAAATTTTGTTTACAAACAAGACGAAGACCTTTTAGTCTTTGTCTTTTTGTCAGTTAGGCTGCACCAACGCTCAGTAGTACAAAAAGCTAATACATCTCAGTATTTGCTAATTAGCACTGAACACAAGGTAAAGCTGAGACTTGAGGCAAAGTACCATACAAACTAAAAATTTGACCTGATTATGGTGGAAGTGTCACGATCCCTGCCCTTCTCCTCCCTCCAGTACTTTTCCATTCACTCTCCCTCTGCTCACTCTACCTGCTGGCCACGCCCACTCTGCCTGCTCTGCTCGCTCACCTCCCAGCTGCAGCTCATCAGTAATCAACCCAGGATATAAGCCTGCTCCACACACACACTCGTCGCCAGATTGTTCTTCCGCGTCATGCAAGACTCTCCAGCGTTTTCCTGCCTGATCTTCAAAAGCCGACCCTGCCAGTCCCCGACCTGCTCTCTTCGCCTGATCCCCGGTAAACCTACCTGCCTTCTGTCCCCGACCACGTGTTCTGCTTCGGCGTTCCTGATCTGCTCCGCTGGTAAAGACTCCTCCGCCTGGCTCCGACGATTCCGCTGTTTGATCCCCACTGGTACCACTGCATTCTCGGACTGCTCAATCGGCTTCGAAACCTCCGCCTGTTCCCGACCACTCTTCCGCCTTCTCCTCGACGGTACCTCCACACGTGCTGCCGAGCTGTCGGACTACAGGGTTTCCTCCTCATCCACGCCGAGTGCAGTAAGCTTCGTTTCTTCGCTTCGTTCACCCTCCAGAGACTTTGTTTGGGGTTCCAACCCGAAGAACGAACTTTGTGCAGAATTGCCTCACCTTGCTTCGTGTTTAATTTGTGCTGGGTTTAATAAACGTCATTACCAACTACTCCTGTTTACCGGTGTACTGCATCTGGGTCCACACAACACCCGTTACAGTACAATCTGGCCAAACATGGACCCAGCAGATAACACCGCTCTCCAGTCCCGTCTTGCCCGCGTTGAGGGAATGTTGCAGCAACACGAGGCTCAACTCACCTCTAACGCAGCCGAAGCTCGCCAATCGGCTTCAGCGCTGGAACGTGCGCTAACCCAGTTAGCCACCCAAGTGCAGCAGATGGCTTTCTCGCTGACCCAGCACGCTTCGCCAACACCGGCTTCCGCCTCGCCTGCTCCACTACAGATGCTAACGCTCAGCCCGGTGTCCGAACCTCGGGTGGGGGCTCCCGAACGATACGCCGGGGATCCAGAGGGCTGTAACCCGTTTTTGACAAACTGTTCAATCCTGTTTGCCCTGCAGCCACATACCTTCGCCACAGAGGGAGCCAGAGTCGCCTTCGCCATTCGCCAGAGTCGCCTTCCCACTCCGCCGTTCCCCACAAACGTGGGGAACGGCGGAGTGGGAGAGAGGCACGCCAGCTTGCACCTCCTTCCAGACCTTCGCGGAGGAACCTCGAAAGGTTTTCAGACCAGTTCCAGTGGGACCAGACGCCACCGGGGGTCTCCTGAGCCAAAGACAGGGGAGTCGGACGGTCGCAGATTTCGCCATCGACTTAAGAACCCGGGCCAGGCTGAGCGAGTGGAACATGGCAGCTCAGTGTGACGCCTTCCTCAATGGGCTAGCTCCATACATTAAGGACGAGTTGGTTTCGTTCGACCTTCCCAGCTCATTGGATGGCCTGATAGAACTGACCACAAGGTTAGACAGGCGGATTCAGGCCAGAAGAAGAGAGCAACGTTTGGAGGGAGCTGACCATCGGTTCTCCATCCGCCAGCATGGGCCACCTGCTAACCCCGGTCTCCATTCTGAAGCCACCCCGGGAGCAGAACCCATGCAGGTGGGTCGCACCGGCTTGCCGCCCGAGGAACGTGAGAGACGACGTCGAGGGAATCTCTGTCTCTACTGTGGCCAGGCCGGCCATTTTGTTTCACGGTGTCCAGCAAAAGGGAGGGCTCAGCGGTAGACGGGGGCATCCTGCTGAGCCAATCACTGAACTCTGCCCCTAATCAACGGCCCCTGTTTCATGTCCAGCTACTGTTGGCGGAGGGGTCCCACACCCTCGCCACCTTCATTGACTCTGGAGCCGATGTCAATCTCATCGATGAGGAACTCGCCTGGCAACTGGAGATCGAGCTGGATCCTCTGCCCCACCCCATACCGGCCAGCGCTCTAGATGGTCACCTCCTGGGGAGAGTCACTCACCAGACCACGCCCATCTCGATGCTCCTGTCAGGCACGCACCTCGAGACCATCAGCTTTCATGTACTAAGGTCTCCTAACCTCCTGCTGATCCTTGGTTATCCCTGGCTGCGCCGTCATAACCCCCACATTGACTGGTCCACAGGGTCTGTGTTGGGGTGGAGTCCCTCTTGTCGCCAGATCTGCCTTCGACAGACTGTCACGCCCTTGCCACCTGCCAGTTCCTGCTCCACTCCAGATCTCTCCATTGTACCTCCTGAATATCATGACTTCCGGGAGGTGTTCAACAAAACGAGGGCCACGTCGCTGCCTCCGCATCGGCCCTACGACTGCGCCATTGTTCTCCTTCCTGGTTCTGTTCCTCCCAAGGGGCGCCTGTACTCCCTGTCGGCACCTGAAAGAGAGGCTATGGACACGTACATTAAGGATGCCTTGGCGTCCGGCATCATCCGTCCCTCCTCATCTCCCGCCGGCGCGGGGTTCTTCTTCGTTGGCAAGAAGGATGGCTCCCTGAGGCCCTGCATCGATTACCGGGGTCTTAATGACATTACCATTAAAAATCGTTACCCTCTGCCTCTCATCGCCTCAGCTTTTGAACTGCTTCAAGGGTCCACCATCTACACAAAACTGGATCTGCGCAACGCCTATCACCTGGTTCGGATCCGTGAGGGGGACGAATGGAAGACGGCCTTCAACACACCAACGGGACACTATGAATACCTGGTGATGCCTTTCGGGCTAACCAATGCCCCGGCCGTTTTTCAGGCTCTCATCAATGACGTGCTCAGAGACCTGCTCAATAAGTACGTGTTCGTGTACCTGGACGATATTCTGATCTTCTCCCGCATGAAGCAAGAGCACGTACACCACGTCCAAACTGTCCTGCAACGCCTGCTGAGTAACTCCCTCTTCGTCAAGGCCGAGAAATGTGAGTTCCATGCCTCATCAGTTTCCTTCCTGGGCTACATCATTGGTCACAATCATATGGAGATGGACCCTGCCAAAGTCTCAGCAGTTACCTCATGGCCAGTTCCTGATTCCCGCAAGCAGCTGCAGCGCTTCCTGGGGTTTGCCAATTTCTACAGGCGGTTCATCCGGGGCTACAGTGCGGTGGCGGCACCTCTCACGGCTCTCACCTCCTGCAACATCCCCTTCCGTTGGTCTCCGGCCGCGGAGGAAGCTTTCCAAACCCTCAAGAGACGCTTCAGCTCGGCCCCCATCCTCCTGATCCCAGACCCAGAAAGACAGTTCGTGGTGGAAGTGGACGCCTCAGATGTGGGGGTGGGGGCTGTCCTCTCCCAACGGTCCGCTAAGGACCAGAAACTTCATCCCTGTGCCTTCTTCTCACGACGCTTATCCCCAGCAGAGAGGAATTATGATATTGGCAACCGTGAGCTGCTGGTGGTAAAAAGGCACTGGTTAGAGGGAACCAAGGTCCCAAGGTCCCCTTCCTCGTCTGGACAGATCATAAAAATCTCGAGTACATCCGCTCAGCCAAAAGACTCAACTCACGCCAAGCCCGGTGGGCTCTGTTCTTTGCAAGATTCACTTTCACCCTGTCATACCGACCTGGTTCCCGCAATATCAAGCCTGACGCTCTGTCCCGTCAGTTTCTGGTTGGGGAGGGGGACTCCTCCAACTCGGACAGTATAATTCCTGCCTCTTGTCTCCTGGCCGCCCTCACCTGGGAGATCGAGGAACGAGTTAAAGCTGCGGTGGAGGATCAGCCGGGGCCCAGCTCGTGCCCTCCCGACCGACTCTTCGTTCCTCAAAACCTAAGATCCGAGGTCCTGCAGTGGGCCCACAGTTCCCGGCTCACCTGTCACCCAGGTATTGCTCGTACCAAGGAGATGGTGCAACGACGGTTTTGGTGGGCTACCATGGACGAAGACATCACTGACTTTGTTAATGCCTGCCCAGTCTGCAGCCAAAATAAGACACCACGGGGGGCTCCTGCCGGTCATCTTCAGCCATTACCTGTGCCACATCGCCCCTGGTCCCACATCTCCTTGGACTTTGTAACCGGTCTGCCACTGTCGGGAGGCAACACCACAATCCTGACAGTGGTAGATCGGTTCAGTAAAATGGCTCACTTCGTGCCCCTGCCCAAGCTCCCGTCTGCTAAAGAGACTGCCGAGCTGCTTCTGGTACACGTGTTCCGGCTCCATGGCCTTCCCTCTGATGTGGTCTCGGACCGGGGCCCTCAGTTCACCTCCTCGTTTTGGAGGGAGTTCTGCCGTCTCCTGGGTGCATCTACCAGCCTGTCCTCCGGTTACCACCCACAGTCCAACGGCCAGACGGAGAGGAAGAACCAGCAGATGGAGACAACACTCCGTTGTATGGCGTCAAAGTACCCTGCCTCCTGGGCCTCACAATTGTTGTGGGTAGAGTACGCTCACAACACTCTCACCAGCTCTGCCACTGGCATGTCCCCATTCCAGTGTGCTTATGGGTTTCAACCCCCCCTGTTCCCGGACCAAGAAAAAGAGACTGCCTACCCTTCAGTTGAGGCCTTCATCTGTCGCTGCCGTCGGACCTGGGTCCAGGCCAGATCCGCACTGCTGGAGTCCGCAGAATGATACGCTGCAGCCGCCAACCGTCGTCGTTCCCGGGCCCCCGCCTACCAAGTGGGGCAGAAGGTTTGGCTGTCGACCTGGGACCTTCCCCTGAGAGAGGACTCTAAGAAATTGGCTCCCAAGTTCGTCGGCCCGTTCCCCATCGACAAGGTGATCAACCCGGTGGCGGTCCGACTACGGCTGCCCCGAACCATGCGGGTCCACCCCACCTTTCACGTCTCCCGACTCAAGCCATTCAGAGAGAGCCCTCTACAACCGACGTCCCGGCCACCTCCTCCTCCCCGCATCATTGATGGGACCCCTGCCTACACTGTGCACCGCCTGCTACGCTCTCGCCGCCGTGGACGGGGGCTTCAGTACCTCGTGGATTGGGAGGGGTATGGACCGGAGGAGCGGTCGTGGGTTCCGGCACACCAGATTCTGGATGACCGTCTCGTGGAAGAGTTTCACCGTCTGCACCCCGACCAGCCCTCCAGACTCGCCCTGGCACGTGGGGGTCCCGATTCTGCTCCCCGTCCTGCCCCTGCTTCCACGCCGCCCGGGGATGACGACGTGGGGTCTGCCTCGGAGGACGACGGTCTCCGCTCCGCCGACGAGGGGAGTGTTTCGGGATTCTTCGCTTCGTTCACCCTCCAGAGACTTTGTTTGGGGTTCCAACCCGAAGAACGAACTTTGTGCAGAATTGCCTCACCTTGCTTCGTGTTTAATTTGTGCTGGGTTTAATAAACGTCATTACCAACTACTCCTGTTTACCGGTGTACTGCATCTGGGTCCACACAACACCCATTACAGGAACATTAAAAGTCAGGAGATCAATTAAGTTTTACAAGTTTTCTTGAGGGGAACATGTTCGTATGTACCAAAGTTCCTTCCATTGTTTCCAATAGTAGACATTGCCTAGTCACCATAAATATCTCTACAAAAATTCATGCTAATTTATCTGATAGTTTTTAAAACAATTAAGTCACTTAACACTGTAACTAAGGTACCTTTAATTGTGGCAGTTCTAAACTAACCTTCAGTGGAAATGAGAACAGGCTTAAAGGCATGGTGCAGACTAATCAGCAAAACTTCTCAGCTGCATTGAGGTTCAAGTACTAAATTTAATCTTCCTCCATTTAGTTATATCTCAACTGTCATTAGCTCTTTCAGATGAAAAGCTAATCTGTTTGGTAACTGTGACACCAGAGCCGGGAAAAAAAACAACCACATACTTTTTTTGTTTCCATTACTGTATGGTAAATAAGGCTCATGTTCACTGTGACTGCCAAATAAGCAATTTAAACTTCCATTTTAATCAAACACTTGGCATTTGTATCCGGGAGTGATGCTGTCAGAGACAACGAGAGAATTTGATTAAATTCTTATGCCCAGCATTACAAGTATCCAACAGCAAAGAAGTGAAAAGTTCAGATAAAAGAGAAGGGCCAGGAATAGGAGTCAGGCACAGAAAGTTTATTTTTATTACTTCCACCATGGAGGTTATGTTTGCAGTTCAGGTTGTTTGTCTGCTTGCAAGCAAAAGCTACAGGCCCTTTTTTCAAGAAACATGGTGGAAGGGTGTAGCATGGGCCAAAGAAGAAACAATAATATTTGGGGGCAGATCTGAATCCTGGTACTCATACGCAATTATTTTTCCTTTTTCGTTAACAAGGCATGTGGCATTGCCAGAATAAATGCCAAATATCTTAAAGCCTAGACAGGAAACAGAAAGAGGCCATATTTTATCCAGTTTTGAGTTTTGCCATGAATTAAACACCACTCAATTCCAAGGAAAATATCCCAGTTAAGTAAGTTGCAGTTTGTTGTAGTACCATTTAGCTTTGTGTGAAACTGCTCAGTGAACTACATTTCTCATCTCACACAATAGATGATATCAACACAAGCAAACAGGTTAGGTAACAAAGATATTCCACGCATAAATGTAACTTTACCTTACCTTATGTGTTTCAATCAGCAACTCCTGTTTTTTTTATTAGCTGGGAAGTGGAAGGACAAACAGCACCCATTGCTCGTTTGAGCATATCTCAATATGAAACACAGACATTGTTATCTCAGTGGGATAGAAAGCTATGACATCAACTCAGCGACTTGTGTAGTCTTTCTAATTACATGTTCTCAAATTCATGTACATTAACAGTGTTATGACAAACTGCATCTTTCTGATCTAGTGAAATTTCCCTTTAAAATCACAAACATCATATGTGTAATTCATGGCACAGTTTAAATTGAATTATAAAAGATGAATTTTTGTCTTGCCATTAACTACTGTACATATTTTTTCTCAAATAGCCTAATGTCCCATGGTGGTCCACCAGAAGAGGAGGGACTTCACCTCTCTATAACAACAAAACATAGCCAAAACTAAGTTGTGGAAACCACCTGATTATACTCTTACTTACATTCAAATGAGACTTGTCCACAATAAAACCCACCAGAGATGTTAAGAAAATGTATCCAGGCATATAAAGTGGCTGTGCTTGCAGATTTACATATTGTAGAGGACTGGGCTATTGGGGCTATGCTCTCTGGGTGCTCTTTTAGCTATGGTCTGTTTTTTATGAGACAAGAGCAAGATCACGTCTGCTCCTTCAGTCCTTCAGCCCTACCTGTTAATTTTCTTGGGGAGGAAAGAGGTTGGAGTTATATGAAGGTTGTCATATGAGTCTGCTCATACATCAAACCAGATGACCTTAGCCTCGGTGACAGTCAAGAGAGGACGGTGTGAGTGTGCGAGCTTGTATGGTCACGCACAAAACAGACATGTGCACGAGAGCATGCGTGTACAGCATGGCCTGTTTTTCATATAATTTAACCTTTTTGTCTATGTTACACTAACCTTCTGATCATTTCTGCACAACTACACTGAATATGCTAATCGGAACATAAGAAACGGTGAGCAAAATCAGGAAGCTGTGGGTGCACTAAGGGATATCCTCAGGTATAGGATTACACTGGTTGAAGATTATTATTGATTTGCTCATGGAGCTGTCAGTCTCCTCTCAGCTACCAGGAGCAGGGTGAGTGACAGGGATGGGGTTGGGTGGCCCGCAGCCAACCAGGAGGAACCACTCTGCTGGATGGGCTGGGAAGATGGAGGGAGATTGAGAGAAGGATAACACAGAGGGATAAGGGTAATTGATGATTGTTTCAGCAGTGGAGTGGGAGGAGGGAGAGGAGAGTGGGAGAGAGACATACACAGAGGAGGAGAGAGAGAGGGGCTGATGAATGGGAGAGGGAAGAGAAATGACTGAGGGCAGAGAAAGGTAGGTGATGAGACAGACTGTTGGTGTATTTTCCCTGTCTGTGAAGAGGAGGATCCAGCAGGACAAATATGTAGATCTGTTACATTTTTAAATTATGAATGACATTCTTACCCCCCTCACCCCCACAATAAGTGTTGGGGTAAGACATTTAAGTTTGACGGTTAAGGCTAGAGGCTCATGAATGCATTTTAATAGTGAAGGTCCTCAGAAGTGTAGAACTTTGTGTTTCAGATCACACTGTATGTGCATTGATTTCTTTTTTGCAGTTATTGTAGAGGTGTTTTGTCAAACATCACTCACTGGCCCTCCTTTTTCAAGCCTCTGTTATAGTGCAAAGGTAATCTAGTTTTCAGCCAAAAGGGTATTTTAAGATTTAGCAATGCTTTTTAGCTCTATGAAAAATAATACTGTACAGACATTACTAAAGCAAGCCCAAAATAACGGCACTGGCCTGACACCATTTAACCGTAGAGTCGCAGTTGCAGGTCATGTGACACCCACTGACCGTAAAAAACTTTATTCCTCTACATGATTATGCATAAGAAAAGGCTGTAAAGGATGGCATGTTACCAGTCTTTGTAGTATAAAAAAAGAGCCATTATCTCCAATAAAAACTAAGAACTCTGATAGAGCAGTGTAAGGGAATTTATTTTCATGTGTGCAGGGTGCCAGCAAGATGTCAGCCAGCTGAGCCAGAGAGTGATTCTAATGCACATGCTCCCTGAGCCAAAAAACACAAAAACAGCAAGTGGGGTATTTTAAGCATTTTGTGATTAATTATAACATAACAGGCAACAAATCTTTTCAGGGCATTCATCATGACTTGTCATAGCAAGTTAATTACACTTGTGCTTTTCTACGTCAAAATGTTCACCATGTTACACTGCATAACCAGATGTTTTTTAGAATAAGCATTTTTGATTACACCTTACCATGTTCCTCCTTCTGCTGATCTTAACCATCTGTGCCCTTGTCGCCTATTCTTAACCATCCATGCCAGCATGTGTGTTTGCTGACATTTTGGCATTGGTTGCCATGTGCTGTTGTGTTGCTGTAAAGAGCAGACGTAGAAAGATACCTACCTTGTAATATGTAGACGTGGAAATCTACTGCAAAGTGGCAATATGTGACATGTTGGTGTCTTTGTCTCTGTTGTTGTCTTTGTCTTTCACGAACACACACAGCAAGCTTTCTTATCAGTGCTGCTACACTGGGTTTACGTTGTCCAGTTTTTGACCAGAAAAATCTGTGGAAGTTAGACATAGTTAATTCTCTCCAGCAATGATGTCTGTTAAAAATGTTTCCTTTTGAGAAATGTGTAGGCCTAACACCATGTACTAACAGCAAGCAAGCATCCTCTCTATGCTCAGTGAACATGTTAAATATGCACCCCTGTAGCATCATGTAAACAAACCACTGTACCTATCAGCTGCACACTCATGTAAACAAATGACGTAGGTTATCAGCTGTGCATTAGAGATTATACTTAAAGCGTAATTAACTAACTGCACTGAGCACCTATTATGTGCACTAGAACATTTGTCCACAATAATGCATGTCTTTAGGTCCAGTTGGCCAGTCAGATCAGGCCTGTAGCAGGTAGTCTAGGGGTCGTAAGTAAGTAGTAGATGCTGATATGACAATTTAGCATGAAGTTTCACTAATTTCCTCAATCATGGAGCTATTCTAACACTATTCTAAACACACTGTTAGAAAATGGTTCACAAAAAAAAATGATAAACACCTGTCAATATGCAACTGATTTATTACAGCTACAATCATACCAATAAGTGCTTAAACTTAAAAATAAAGAAACAAAGCAGCCAAGAAGAAATGCTAGCCTATAAACATTTAAGTGAGAGAGACATCTCACCAAGACAACTTTTAATGTTGTATGATTGTTGGTGCCAGACAGACAGCGTGGTCACTCCATCTCAGGAAACAGACGCCTTAATTGGATTTTCATGCACTAAAGTGTCTAGTTATCTAAAAGAAAACACATAGTAAGCTGCACTGGGCCTGTTATTGTATACATTTGTGTTATACAGACAGCATACATTTACATTTGAGCCATTCAGGCAATGCTCTTTCTTAGAGTGACTTACAATGAGTGAAAGAGTAAAAGAGCTCTAGGTATGATATATTGAAAGGAATGACACCTCATCTGTGGAGAGTCTCTCTGTGTGTAAATCTAGTTTGTGTGATGCCTCCTCTATCCCTATGTCCTCCTCCTTGCACAACACTTACACAGAAGCACTTTAATCAGCCGTCATCTACTGATGGGGAACAACATGCACACTAGCAGAAACATGCACACACACTAGCAGACCTGCAGGCACACAAGTTTCTTTTTGATATTTTTTATATTCGGGCTCTTCCTTCTCTCACTCACATACTAAATCTCTCTGTGTATTTCTTTCTTTCACTGTCACTTTCACACACAAACACATGCAAAGCACACACACACACACACACACACACACACATACACACACACACACACACACACACACACACACGCACATACACACATACACACACAGAGTGATTCCCTCGGATTGCAGACGCAGGCAGAAACAGTCACTCTGATATTATTAGACATTGCACTTTAGAAAGCCAGATGATTCATGTTTTTATTTGAGAACTATAAAGTAGAACAATAAAGTATGATTGTAGCGCTCGCTGCAGCTTCCTGTTGCGGGACATGATGGGGGCCAATAAATGACAGCGTTGACTTCTGCTCACACATTACTCGTTGCCATGTAAAATTATCCATATTCATCTGTAGAGATGCTGTGAGAAGGGCTTTTGATAAAACACTGACAGATGTATTACATTAATGTGCCACGGTGAACATACAAGTCACACATGAAAAAAAAATTGGCAACATAATCACTTGTGCAAATTCGAATAACTTTTTTTTTTAATGTGCTGCTGTTGAGCAGGAATGCAATAAGATTTTAGGAATTAATGAACATTGAAAGCTGAAAAAAAGTGTGTATTTGAGAGGTGAGCTGCTTTAATCGGAGGTATGACAAGATGTCACAGTCTATGTCCTGATTTCCTCAGACTTTTGGGAAGAGTTGTCTAGTGAATAAGACTCATTTAAATTGACTTCATTAGTAAGTCTGTGTTTGTTTTCAAAGGGTCACATGATAAGTCAGATTATCATTGAGAAGATTGTGTTTTCTTGGTTTCTGGGTATCAGTTACTGTGTTTTCCTCTCCTGTGTTCATGTGCTGCATTTACCCATCTACACACCTGCCCTGCATCAGCTTCATCAGTCCTTCCCTGCTCCTCAGTTTCTCCCAGCTCCCTGCCTGTTCCTCTGTCTCATCACCTTATTCTCCTCACCTGAGCTTCACTGCCTCTTTTTCTCCACCTGCACTTCATCTCCTCATCAGTCTAGTTTGTATTTAAGTCCTGGTTTTCAGTTCAGTCTTTGTTGGATCCTTGATTTGGTTGTATGATGTTCATTTGCTGTTCCTGTAGAGAGTGATCTTTTAAAGTTTCTTCTGTCTCCTGCTTTTGGGTCCACCTGCTCTGCATTACATGACACAAGAATACTTTAGATACCAAGGGAAAATATTGCCGATAAAAGTACATTAAAAATACCTTCCACAATATTCACCAACCCTCTGTGGCCTTTGAACCACACACTGCTCTGTACTACTTAGTTGAAGACTAAGAGAGTGATAGGTCAGGGCAATGTTGTAGTAAAGACCACCTAAACTGAGACCAAGTCATGACTAATCTAAATCTTTCAAACTTCTTATGAATTCTATTGCTCTCATACCGCTTTTACATTTTCTAACTGGGGAAGCCTGTGTCCAATAATTGTTCCTAAAGTGGCAGCCTAATAGGCATGGCTGCTTTGCACAGCAATTGAACAGGTTTGGGAAGGTGAAAAGGTATACAGGATTCAAACTTCTCTTTTTTGACAAGCTTTTCTTTAAGCCTTCACACTGCTGTCCGTTTTGTGTGTGCGATCAAGTGCAACAGCCTGCATACAATTTGGGAGAGACTTTATGAAAGTGTGAACTGTTATGCTCATTTGTATGATTCATGGCGTCTGCCCTCACTCTCATGACCTCAGGCTTTTTGCCCAGCCTTCGAGTGTGGCCATTTGGAAGAGCTATAAACACGTCTGCCTTTAGACAGTTAGGTGACTCATCGCACCAAGTTTATAACCATAATTCCAACAGGTACTGGGTCCCTTTAGCCCTCAATTCCAGGTATTTAGAATGTATAATCCCAGATTTTGGCTAAAGAAAAACTGTATGTTGTTTTTACATAACTGTCTAACTAATGAGACATCACATCCAGATCCCCCTCTCCCTATTGAGTTCACTGCAAACTACAACTGTTTGGGACAGCACTACTGCACGATTACACCAGGCTATTGTTAAATGCTATTGAATTATAATACTGTGCATCATGCATCTTGATTTAGTGATGTCTCAAAATATTTCTACATAAAGGTCACTTACATTACACTCAGTGTACAGTATTGGTTAATGACTGAATTGCATTTACCTGCTTCAGTTTCAGGGTTCTGATGATGTGCATGCTGATTCACTCCCACGCTTTCATGACTGACTTGGTCACTTGAATAAAAAACCTGGTCTCACTCCGAGGGCGTCAAAATATGCCACCTGGGCACCATTGTAGGATTTGTGTCAGCCACACCAGGCTTTCCACCAACTCCAATGTAAACCATCTCTTTCCATTACCACGATAAAGTACTGTTGTTGCCTAACCAAGTACTTTTGCTGCCTTAACCCAGCTGCCAACCCCCTCTGCATCAACACAAACATTTTAGTAAAGCCTGGAGCTTCTGCCCATGCAGTAAAATATGCGGAATAGGGATGAGATCACATTGCAATAGACCTGTGCCAACATAAATGTTATTAGTAACGCCTGTGCTTTTTCCTAATATGACAGGTGTCGCAGTCTGCTGTGTCCTGATTTCTTCAGACTTTTTGGGAGACTGGTCAAAGTGTATAAGCCTCACTTAAGTTGCTTTTATTAGAATGTCTGTCTTTGTTTTCACCAGTTATTGACAAGATTGTGTCTTCTTGGTTTCGGGGTTTGAGGTTATTGTGTTTTTCCCCCTCTTGTGATCCTGTGCTCCTTTCCATCATTTACACATCTACACACCTGCCCTGCTTCAGCCTCATTACTCCTTTTCTCCTCCTCAGTTTCTCCCAGCCAATCAGCTTCCCAACTTTTCTTCTGCCTCATCACTTTATTCCCCTCATCTGAGCTTCTCCACCCTTTTTCTCCACCTGCACTTCATCTCACCATCAGTCTATTTTCTATTCTATTTGTATTATTTTGTATTTTGTAAGTCCCTTTTTTTAGTTCAGTCATTGTTGGATCCTTGATTTAGTCGTGTGGTTTTCTGTTTGCTGTTTTCCATGCTCCAACCTAGAAATTAAGAGTTTTCTGTTTGAGTTCCAGTTGTCTGCCATCTCCTGCATTTGGGTCCAACTGGTCTGAATCTCATGACAAAATGTCAAAACTGTAAAAAATACCTTTCGTATCACTGACTGGGCTTGTTTCCATACCTTGTCTGAAAAGAATCGTGACGACTTTAAATAATTTTGAAATATACAGTGTTTCTGAATTATCATCTTTTGTGCTGCATGGATAGTTCATGTTGTTTTGTAATTTATTAGATATCAAAAACTTCTCATTATCCTTTGCTCTGAAGCATCACTGGTGGCCCGTACAGCTGTAGGTCTTCTTGAGTTTATGTCTTATCAGGAGTGCTAACCCTTTCACCGTTCTACCCTCAAGGCCAGAGGAGAACTACAACTTCGTCCATCTCAACAGATCAACTCTGAAGCTCTCAGGGAGGCCACTGGCTATTTCTGTCACAACTCTCGGTAATGCTCCTTCTTCTCCGGCCAAACTCATGTATAGAGTCTCTAAGGTTTCAGACTTCCTCCATTTTCAAAGCTGGAGGCCGCTGGGATCTTCTAAATCATGCCCTAGGTGTGTTCTTCAACCCAACTCATCTACACACTCTACAAAGAGTTCATGTTGTTTTTTTTTACTTTTTAAATCAAATTAAATTTGCTGCAGGTGGAGTCAAAAAGGTTGCTCAAACAAAACAAGGTGCATGAAATATGTCAGCATTTCTAAAGTATCTCTCATCATCATGGGTTGTTACAAGTGAATAGATTGTATAAATTATGCATTTTAGTTAAGCCTGGAACACAAGAATATTTGGCAAAAGTGAAGCCACTATGTACAGACAGTTTTCTCCAGGTTTTGACTTTCCTCTTTAGGCACACATTATTTACAGACAGCTAGTGACTGTCTGCCACACCTCAAGGTGTCTGTGTCACCACCAAGAAGCCCGCCCACACACACACACCAAAGCATCACTACCTCTGACACACACAACAGACAGCGTGTCCCCGTCCCCTTGTCACACAACCCCTGGCCCCACCTCACTCTGTCCCCTTGGCCTGCCACTTCACTACCACCTCCCTCCCTCCTCTGTCTATGTGTGTGTGTGCTGATATACATGTGTCTTGGTGTGTCTGTCTGTGTGTGTGTGTGTGTGTGAGAGAGAGAGAGAGAGAGAGAGAGCGCACACATCTCCCTCTCC
This sequence comes from Plectropomus leopardus, assembly GCF_026936395.1. Taxonomy (NCBI): domain Eukaryota; kingdom Metazoa; phylum Chordata; class Actinopteri; order Perciformes; family Serranidae; genus Plectropomus; species Plectropomus leopardus. The sequence goes on along the minus strand of NC_142176.1, from coordinate 30,453,284 downwards.
CATCTGAAATATGGCCGTGTCTGCCTGGTCTGTATATCTTGGCTCGTCCCTTCAGCAGAAAACCTTGGTCGCTGCTGATGGAAGAAGCACCACCACAAATAGCTCAGAGATACGGCACTCAAACAGGTCACAGGCAAAACGAAGGAGGCGTGCACTCAATGACATTTGCGGACTGCATTCATGCACTCTTGATCCGTTACTCAGGGAGGAAGGATGATGGATCAAACCATAAAATGTTATGTTAAAAAATAAAATAAAACAATATTAAATCTAATAACTAGTGAATAACCTTTTATCTTTGGACAGTTTTGTCTGTGTGGGATGTAGACCAAGCCACAATGTGTCATAGCAATCTCTTTTATGTCATGATGATGATAGATATTATGATATAGGTATTCAATTTTGTCAAAACTCAATTTAAAGTCAGTTCATAGATGACATAAGCCAATGAAAAAATCTGTTTTGGGCTAATGCAGTGAAATAATGATAATAATGTTGTGGTCCATATATGATCCAGGTATGAGGTCAGTATTGAGGACAATACTGATACATTGCAATGTGCTGGAAAAATGTATTGATGAGTTTCTGTAATCTGAACCCTAGTAGAGACCACCTCCTTTTTGTCGACTGATTAATTCAGTAATTGATTTGAAACTTTAAATGTCACAATGCCAGCTACATTTTAAGTCTGTCATCACTTGCTGTTTAGCCTTAGTAATAAATACCCTATTAATTTATTTCACAGCAACAACAAATCATGTTAAATCTAATTTAAAACATTTGTTAATTGCCTATGTTTGCCTTGTGAGAATAAAAAAGGATTATTGGTAAATATACCAAAAACAATACAGAAAATAGAACAACAAGGAGTCGCAGCACTGATGGTTACATTATTTTTGCATGATATTTAAGTGAAACTCTTTCCTACACCCCTGTAGGATTCAAATGGGGATTTTTAAAGTTTGGTCCTTACAAAGATTGCCACTATGCTTAGTTTTAAGTTTTTCATGATGAATTCCAGCAGTGAGAAGTTTTCACAGAAAAGCAAACCAAATTGGATATGAGGATGGACAGTAGGAAGGTGAGTTCCTTTTTTATGTTTTCTGTGGGTGTTTTGACACTTTGAACCTCATTCAGGCCACCTTTCTGGTGCACAGAGGGCGAGTGATACACAAAAAGGAGAATTTTGGGTGGATGGGGTTATGTTATGGTTACATTCTCTCTGTGTCAGTGTGGGTTTCCTCCAGATGCTCTGTTTACCTTCCACATGCAGTGAGTTGAAAATTCACTCAAATTAAACTGCAAACTCTAAGTTGACTGGAGCTGTAAGTGTGGGGTTTTTGTTTTGTTTTTTTTTTTTGATTGACTGGCAACTTGTCCATGGAGGATTGTCTTCTTGCCTTGTGCATGCTGGGAAAGGCTCTGTTTTCCACATGAAAAGTAAAAAAAAAAAATTAAAAAATATTGGAAGGTTTAATGACTTAAAATGAATGCTTTACTCCCCAGTTATTCGGTCTTGTGTTAAATTCATGAAGAAAAGTTTGTTTTTAATCAGAGAAAATGTCTGATGAACTGAAGTCATAATGGTTTAACAAAAGCAAAACTGGAATCAAAACGTCCATTTACAAACTCTCACACAACTCATGCAGTAAAATCCAAGTCTCTTTATTCAGTACTTCCCAAACAGACAGTTCTTTCTTATGGGGAACACTGAAAATGAAACTTATTGTTGCCAGAATCCATTGACAAAAACAGTAATGTTACTTGGTTTATTTGTGTTATTATGTGAATCCAAACTGTCCCTTTAAGCCACACGATAACAAACATATCACTTCACTTAAATTCATCAAGAATTCGTTTATCAGAGGCATGCAGGGGGGAAAAAACAGTCCTCTTCACAAATTCAACATTGATATACAAATGATCATTTGGGGGTGAAGTATTCCTTTAATATGTAATATGTGTATTTTCTTTCACACAGTTAAACCCTCACAGACATGTGATTTTAACGTGTTTGTGATTACAGGCTGAAAAGCAACATGTGCTGCTTTGGCAAGTGTTGTCAAGCTGTTACCAGGTCTTTATTCTTTCAAGTGTGTTGTGTCAAACTGCAGTGACATCTTAAAAGGGGCTCATCCTTTTTTAAAAGTGTAGGTGTGTCTCACTGCAGCGTGGGATTGACTTTCTCTTCACTCCACGTATGCACTGTTCTCTCATTAGTGCCACCACAGGCTGCTGGAGCTTTGTTCAAGAGCACTTGACAGGTCACTGAGTGTTAACATCTAATGAGAGCATTGCACAGTAATCTTCAATGTGTCACACGGGCTCTCCAGTAGCATGGTGATGACTGGAGGATGATTGTGGAGGATTATGTAGAAAATGGACCCACTCAGGTAAAGTCCCCTCCAATCTCTCACTCTCTGCTCCGAGTGGCCCGCGGCCTTGTTGCCTGATGAAATCAATTATCAGTTTCCTCCATCAGATCACAGTCTCAACAGTAATGGCTAAAGACGAAAAGATTCGTACCTGTAAAGACTCCAAACAAACAAAATCAAGGAACAATGAATTATTCTGTTTGGAGGAGGAGAGTGACAGACCGCTATGTGGGATGTGTTTAATGAAATGCGGGTGTTCACAATGCATACACACACACACACTGGAGCTGTCAAGATATCGAACTGGAGAGGCCTCGGATACCTCCCATGGCTGCTTCAGAAACAGGATGCACCAATCAGCCTTGGGCGATTCTCTATGCGTGTTTGTGCATCTGTTTGTATCTGAGAGTTTGACTGTGTGCTTGTATGCTTGTCTTACGTGCATGTTCATGCACTTGTATTAATCAGCTTGCATGATATATTTGGGAAGAACAAACATAATTTTACACATATTAAACAATCTATCTTTGTGTGTGCTACAAGGATCTGTTCTTTTTTGGTTATCCCCCTGTTGTTACAACTCAGCAGTGCTAGAGGGAGCCCTCATCCACTGACAGCAGTCAGGGACCCAACCCCCCCCACCCATGGACCCTCAGCCCCCTCCCCTCAGCCTCCAGGCAGCCGGCAGGGCCACTGGGCCAAGGCCAGTCCAGCCCTTCAGCCACAGAGATGGGCTCGGACACCCCAAGGGACCTGAGAGGGAGCTGCCGGGGCCTGAGCTGTGGTCAGCCACGGGGTGGGACAAAGAGAGGGGATGCTGAATGCAATCTGACCCTGTCACTCACACACTGGAAACAGGGTTGGGAGAGCAGGTAGAAGTAAAGGAGGGAAAATGTAGCGAGAGGAAAACGGGGGCTGTCAGACAAAGATAGAGAGCACGACAGAGGTCCTTGCAGGGCTCCACAAATCCATCAATACAGTAAAAAGAAAAAAAAGGAAAAAGATTCAGGCCAGGAATTATTTTTGGGTCGGTACAAAAAAACCTCTCCATTTTGCAGATTGGGTGTTTAGTGTAAAAACCCAAGGTCTAAAGCACGGCTGCAGTCTGGGCGCTGAAAAGCCATTCTCTGAATTCTGTTCTTTAAATGGGGAGAAATATTGATCTGGCTCAGCTGGCCCTGTAGTGCTCTGTGTGCATGTGTGTGTGAGTGTGTGTGTGTGATTCTTTGTCTTTTAGGACCCAGTGGGGGTGACGGTGGGGTGTTACCATGGATACAGCCTCACCCCCCCACCCACCCCCACTTTCCCAACACATGCACACACACACATACACGCACTGCCCCAACCAAGACTGTAGGTGTAAAGTACACACACATACACACTTTTTAAGGCCTCTGGTCAAAAGATGTAGAAATTTCTAAAGGCGCTTTCAGACGAGTCACACTCCTGGACGTACAGATAAGGATAAAAACTGCACCCTAAGGCTACACAAAGCTCACACACACACGCATACACAGTCACACTCGTGCAGTAAGGTCCGAGGAAACAGACAATCATGGTGAAAAAAAAAAAACTGCAGAACACTAATGTGCGACACAGACTCATCGGTCATCATTTCCTTTCAATTTACCCTCTTTGTCTCTTTCCCTCTCAACACACTCCTCCTTCTCACATACACACACACACACACACACACACACACACACAAACACATACCATTTTGTGCTGTGTCCATGATATCCTTTACATTTCTTGTACCTTTATGGAATTAAATACACACACAAACACACACACACGCACAAAGCCATGTATTTCCACAAATGCAAACCAGTAATGTTGCACTGACATACACAGAAACACACACATGTAAACACACACACACACACACACACACACACACACCTGTCTTGTAGGAATGAGACATGAGGAGAGGAGATCAGAGTGGTTTACTGCCAGGTAACTGATATAAATACCCCTCATTACAATGGTGACAGGGGTTTCTTCTCTCCTCTGGCGAAATAGCATCATTAGGAACACACACACACATACACACACAGCATGGACACACCTGCAGATAAACAAAGATACACACATAGACAAAAAGGCAGCAGACTTAGATGCAGGTATACAAATGCAGAAACATGATGTGGAGGAAAATACCAACACAGCACGCACATAAATGCACCCACATCGACAAATAAACACACACATACAAACAGATTAATATGGAGCGCATTGGGCTTTTTCTCTAAATGATGATGACGATGTTGATAATGATAGATCGTGGAGGGTTTCATAGGGTCGTTATAAGGCAGGAAGTCGCAGTGCTAGCCGACACAGGGAGATCAATACGCCCAGGGTCAGTTACAATATTTAGGGTTGCATGACTCCAGGACCAAAATAAATCAGGATGTGAAATATTGTTGGGGTGGATGCCGGGATGGGCCTACGACTGAAATGAGTGTGAGGGAGGAGAGGGGAGAAATGAGAGGAGGAGAGAGAGATAGGGAGAATACAGAAGGCGAAGATGGAAAATAAGGCATAAAAAAGCCGACCGATGTAGAATAGCTGTGTGTGGTTTAGGCTGAATTTGGCTTGGAGAATGTAAAAATATTGAGCACATTTTAAACGTGGCAAAGTGAGAAATATTCATTATCAAAGGTACATGATACAATTTCAGCCATGCACGATTCTAAATTTCATCTGCAGTGATCACAAAGTCACACAACCATAGCATATTTATTATTAATTACAGAGAATGCTTTTGACATCGTAACAATTTAAATCTTCACCCAACCTGTATTCCAACACCTACCAACTGAGTTAAGTGTTGGAATATTGTGTGTTAAGTGCTACATTTATGAAATGTACATGGGATAACCGTTTAAGCAGTGGTGCCCTCAAGGGGGGCTGGGGGGTGCAGGGGGGAATGGCCCCCCTGGTAAAATAGCTTGCTATCTGTGGCAAAAATGATTGAAGGCCAATGCTACTGTCTTTAAAAGGATGTCACACACTCATTTTTCAAGCTAGCACAAAGTTATTCTGGTATCTTTTGAAACTAGACAACCTATGGCATCCATTGGTACACCCATGCTTGCTACCAGCTTGTTGAAAAGGGGCCTAAATAATGCTCCAAATTTGGGCTAAATGTTTTCATGGGAACAAATGGCAATGCCATTTTAAAAGGGGGTCTATTGAACTCTTACCTCAACATATAATTAAAAGTGGGTTATTTGGGTACCCACATGTTTCCCATAAACTTGAGTAGGCTTGTTTGCAGTAAACCTTTCACCCTTTACAATCAGTCTTCTCCTTTAAATTAAAACTGTATTTGACAATAATGTTCTTATTGTTATTTAACAATAAGAATTATCTAACAAGGTTGCCATCTTGGAGTCTGGCAGAAGACAACATTGGAAAATAAACATTATTCAATAATATCCAAAGTTTTTTTATATGTCTAGGCCTCAACATCTTTGTTTCTTAGGCCTATGCTGTCGGATAAAATGCATTGCATTGAAGTGACCTTAGACTGAGTAAAAAATCTTTGCTATATTTGCTATTATTTGGTATGAGCAAAGTTATCTCAAATAATCATTAATTGATCCTTGATGTTACTAGTCATGAATTAAAGAAAAATGCTTACAATTTGCAACCCTCATAGATACACAACACCTTCAGACAGGATTGTTGTGGAACTCAAAATGTTAACTGTACCTGTATTAGTCTGTGCACATCAGATAATAAGCAATATTAACTGTAAAATAAGAAACCAAAGTATATCAGAGTGCAATATCTTAACTTTCCATAGTGATATAGTTTACAGCTAGGTTGTATACCACAACAGCATAACTGCATTACAGAGATTTAGTTTTGGCTTTCAGTTTTGCTGCCAACCCCAAGATTTTCAGTGGTCCATCTTGCCAACCCAGTTTCTGGCAGCACATCTGCGTTTAAGATTATTCAAATTCAATAAATGATTCAACATCTTCCTACTAGAAAAAAAAGTCAGTGCAAGTGAGCATCATATGCTGTAATTGCTGTGGCCATTTTTATAAAGTAAACAAGTTCCTTCTTATTAGATACAGAGTAAAAGCATTTCGCTCTAAGAAAACACTTTGGTTGTGAGGTAACTGAAATCTGATTACATATTGTAAACTCATTGCACTCCCTGCAACCGGTCCTTCGCCTTAACTTAGATTAGATCATATCTCACTTATTAATTTCTCCGATGAGGAGATTTGCTGTTTTGCTGAGTAATGCTGCCGCCGTCCTGGACAGCACACAACAACAATGGGAAGACAGATGGGCAACGAAAGAGAGCAATTGTATTTCCTCTTTATAATAAAGCTTTTAAACTTTTAGCTGATTCAAACATCCCCCTCTTCTGTCTCTTCTGCAGCAGGAGGAGCTGGTGAGGAGAGAGTGATAGATGGACCCCACAGATCCGTCGTTTAAGGCAAACGCCAGAGCAGAGAAAGCTGCTGGTTAGGTCGTAACTGTTAAGACTGTTTACAGACACTGTGCTTCCCATTTGTCATTAACTGATTGTCGATTCACTGCCCCCACAGAATTATATCTGTTTCTCTTTGGTATGCAGCACTGCAGCTCCAAACAAAAAAAAATGTATGGGCTTATAATAGACTCCTCTGATTTTTGTGCGTGTGTATGTGTATTCAAATGCAGGCGTGTGTTTCTGTTTGTGTGTGTGTGTTTGCGTAATTGATTGGGGATTTCTGGGTCTATTCAAGAAGAGCTGACCTTCGACCTTCTTAACAAGTAGCAGCTCCGCCCCCCTCTGGCCCTCCAGTCTCTCAATCTCACACTGTGTTAAAAGAAATTAGTCACACACTTAACCACGCACATCCTGCCCATTGTTAAGTGACTCCTAAAGTGTGTCAAAGAGGTTTCATGGTTGCCTCAAACAGCTCTCGCCTCCCTCCCAGGCAGTAAGCAGGTTCAACACACAAACCCTTCTAGACACTAGAGCCAAGGTACTCAACCTTGGCCTGTGACCCTTCAAAATGAATAGGATGGCTCCTGGTAAACTCACATACACTACAAACAGCGAATGGTGACACTGCTGTGATGGCTCTAATTTCCAATTTTTCAGACTATTACAAACCAACAAAATGATTAGAAATGAAATTGTATAGGAAAACTATGTTCACTTTATTTTATCAGGTCAAAATCAACTTGCAGGAGCCAAAAATAATCCCATAAGGCTGATGACTGAAATTATCACCTTTTACATTTTGGTTGGATTTCATAAGTCTGTAAAATCTATAATTATATTTCATTAGGATAAGTATTCATGCTGCTTTCCAAGGAAAACAAACTACAAAAACCAATGAAAGGGGCACTCCACTGATTTTATACAAGGTTCACCTTTTTCATCATGAGGAGTAAATTGTGAATTTGTAAAAATATTTTATTTTCTCTTGTGAGTCCCAATTCTTTATGGAAGTGTTAATAAAAAACACTCATATAACACATGTCAAACAGTAGAAATAGCCTTCACCATCTGTCAGGTGTCAGGTGTACTAGTCTCAAGACTTTTTTTTTTGCTTTGTACACTTGTCTTGCTGATTCCACATAGTGGCACCATAAAACTGAAGGCTGCCCCAGAAGAGATTTTGGTCCTGCCAACCATATCACCATGCTGAAAAAAGCGTGCATCTAAAGCTAGCTCACCTAATTGCGAGCTAGCTAACATTACACGTCATTATGATGCCATTGATGTTTACATCTCAAACTTTCAAGAGCACTAGCCTCTTGTCCATGGGTAGATCCACTCTTCCTCCTGCACTATGATACAGTTAGTGTAGCTGAGGAGAAAGAAAATAGTTCCTACATGACCCTGATCACAGCAAGGTCTGCAGATTATCTTGAGTAAGCAGGTCATGATTTCTTGAAATGGACATTGCTGTTGAGTTTTTCAAATGTATTTTTTTGCCACTGTGAGTACCACAAGTCAAGTGCCATATAGTTAAAAATATACTGGAGTGATCGCAGATATCCATATAGCCAATATCTCCAATACACGTCAGTTCACACCAATCCAGGTTTTACAAATGTGTTGGTACATTGATGTTTTTTTTATGTTTTTTTGTATTGTCTATTGTAATGTATTGTTTTTTATCATGTGTGGTAAGTGTTTTTTACTGTGAGGTATTTGTCCTGTTTGTACCTGCACAGGGACTGCAGATGTAAACTAGCTAATAGCTAAATCTTAATCATCTATTCTCTTTTCAAGATTAATTTTTTTTTATGCATGGTCCTTGTTTAAATAAAGACATGAAAAAAATAATCTTGACTGATAAATAGCACCACCGATAAGAGGAAAAATATGCATCAACACAACTTCCCAAAGCAACTGATGTGACAGATTAATGATATATGAGTTCAAACGAGTATGTGTGAAAACTCATACAATGAAAATGTTCTACCCATCAGATGCAAACAAAGCAACTTCTCAATAATTTTAGGTCTGGTTTAGCACAAAAATGTAATTAAAATACCACTGAAATTCAGTTCAACTCAAACTTATTATCCTGTATATGGGTTGTCAGGAATGTTCTGTGAAGGTTTACGTCAGTGATTCACAACTATTTTGGCTCATGACCCTTTAAAGTGAGGTAATGTCTAAGTGCAGCTGATTGTCAACAGTTGCATAAAGTCAGCTTATGACAAAATTTACCAACAATTTGGTAATTTCTAGAAGCTTGAGGAGAGAAAATGTATCCAGTAATTAAAAAACCCAAAACCAAAGATTAGAGTAATATCTCAATTAAATAAATGTTATTTTGTAACTGAAAGATGTGAGATCAGCAGCAACTCAAACCTGGGATGTTGCATTTCATAAACACTTGGCTGCAGCACCGCACCAGCAAGTATAATTTTGTGCAGCAAATGTTTCTCTGCTTTCCCATGCAGGTTAACAAGGAAAATAAGAAATTGATAATTAAACATGTATTTAGCAATCTTGTAGGAGCAACGATGTACTTGAGGTGAAAATATAACAATTTCTACCTGTTTGTGCGTGTGTATGTGTGTGTGTGCACAGATGTGTGATTATGTGAATTTCCGATCAACACACACGATCACACACACAGATCATCCCAGTGACTGAAAGTGTCTGCCGATTATTGATTTCCCACAGAGAAGTTGCTAAAAGTCTCGCAGCTAATCCTGGCGGGCTGAACACGCTGTAGATAATGACGTGTAATGAGCTAATGACTTGTTGAAATATTTAGTAGAGCCTCAATAAGGTTGCACTATTAGAGGTGGGAGAGGTCATTAGAGGACCGTCTGAGGGACAGCCCTTCGATTAGTAACACCCTGGGCCCTCATCTCTGTCTCAGAGCTGCACACACACACACACACACACACATACAGGTATGGATAAAAGCATACACACCTACACAGATACACATGTAGATACACACACTCATGGTCAAACACACACACGGGAAAAAAAAAGAGAAAAGACGAAAAAGCAGGGCTGTTAGTATTAGGAGTTGGACCATTGATCGGTCAGCTTTTAAGAGAGTGACCTTTTGCAGAGGGCTCTACTGGCCTTGATAAATCTGATCTGGGGGCCATCTGTGTCTGGGTGGGAGCAGCCTCGGTAGGATGGGACCCCAGAGAGGAGAGGAGAGAGGAGGAGAGGAGAGGAGAGGAGAGGAGAGAAAGCACTAGAGGAGAAGAAAAAAGCGGAGAAAAGGAAAGACAGAAAAAGGGTAGGAAGAAACAGAGTAAAAGAGGAAAGGTCAAGGGGAAAAGAAAATTGAGGAGGTGAGGGGAGCGGAAAGGCTAAGAAAATATAGTAGATGGGAGGACAGAGGGGGGAATACATTGAAAGGAGAAAGAAAAGGAAACAATGGCAGGGACTAGTTATTTGTTATAGATGGTTAACGAGTTGCTGGACAGCGATCGTTAGTTATAAATCTGTGGTACATCCCTGACAGTCTGCACAGACACCTCGCACGATAAAGAATCTGTAGAAAGCCATCTAATAGGCTATCAATGCAAACAGCTTAATTGCACAACGGCTATTGACACATAAGCTATAAACATCTCAAGAGTTTGCCAGAGCGCACTAATAGAGATGAGATCGGCTAAGTTGCGACTCTCTAATGCTTGAATTGAAGTTTATCGGTTTCTAAATACATGAGTAAAATGCAGCAAGTACATATTGTGTCACTGTTAGTCCGCACAGATATCACACGTATGACTTTTTTGAGGAAATTAGAAACTTGAAATTCAGTGAAAACATTTCATTAATTTGCTGAATGATTCAAAGCTGAAAGATACAAGGCCATTTAAACTACTGATCATTTCACTTATATTTATGGTTCTCCTGTCACAAACACGAAATCACACTGGGCCATGGACCTGAAAAACAGAAAAGTAAGTTCGAAACAAATCTGAATTTGAGGGGATAATACAACAGAGGTCTTTTGTTATATTTCCGTGATATTGGGCGATTTAATGGCAGTTACATTTCTACGATTACACACATATTACACATGATGTTGTTTTTAAGATGAATTCTGACATTATTCTCTTGAGTTCTTTTTTCAAGCAAAAAATGAAAGTATAGTAAGAAAAAAAAGATTTACTACTTTTTCTTTTTTTAATTTTCACTCCACACCTTACTGTGATCCAACCCTCTGGGGTCCCAATACAGATATTATAATTACTGCCTAAAAAATAGCAGAAAATATTACAACCATTAACTTAATAAATCAAATGTGAAAATTTATGGAATCTGAAACACTCAGGTTGTTGGCCGGTCTGATATATTTTCTTAGCTCAATTTTGAGGGATGCTGAGATTTTTTTCAAACAGCTTGTTACTGCTGGTGACATTTTGGGGCATAGACTTATGTATGTTCTTGCAGAGTGTTAAATGAGAAGATTGATAGCACTCTCATTTTTGTTTGTTAAAAGTGAAACTAGAGCCAAGAGATGGCCATCTCAGCTTACAAAGACTGGAAACAGAGGGAGACAGCTAGCCTGGCTCTGTCCAAAGATAACAATTCACCTGCTAGCACCTCTAAAGCTAAATAATTAAGTCATAATATCTGGTGTGTTTGATCTGTGCAAAAATTTTAAGTAAAACTAAGGTTTTACAGGGGGTCTTATGTGAGACTATTTCCTGGCAGGGTACAGATCATAACACAGCATATACGTACATTTTATCCAAATGAAATATAACATTAGAAATGCTAGAAGGTGGATTTTTTCCAGGTTTGCCAATATCTCACAACACATTTTCATCTCAGGCCGTCAAGTACCGACGATCTGTCACACCCCTTTGCATCTCATAGCAACATGCAGGCCACACAAGTGTAACATGCTTAATGTTGAGAAACAGTTACTGTTATGTATAGGCAATGAAACTCAGATCATGTTTTGGGTCAAAATAAGTAAATAATATGACGTTATTACATGCATATGTCATGATGGTTACATCAGTGCTTGACAACCATAAGTTAATTGCCTTTTCATTAAAACAGCACTGACTTCTGGTTTCACACAGGACACAAACTGTGGTCTCCTGGCTGGAAGTCTGGTTGAGTCTTCCACCTCTGCTTCCTTCTGACCAATGTGGACTTTCTTGATCTTTATTCTACATCAGTTGCTCTAAGTTTTAATGCCGTGGATGGGTTTCAGTTGGAAGCCTGGAGCGTCCTTTAAAGATGTTAAAGGCTGCCTTTGGTGTCGATTTCTCACACAGAGGTATTTGACGCATTGGGAGTGAGAGCGGGCTGCTCCTGCTGTTATTCAAAGTGAAGCTAACCAGCTGCTAGTTGTACCCTGACCCCAGTATTACACAAATATTCACAGCTGTAAGTAAACTAGAGTAATAAATTCATCGTCAATTTTTTAAATTTTTTTTATCTATGGTAGACATGTGGGAGAGCCATTCAAGAGAAACAATATTTGATCTGTCTCAGTTGTTTAACTCGAACAAATTGTGAGAAGCATTTACCTTGTTATTTGCACATCAAAGCCATGTGTACTGTAGATAGGATGCGCACACACACACACACTTTGTCTCTAACAAACACACACAACCCATAACCTCACCTGCTGCAGTTAAACCATGTTGACTAATGGCAAAACCACCATGTTCCTAACAAACCATCCATTCTTCCTGCACCTTCAAAACTTAACCTTAACACACACACTTGCTCAGACATAAACACACACACACATGCTCACACACACCATTACTCTTTCTTTCTCTCTATCTACTACGTTTAATTCCCCTTGGAAAAGACAGGTGCAAACGTTGATTGAGCCTGAGCCAGATTTAGCCCCAGCTCTCAGTGTGCGTCCAGCTGTACTCTCCAACCCACTGAGATCGATGTCCAGCCAGCCAGGCAGCCAGCAGGCAGGCAGCCAGGCAAGCAGCCAGTCAACCAGGCTGCACCCAGCGGGCAGAGGGGGCCTACGGTTTTCCCCCAGCCCCAGATACAGCCGCGCTTCACTGGGCTCATTGGGCAGACCACAGCGGGGCATCACACAGTGCCAAGCCCTATCACTGCACCACTGATGCAGGATGTGCTGAAGGCAGGATGGGGAGGGGACCCCGAAAAACACCTGCTGGACCTCCACCCATTTTCCCCTCACAGTTCCCACTAAAACCACCTTTTCCTCTATGCACTCCTCCCCTCTTCCTGCATCCCTCTCAACGCCTCCACCTCTATTGAACCCTCCTTCCCTCCTCTTCTCCCTTCCTCTCCTCGCTTCATCCATCTTGGAGCTACTTTGATTCAGGTCTCTCTCTTTTCCATCCTCCATCCTCCCAGCCCCAGCCGTTCTCCAGCCAACCACAGTTTCCTATTGATTTATTGATTGCTGTCTGCCTGTGGGAGAGCGGCCGCAGTCTCCCTCTCTCCCTCTGCTCTCCCCCTGCATGGATTTGTCTTCCCTTTCCCCTCCTTTCTTCTCTCTCCCTCTCTCTTCACCCTCTCCATCTCCCCATCGATGCAGTAGCTCTGAAACATGAATTAGAGAAAGCAGGGGAGTCCAATTTACCGGGAGAAATCAGATTCACCTTCTCCTACACTCGTTTCTTCTTTCTCCCCCTCGCTCTCTTTCACTTATACCCGTCTTTCGCCTCCATTTTCTGGGGTCTCTTCTGTGTTTTGCTTTTGTCAGCCTCGTCATGTGTTTTCACCCAGATGAGCGTTAATGCCAAAGACACCACCAGAAGCATTTTAAAGTTCTTTGCATTATGTTTATACCATAATAAGGAGTCTTTTACATCTAATTCGGTTACTTTAAATAGAAAAAAAATCTTTATTTATACTCTGGCTTGGCTATATATCTACTTTATGGATTGCTAAATGTTTTTCAGCTTCAAGAGGAGATCAGATATGAAAAAAATAAAATTCAAAACACCCAATTATCCATTAAATTACATTGTAAAGACAGTTGCATCCTCCGCAGTGATACTGACTTCACCAGATGGAGTTTTTATATCCCTCTTATTCCCAGAGTTTGTGTCATATTTGTGCAAAACATGTTTATTATTTTACAATGACACACAAACCAGAGTTCTCTTACCGCATCTTTGTGTAATGTCCAGCACTGCAGTCTCACCTGCATGTTGTGTTGCATCCCAGAAAAACTTGAATTATCAGTCTCATAACACTGCAGCATCCCAGCATTATGTGAGCTTGTCTCTCAGGCTGAAGAGAGGCGCAGTCTTATACCACACTGTCCCCTGAACTGCAGGTTAGAGCGGGTCACCAAGGAGAGCATCTGATTATCTGACCTCTGGGGTCAACTCGCAGCTCTCCGGGTTTGGAACAATAGGATCAGCTGTAATGGATGGACGGACAGAATGACAGAGAGAAAGGGAAGAGGCTCAGGGAGAAAATGACGCTCAATCTATCAAATTTACCCCATAATGCCCACTGAAGTATATGGATGTTTTTTAGCAGATCCCACACATTAGAATCACATTTACGCAAACATCTTTACGCACAGTCGATCAAACATGGTAAGAAGCAAAGCACCTTCACTCAGGCACACAGTTCATCCAAAATACAACAAAAATAAATTTTTACCCACCTTTAGTAATGCAGACACTTTTGCTGTTGTTTGCCCAGGTTTTCAGAGATTTCTGCATTCACCTCAATACAATGGAATTTCATTTGTGATTCTCACAGCATTGAAATACAGAATTTAAAAAATCCAACAGCAATGTCACAGTTACTCTGGATTTTCTTTAAACCTCATGGTAAACAGTGTTCATTGGATGTATTTTCTACTGAAGAGAAATCTGTTGAAAGAGAGAAGAAATATTTCCAGGGACTTGTACTTGTGCAAAAAGATATTGTGGTTTTAACATCAATATGATGTTTTTTGTTTTTTTAATACAGTTAAAGAAGTTAATGATTTTTCATACAAGTACTTTTACTTTTGGTTCTTTTAAGTACATTTAGCTGAAACAATACTTTCATACTTAAAAATTAAATGCTGAGTATAGGACTTCTACTTACAATTATTATATTGAAGTATTGCTACTTTCAGTGGTGGATCCTTCCATAGGTAACATAGGTGGCCTCTAAAAAAATGAACAGAAGGGGAATTATCCAAAGATCTAATGTCAATGATGGGTCTGTAGTTGGGGTACCTGAACATGCTAGAGCAGTGATACTCAAGTCAAGGCCGGTGAGCCAGATCTGACCCTCAAAAGGGTGCTGGGTGGCTTGATGACCATTTTCTAATTTGCAGTGAAAATACAGTATTTGTGATTTTGTTTGTAGTTTAACTTCAAATATGATGCTAGAGTGCCTAAAACATCAAAATTAAGCTTGATTGTCAAAAAAACATAAAAATGGAAGGATCCCCTCCAGACCCTGTCAACAGAGATCAGGCCTCAGCCCCGAATGTTCCCAAATCCTAGAATCATCTCTGCGTACACCTGATCTGTGTGGGGTTGCTGTGACTGGATCAGCTTCTTGGCAAAGATTAGTGAGGGCAGCAAATGGCAAAGGGTCAGAAACAGGCAATTCATGTCTTATATGTATTAATTAATAAATATCATAAATGTTTATTTATTTACTGGCCCCTGGCCTCCTGTCATTCTGCAAAAGTGGCCCCTTGGCAAAGCAAGTTGAGTATCTTGTGCTAGAGCATTGATGAGTAATGATTGAGTGAAGTGTACGCCAGGAGCAAAAAATGAAGGCAAAAGCCATCCAAGATATTGTAAAAAAATAAAAATAAAAAAGACAATATTTGAATGTAGCGTATTCTTTTATTGTTTAGATTTTATTCTTGTTGTTTGTTATGTTATTTGTGTCAATTTCTCATTTGTTTTTGTTGTTATTTGTAATAAATACAATCTGCCACTGGCTACTTTTGCCAAAGTAAAGGATCTGAAGACTTTTTCCACCTCTGCTGTAGCAACCAGAGGTGTCTCCGCTCGTTCCTGCTGCCAAAGAAGATTGGCTGGAAATGATGTTTCTTGTCCAGGACGGGAATTCTATATGAGGACAAAATCCCAAATGGGATGCGAGGGTTGAGGAGGAGGGGCTCGTAGTAGATGGTTGACAGTAGCTCTTCCAGAAAAGACTATAGCGCTGGCATTGCCTCACTGCATGGCGCTCTTTGTATTGATAAAATCCATACTCCTGAGATGCCTCTGTGTGCGACAGGGAGCATGAGATTAGTTTCCTGACTGGAACCTAGTTAATTCCACAGAGGAGAAGACACTCCACACCTGAGGCCCTGGAAGACACAGGGCACCGACAGGCAGACTGCAGGGGCAGGGCAACCTATACACACACACACACACACGCATACACACACACACACACACACACACACTGTGGACACACGCAAAATACCAAACAGAAACATATTACGACACACGTAAACATGCACATATGAGCTTCACACGCACATGACACGTGTGCATACGCACACACAGACACATGCACGATCCCCTGGTCTGACGCCACCACCCAGCAGCAGGGGGGTTAGGTGTCTGCAGGCCAGAGAGTGGCAGCACAAGGACAGACGTCTCCCTGGCTGTCTGGCTGCCGACAGGTCTGATCGATCAATACGCTGACTCTCTCTCTCCTCCCTGCTGTCTTTTCTCTCTTTCTCTCCTTTTCCTCGATCTTCATCTCTCTTTTACTCTTTCCTCATTATCCATTGCATCCTTCCGCCTTGTTCCCATCTTTCACTGTCCTACTTTTCTCTGCCTTCTCTTTTGATTCGTCCTCTCTCCCTCCTCTCTACTGACCACTGACCCCCTCACCCTGCAGAGTAGCCTCTCCATTCACCCAACCCCCCACCCCCAAAATGACCCTTTCTCCTCTTCTCCCTTTCATTTATTGTCCATCACTGTTTCTCCTTCATGCACACGCAAATGCACAAGAGAAAGAATGTATTTAACAATCTCAAGGCCTTCAGCCACCTGAGCCAAAGCACCTTGCACAAAGCAAATTGATATTATTGACTGTAAGCTCCATTAGCAGAGCTTTGAATACAAACAAAACAAACTGAAATAAACTTCTAACGCTCACCACTCACACCCAAAGATATAAAGCGCACCCAAAAAAACAAATTTGTTTTGTGAAAGCTCACTTTTAAACATTGCTTCTCTCAGGTGCTTTTTCAAGAATAACAGTCCACATGTGTCTGAAGTGTTTTTGATATTCTGCAACACGCTGCAAACCTTCATATCAGCATGTCTTTAATGTGAGCTTCTGTAATGTGTCTTTCCATCTTTATTTAAGCGAGTAGAGATCAAGAACATCTTCCTAAATAAAGCTTTGAGGGATGAAAGGAGGACGGGGATATTAGCCAACACAAAGGGAATATGAGATTTTACAAAGTGTGGAGGATCAGATCAGACAGCTTTAATGCTTTCACTCATTCAAGTCAGTGGAAAAGGGCTTACTGTGGAATGAGATTAAAGTTAACATGAATGTAGAGTATTTGCTTTTTGTTTGATTGTATATCCTCTTTGTAAATAGTTTTTTAATGATGGCCAAAAGCTAGAATATTAGTTTAATTAAGATGTGTTTAGGTTTTTCAATTTTGTTGCAAAAGCCTGGAAAAAGGGGGAGATAGACTGTGTACTCTAATTACTGATTTTATTTTTTTGTGCTACATTGTAAATGTCTCTGTGAGTGATCCATGAACTCTGTCTCAAACAGTGATGATCTGATTATGTTGGATGCTTTTGTCACTTTGCTCCATTTGACATTTTCTTTTTCTTAATGTTCCTGAAAATATGTATGTTGGATTTTGGTGGCATGTTTGATTTTATGGTGTCTAAAGCTGCAGGCTGGGCATAATTGTTTGCATGACACATTAATAAAGAAAATCATTAACTGATAGACGTATATCAATAAAAGAAGTAATACTGTTATTACTATTATAAGTGTGTGTGTGTGTGTGTGTGTGTGTGTGTGTGTGTGTGTGCGTCTGTGTCAGTTTTTTTGGGGGGGCTATTATGTGTAGTTTGGTGTCTGTGATGTTTTTTTGGGCATGACCTCACCCACCGAGGAGTGCTCACGCGTCTCTAATCTCTTTTAGATGGGATGCCTCACTTTCCCATCATGCGTTTTTTCCTCGTGGCCCCTGGGTAATAAATCTAATGGTGTAAACTTCTACCACATCTCATTGCTATTTCTCCCCAAAAAAATGGTGCGCTTTATGTTTTCTCGAACTTCGTTACACTGGGCCAGAAAGGCGCGATTTCACGGGAAAATGTATATATCGGCTTTGATTTTTGTCTACTTTCTCGCAATATGGGCCCGCTTTAGTGGAATAAAAATTGATTTTTTTTAAGCTTTTTTGTGCATTAGCTTTTAAATTTGAAATTGTATTTGCAGAACCTGTTTGTGATCAATGGGAGAAATCAAGATTTATAGCTTTGATGTAATATAGGAGGAACGGCAACATCTGACTGCCTGAGAAGGGTATTACATCCTGTATTTGGACAGTGTTGAGTGTCCGTACCTGTCTCTCTGTCTGTCTGGCTGCCTGCCTATCTATCTATCTATCTATCTATCTATCTATCTATCTATCTATCTATATATATATATATATATATATATATATATCTGTTATTTTTTCTGTCTGTACTTTTTTATCTTAATTGCATGCTCCAAACTCTTATGACTTTACCCTTCAAGGGCCAAAGAGATAAAAGCAGTGAATCCATTTTCTCTCATCTCCTCCTAATTACCCCTCCTCATCATCATCATCTTCATCACCTGCCTCCTTTTTTTTTCTGTGAAAGCCTCTTTAATGACTGGGTTTGATGTCCTGGCTGCCTGTCTCCAACTTTGGAGGGCTTCCTTGAAGACCAGCAAGTGGTCTTTCATGAAAACACACACAAATACTGTAAACAGTCTCTCTCTCTCACACACACACACAGTCACACACACACACACACACACACACACACACACACACACACACACACACACACACTTCCACCTATGCTCCAGACTGTCTATTGTGTGTATCTTCAGCCTTGAAGAATCTTGAGGAGTGTCTTAAAAGCATGAAGGGGGTTCTAAGAGGGACACACAAACAAACACACACACTAATGGCCTCACATTAGCCATCAGTGGCAGGGGAGACAGACAAACACACACACACTTCACTGGTTCCTTTCTTCTGAGTAGTCTTCAAGAAGGGAGAACAATTTTTGGGCCCCTAAAGAGTTCCAAAATAGAATAATTGTTTTTTAGTTATATTTGGAAGTAAGGCCAAAACTGTCAAATTGTGTCTCTGGCCCTGAAAGCTCTTGCAGTGACCCTGCAGTGTTGTCTGTTAAATACTACAACTTTATGTGTCAGTTGCTGTCAATGAATGTGTGGATGCTGGATGGTTGAGATCAGATCAAAATGAAAATCAAATGGCCAACTCATAAATCTGCTGGGTTTTTTTTCTTTTTTTAGAAAATTTTGTTTAATTCCAAAAAACAATTTCAAAGGTTTCAGTACTTCTTCAAATACTGAACAACAAATATGAGCAATTTCCTCCATTAAAAAGGCAAGGGTCTTCAGCGTCTTGGGTTAGGACACTTTCAATGACTATTGATTGGTAAAGACAGAAAAAAAAAATCATGTACTTCAGCAAACTGACTTCTGCATTCATTCAGATATAACTAAGCAGTGGTGGGGTAACATACTGTATTTCAGCTAAACCATCTGTGTCACTCTTGAAACTAAAACTGCATCACTGGAAACTAAACAATAAAAATGGATACACATACAGCAAAAAAAGAGAAAAATATTAAAAGCTCTGACCTGACCTTTAAAAGTCTCTGTTATTATTGTTTACTTTATCAATAACAGGGCCTGTCCACATTATGGCACCAATATTTAAAAGAATGAGCTACTGGCTACATTATTTTCTCAAGGCACTTTACATGAAACCATAATGTCCGTGGTTTTAAATATGCAGAAGCATTGCCAATGGTGACATTGTTATTTATGGTGCAAGTTTTGTGTTATTCTACCCTCATCTGTACAGGCAAAAGGCCTACTTCTAACTTTTTTTACTACTAGCATGAGTTTTATGAGTTACATTCAATAGATACTGAATGATGTTATTGTGTATCACCCATAGACTGTATTTAAAAAAAATGGATGTAACTACCGTGACATCATCCATTGGTCTGTGAACTCTAGCTTTGAAGCCTTAAGTTCGGCATGTCAAACATGGCCATCCAAGAGGACTAACCCCTATTTATGCATATAACATTTTAATCACATTTAAACATGTGAGTTATATAAAACTCACCTCCTGTACAGTTATCATTAAGGGGAGTATTAAATGTGGATTCAGTATAGATATTTTATCAGGCTGTTGTTTATTTATGCTGAAAAGTTGGGCATTTTAACACGGGGTTTCTACGGGGATTTTGGAGGTTAGTGTGGCCATTCAAAAAAATGCAGTTTTTGGCACTCCTTCCTATTTCAGCCCTGAGGTTGAAACTTGGGTTGAGCACACCCCACAGTGCATAAGTTGTTATAGCTTAAGTAGTTATAGCTTATATATATGATAGCTTACAGCTAATGTGCTGTTGGTCAACATATCCTCATGCAACAGTTTGTTTGATATCTTCAAAAAATTCATACAATAGTTCGTATTTTATAATAAACGTAATGTTACATAGGTTAAGGAAAAGTAACATGTTGATGATGTACTTTAAAATAGCTCAAAGTTAGTATCACACAGTTTCAAACTCTGGTGTTCTGGTGTAAAGTCCTGTGTTTGTTTGACCTGTCCACCACCCCAACCTGCCTCCCTACACTTGGACTTTCTGGTCTTTGTACTACTTCCTTCTTTACTCCCATCAGCACATTGGTCACATGATCACAGCCTTCCTGATTACATGTGTTATGCACCAATTACTGGCTCATGACTGACCAACTCAGGTGCAGCCTGAGTTGGTCAGTCTGCACCACAATTAAAATGCATAAGTTTATTACCACCATTTTTGTAGTTTTATTTTAACTTCTTATGTTGCATTGTGTGCAGTGTTCATCGCCTATGAGCCACTCTGTTGTCCTTATGAAGGCTGATCTTTTTCCTTGATGCCAGTAATGCAGAATCAGCAGCTGGCATGTCATCAATATGGAAAAAAAGATCACATCCAGATGCAATTCAAAAGTTATAGTGTGTTAGTGAGGCTGTTTGATTTTATTCAGCTGTCATCTCTGCCTTCTCCCTCTAGCATTTTAGTGTTTATCTCAGTTTGGAATCTAAAGGAAGAATCCCTTGAAAATAATCTGGAAAGACTTCTCCATTTCTAAACCTCTAACCTTTCTCCACAATTTTTAATCTATCCCAGAGACGTATTAAGATTTTGAGTAAATAAAGTTCAACCTTAAGACTTGTACATCTTTTGTCACTGCCTATTATCTTGGCTCATAACAGACATATATACAGCATTTTTAAAACAATATGACAAATACCAACAAATGTCCTTGTTTTTTCTCAGCATATGCTGTTTCTAACAGACACATCCTCTAATGACAAAGACTTGCAGAGAGATGAGAGACTGTTGGAGTAAATTACATTCCCTGTTCTTCACACTCAGCACAGGCAGCTGTAAATAATGTCAATATGATCTGAATCTACAGTTTGTATGAGTGTTACAAAATAATAGAACACTTCTCAGGATAATTACCCTTTCAAGCATTCTCCTGCTATTATCAAAAAATATCCACAATATAGTGTTGTCCACTTCCCTCAGTGGAAAAAAAAATCGAATAAACAGATTTAAGTTGCAAGGGCAACTTTTTGTGTTTTTGTCCCCCACTGTCTGTGTATGCATGTGTTGGCGTGTGTACTTGCATGGCGGCAGCCCGCTAGGCTGAGACTGCTGTTGGTGATGGGGGACATTGATTTTTTTTCTCCCCCCTCTGTTTTCTCTGGGATTTTGACAGAATCATAGCACCATGGAAACAAAGAAACTGCTTTGTGACAGAGGAAAACCTTTCATTTCAGCTGGAGTGAATGGCGGCTTGCCGCTGATAACAGCATGGGTAATCACACACACACACACACACACACACACACACACTTAGAGAAATACACATGCACACCCATGTAAGGAACCACAAAGCACTCACATATAAGGTTAAAGTATGATTGTTGCACGTGATTGTGAAAATAAACAACTCAAAGGTCCCTTTTCACTAAGCTGTGGCTCAGACACACAATCACAGCTATTATCAGCCTCTGCAGGAATAGATGTCAGCCGAAGGGTTATTTCTTACCCTGTGTCACAAATAAAACACGTTTATATAACTAGCATTTTGTGACATACAGATCTTATTCATCAGAATAAATTTCCTTCTTGTAGGCTGTCTTGGAATCATTCGGCATGCATTAAAACTATCATCCTAGACAGAATTTCATTGAGCCTATTTAAATGTAATATAAATTTGTTCATATTCAAATTGTAATATTTCATACATTGTTTGTCCACTCACCACGCATTTAAACCTTAAATCTGTCCATGTAACATTGCATCTCATCACGTAAATAACAAGAGTTTAGCTTATTGATCAAAAAAAGACATGTTGGTGTGTTCATCTGGCTATAGTTGAAAACAGCATCAGAAAACATAGATTTAGCCAGCCGATGTTTTGCCCAATATTTCTGTTAAAGATGTGTAAGTTAATTTGAGCGACAACTGCTTTGATTTTTCTTCTTCTTCACCCTTCTGTGTAGACTATGGAATGTCTCTCCGAGTGAGAGCTCAATCAGATGCCTAAAATGTAATTTTATTTTCAAGAACAGTTCTGTTACAGTTCCTTCAGACAATTTTGCAGTTACTGTTTTAAGATTCCCATAATCTAACAAAGCATCTGGAAAAACAACATCCTAATAGATTGCTTGCAGTACAAACACTGAAAGTCCAGAGTCAGATTGCTCTTCATTAAACGATTTGACCCCAAAATATTAGATTTCAGAGATTCTATTGCATTTAGCATCTTTTCTATCATTATTGAGATGACTAGGGATCAAATCGATTCTGTGTCAAATTAACTTGAAGAACACCAGACTGCCAGCCTTTCTTTGTGTGTGTGTGTGTGTGTGTGTTTCCAGATGTGTGTTTATGTACACGCAAATGAAATAAATGTCTATGTGCAGGCATGTGTGTCTTTATATACAGTTTACTGTGACTGTGCAACGTGTGTGTGTGTGTGTGTGTGTGTGTGTGTGTGTGTGTGTGTGTGTGTGTGTGTGTGTGCGCTGCAGCATGCTGAGTTTGTCTCTATTGAGCTGTTGATGTAATCTGAACATCTCTACTGAGAGGCTCCTAACCTGAACCAGAACAGACGGTCAGTGGTCACTGAGAACAGACACTGTGAAAGGGACAATCTGCTCTAAAAACATCTCACCCTGCAGAGGTTACAGAAGCTGTAAGCTCATCAGTTAGAGGGTGCCTCCACCATCAGACTGCCTCTTTAGAATAGCCTTTTTGGGGGTTGACACTCACCGGGGGAAGCTGCTGTAAGCAGTGAATCTCCACTGCAGGACTGAATGACAGTGTATGACTTAAATGTTTTGGAAACTGTCTTTGGCTGATTGAAAAGGTCATCCAAAGGGATTTGTGATTTGATTTGCACTTGATACAGCACACTTTGTTTCACAGGTTGTCATGTTTGTGAACATTTTGGTGGTAATTTTTTTGAGATTATTCATCTATTCATAGGTATTACCTTGTACAGTTTAATATGTTAAACTATATATATGCTGTGAGCTTTTAAAACACGCTTGTTTGAAACAGTCTTATTCCTTTGCCTCCAGTATTGCTGCTTGCAGCTTTCTCAAAAACTGCTCACCCAAACAACTTCAAACCTGACACTATCTTCCCTGGGTCCTGAGCAATACATCTGCAATGACACAGCTGCATCCGCTATCAGTGCCAGAGTATACCAAGCACTGGGCTTAACAGTCAATTTTACCAAGTGGCCAAATGATGAATAACACCGTACGGGTCTGTCAAGTGATGCCATGGAACCCCAAAAGACTTTTTCCCATTGAATTACTTAAAGGAATACACATCTGTTAGTCAAGGGATACATTTTTTTAAGCATCACTATTCCTGTGAAATGACTTGTTTCCCTGTCAATATTTGGTCCATTTGGTCTGATAACATTTCAAAAGTCTAGGAGATTAGCATGATTAAATCCTTTTATCTTCATTCTAGTCAGTGCAGTACTACACCAGAAGCTCAGCCGCGCTCTCTATCTCTTGTGCACTTGCTCTATGGGTGCCACCATGAGGAACGAGGAAATTTAGCATTTTTGGCTTCATGTACCATTGAGCAACTTTCATACAAATGACGAGGGCCTGTCTCCAACCCTATATCCAGTTCTGTTTATACATTTATGGAGTATATGGTGTCATTTTTAAACAGCTAGCTTTTTGGGAGTAGTGTATATCTGAGAACAAAATTGTTTATTTCAAAATTGGTAAGTGCTCTGGTCCCTTTTACTTCATCTGTTTTAAATAAACTGTAGCAAACGATTGAGAGTGAGCTGTATCCAGTGTGTTGTTCCATGATGTAACAATTAATAGGGGTCCCTTTCAATACACTACACAGTGTGCACATTACGCACCACTGATAAATATGTCCCGTAGATCTCTAGAGCTTGCCCCTGACACTGTACTTCCTTGGATCCTTAGCGATAAAGCCACCAAGAATGAAGTCAGTCCAGATGAACAGCTGTCGAGAAAAGGACTGACAAAAATAAAAGACTACTTCCATTTTAGTTAGATGTTTGCATGTCTTGGCTCAAAAATGTTATAACAATCAATATTGATGGCAAATTCACATTTATCCAGCCATACAGTCCTTCATGTGATGATGTCACTTCACTGAAGTTTCTAAACAATAACTGTTCAGCCCACAAGCCATGGGCTGAATATGGGAATTTGTTAGCTTGTTTGGCATTAAGCTGACAAGGTAAACAACATTTGGGCACAAAGCCTCACACCTCTATCTGTGTGAACCATTTTAATATTTCAGTCCCACTGTTACTACTGTTAATTTTGTAAGAGGAGTGCATACAAAAAAAAACTGTGAAAGAAAACATAAAAAAGGTAAAAGAAGACATTGCTTTTCTACTAGGTTTGGTTCAGTATTTCTCAGTCCTTCAGGTAGTAAATTCCAAATAGTTAGCTGTCAGAAGGAGCATGGCTGTAATCATCAGGGTTCAAGAAAGGCAACCATTTAAGTTTGGGTATGGCATTGTCTGGCTTGTGAGCAAAAGGCTGGTTTCTGATTTGTATTGCCCTCTAAGCACATGGCATACTTTTTTTACTTGGACCCGCTCACTGTCTGAGCATCAGATACATCATGCTGTACATGTGTGTTTTATATATATTTTAACACAAAAAAAATGACATATGAACACTATTCATTTGAAAAGAGATCCATGTTAATTTATACACTTCAACAAATTCTGATATTTTTCATCCAATATAAAGGCTAAAATCTCCATGAACATGCATTAATATACTTCAGAGTTTGATGGTGAATTGTGGATTCATCCTGAGGGAAGGTCTGGACAGCGCTTGGTGTTTTGATGTGCGTTCGCTGCATCTCTCTGCCCTGGCCTTTCGAGGATGACTCGTCTCATCCCAAGCCACTCACAGCTAAATGTCCCATCTGGTAACATTTCCACGTTTCTCCGCCTTAAATCAATAGCAATAATTTTCCTAAGACCCTGATGCACGCATACACACACATATACACACACACACTCACACACACACACAAACACAAGGACACATGCGTAGGTCTGCTTCTCTTTGTTTCAACTGCCATTGATTTGATTGTTTTTTGTGCGGATCTTCGTCCTTTGAGCAATTGTTTTTAAATGTGCACTTCAGTTTGAAACCAAACAATATGTCCGTTCTTTGATGTGCACTGCATAAGCTTCTCATATTCTCATCTCTCGATTGAATTCTTTGATTGTTTCCCCCTCTAATATTGTTGATTTGTGTTTAATTCTTTGTTTTTCTTACAAACACAGATGTTATACTGCAGATGCACAGAAACACATATGCACCGGTCTCCATTTTAGCTCGCTCCTGCTGCAGGTTGGGCTGTGTGATGGCCGACACTCTGCTTTGAGGTGCAACGCATCGACGCAGCCTCCTCCAACGCGCGTGTTAACAACACAAGAGTGAATACACACAAATGCCCACACTCTCTTTCTCTCACAAACACACTTCGCTGTGATTGATCTAGGAGTGGTGGAGCCGAGGTAACGGTGAGTGATGCTTCGTTATTAATGTATCCAAATGAGATAATTACTCAGCCCTTCTGCTCCTCCGCCGGTCAGCCAGTTAGTTAAACACGCGTCGGGGATTATGATGTCAGCCAGATTAAATGATCAATTACATGCACACAGCAGAATGCGCGCTCCCTCTCTCTAAGAGCACACACATAAACACACAAACACAAGCCTGTGTGGATATTGAGTGTGTTAATGTGTGGATACTGTATGTGTGTTTTGGTCAGTGGCCGGTTGGTTGGGGGCCCTGGCTTTTGACCTTGAGCTCAGGGGTCAGGCAGCAGACGGCCAGCCAGCTGGACATTTCCATCTCAAAGACCCCGAGGACCCCTCTCTCTTGTGCACACACACACACTAACCTCTAAGATCCCCTCCCTCCTTTTACTTGTATCTCATTTTCTCCTGCTGTGGATGGTTGGATGGTTTATGAGTGCGGAGAAGCTACAGCCATTCATTTCTCCCTAACTGGGGGTCTAATGGAGAGGTCTACGCTGGAAACCTGAGCTCTCACTGAGTAATGAGCCACCCTTTACTGTCCAGTGTGTGTGTGTGTGTGTGTGTGTGTGTGTGTGTGTGTGTGCGCGCGTGTGTGGACTGCCCAGCCGGCTCTGTGCGGCCAGGCTCTGACCCTGTAAATGATGTCTCTCCTCCCCTCATCCACAGTGGCTCTTTACTGCTAATAACCTCTGATCAGATCTTAGATGGCAGAGCCCTCCGCTGGGCCTGGACTACCTCCAGCCCAACAGCCTGCTAATACGCTCCAATCAACCGTGTGCTTCTCTATTGGAGGTTGATACGGAGGGATCCGCGGCATGGACGGGTCACGCCCAGCACCCCCCACATAGTAGCCCCACCAAAGACTATCTTTGCCATCTCTGGAGGAGTGGAGGGTTTGGGAGGGAGCGCAGCAGCAGCAGTGGTGTGTATTGGGGGGAGGGAAAGGGAGTCAGCCACTTCTCCACAGTCTAATGTAGTTAGGGCAAGGCCGATCAGTCATCCCGACCAATACTAACCATGTCGCAGGGCCTCTCCTCCCATCTTCTCCACACAGGAGCCACAGAGAGCAGCACTGTACATTTACCTGCAATTAGATTTGCCCGAGCATCCTGCTGGGAGTGATGGAGGCCCCTCAGACCCGGAGATGGCAACAACTCTTGCTCTTTGTATGTATATTTCATACATGTATGCACATATACGATGTATGCCGTGCTTGTATTTTCATATTTTATAAATCATTTATTGGTCATGTTGACATTTTACAAGGTACAGTGAAATCTGATCCAATCACCTTTCTCATCCTTTAACGTGTGCTCTGTAATTTAGTCTTTTTTGCATCTTCACCATTGTTGCATGCTGCTTTAGATTTGTCCGTGTTTCTGGATGGTTCTGGTAATCCTTGGTTTCTGGTTGTAGAATGATCAATACATCCTCATCCCAACAAGACAACCGTATGGTCCCCCCACCCAAACACGGAAAGAGCCACTCTGCAGCCACCTCTGAACAGCGTGTAATCCATATCAGGAACAGGACAGCGCCTCACATTCCCACCAACACACCAGTCCTTTTTCACCATAAAGCACACGCCTCCTCTCCCTCTCTCACCAGAGTCCTTGGCTGTCAGAAAAAGAGTCCCCTGCTTGAATGGCACTGTCCTTTGGATAGCAAAGGAATAACCTGCCCTACTCTCCCTGTGAGTACTTGTTTCCCTCATTGGTTGGATTACTTCGGTTCAGGCAAGAGGAGTGGGACTGGTTAGGGTTAGAGTGAGAATGTCAGAGTAAGCCAATCAGAGGCAGAGTAAGGCTGGCCATTCCTTTGCTATCCTAGAATTTGTAATTTTGCATCCAGGATTTAGTCAGGTTTCCTAATATGATGAGGCGTGATGGTCATTCAGTTTATTTTCCAACACCTGCACAATGGCTTGCAGGATGCCAGTTCAGTTGATCCCCATTTTCTCCGCAAAGTTCACTGACGTTTACATTTGGAAATCTCAACCTGGCTCATGAGCATGAATTGGCAGAAGGGGGGTTTACAGCCTGTGAGTTCATTTCCTCATCCTGATGATGAACACACGGCAACAAGGTCCAAAGCCAAACACAAAAAGTGCCACTAAGACTTGCAAAAAGACATTAGAGTTTCTATGTCGCACAAATGTAGCACAAATTTAGCACACATTTAGCAGAGCTGACAGAGAGGCGACTTGAAATGTCTGCGCCTATTCCATCATTTTTGCCCATGAATTCATTCCTGTAAGATAATGTCATGCTTATGGAGTTTGTGTGTGTGTGTGTGTGTGTGTGTGTGCGCCAGTAACATATTAAGGACTGGTGCTGCGTGGTGACAGCCCAGTAGTGTTTGCCTGGCCCTTTGCTGAGGTGGTGGATGGATAATGATTTAACCATTGAAGATTAGTGATCAGATGAATACAATGGAGAGGCTGATAGCTGCCTCTGTCTGTTTGCTCTGTCCCTACTGGGAACAAGGCAGATCACACACACACACACACACAAACACACACACCGACACACCGGTTACGTTAGTTTAATCCCGTTTCCCCAAGCTCAATGCTAAACTAAATGTAAGCATGCACACGACACAGGAGCACCTTAACTAGGGGGAGGATTTACATTGTGTGTGTGTGTGTGTGTGTGTGTGTGTGTGTGTGTGTGTGATGTGTGTGTGCACTTGTACGAATGACTGTGTGAACCTGTGCTGTGTAAACATGACTGCAGTTTCGGGGGGACGCTCTCTCTGCCTCGTCAGAATGCACACACACAGATTCCATTCCCTCGTCCCTGAACCTCCTCCCCTCCCTCTCCTCTCCTTTCCTCTTCAATCCCTCCTTTCTTCACCTAACCACCCCCACCCCCCCACCCCCTTTCTCTGTGATTTACAGCTCCTGGCCCCTCCCCACACCTCGGCAGCACATTAAGAGCATTTAAACTGTGGCCGTTACTAAACAGGGGTCTTTATGGAGCCAGTCTACACATCTAAAGCCCATTACAGCTACATCAAAGCTGGATAACAATGACTAATGAACAATAGATATCATGAGAGACTGTGCCAAATCAGTATTCACTGTTACTGAGAGGGTGTGTGTATGTGTGTGAGGGGCAATCATAGCTCCATTCATTTTTTTTTTCTCTCATGAAATGTGTGTGTATCTACAGTGTGTGCTTTTAGTTGTGTAGCAGACCTGTAATTGAACTTATCAGCATGTTTTGTGTTCATGTGAGTATCTGTGAATGCAGTGATGTTTTTAAGCCACTCGTGTTTGTGTTTTTGTGCATACAGTGAGTTTAAATTGTGCTTTATATCGCTAACTGGATGTCCATGGCTACACTTACAAGATGTTCACTGTTAGAGGCCACAAACATGTCATTTGAAGAACATTTTTATCCACACAGCACAAGTCCATACAGTCTTATCTTGGATTAAAACAGTGGGTTCCAGTCAAACTCCAACAGGCAGCTTTAGTACCATACTCTGCCTGTTGACCTGAACACCCTCATCCCCTCCCTTGTTGAGCCTGTATGAGTGCGGAGGTATTTTGAAGGTTTTGCCTTGCACTGCAGTGTTGAATGGAGAAGGTAGGAAGAGGCGTCCGTAATCCCATAATGGCAGGTACATGATGACAGGGGGAACCCTTGTAATCCTCTTTTAGATGCAGCTATCACTGTCCTTACCCCAGCCACTTTCCCTACTAATCCCTCCACCTGCCTCCCCACAACACCCCCAAACACACACACACAGAGAAAAGCAGAAACACACCTGTGTCTACTCTACTCACCACGTCATGCATGATTAATGGTGATTAATGAATACTTTGCACAAGATAAATGCATGAAATTAAATACACTGATCCTTGATTTCCACATTTTCTCAACACATAAACTCCCTTGGACATTCACCTGAGCTGACTCTGGAGCACATGTCAGCACACACATATTCTGAGGCCACACGCCTGCAAACAGTTGCACAGAGATCAGTGCACTTAATTTCTCTAAGTAAAAATATATTCGAAGGATTAGTTACAATGATAAGAACTGAAATATCTAATACTTCTTCAAAATTTTCATTTAAAGGTCATGACAAAAAGGCATATCTAGGGCCAATTTTTAGTAAAAGAGAAAAATAGACAATGCTAGATGACAAATTTGACATTTGGAGGAGGGGAAATCAATGAAATAAGAGATACTGCTGTCCTAAGTTGTTTTGTTTTGGGGTTTTTTTAAATCAAGGTTATTAAGTGAATCTTTGTGTTTATTATAGACTTGAGTACAAACAGAAAAATAATATTCCACTGTCATCCAACTGAAATAATTACCTTGCTGTCGTCACACCACCTCTGGGTCATTATCTTTAAAAAGTGTTGGTTACACATGAACCCATCTATTATCTTGCATCTGATCTGATTGATTTTGAAATCTTGACATTGATGTTGGTTAAATTTGCAAGAATTTCAAACCAATAAACCTCAATAAAACCAGTATTATTAAGGAAATATTTGTGTTTGCCAGGAAAATGTAGAAATGATAAATTCTGTTTTTTAAAAAAGTGTCTGTATTTCTAGAAAATGTAGTGGCCATGTTGACTTAGTTTTAAAGTAAAGAAAAAATTCAGCCGGAAATACATATAGAGTACATAGAGAGCTATATATGAAAGTACAGCCACAGTTGGCATGAAGTCTCGCCTGTGTACTGAAAGATTTAGAAACACCTCACACCTTATAGCACACACCTCATCAATGAAGTCCTCATACACATCGACTTACACACCAACACTCATAGTTTCACACACAGGCTAGCAGAGACTTATTGTGCACAATGGTAAGCCACCCACAGCCAGACAAACACACACACACACACACACACACACACACACAAAGGAGAGGACAGTCTCTTGTTGACATAAAATATATAATCCTTCCCCTTTCTGAGATATAGATTTTTAAGGCAAGTAAAGGACAGCAATCCTTGACCTAACCACTGAGCGCCTTGTTAAATCTGCACACACTGTGCGCTGCGCACATATTACTTTTAACAGATGGGAGCCAGTTATTAAATATGACACTTCCTATTGTGTAAGTGGCTGAGAGGATCTTAACTGATCAAGAGGGACATTCCTTTTCAAAGCATTTATTAAAGTTTAAACAGGAATATCCACTTCTGAGCATTCCAGCTTCACGGGGCACTGTAGACTACCACTTCCTTATTTATTTTAGAATTAACTTTTATATAGTTTTACCTCTCTCTGTAACTTTATTGTGTAATTGAATGGTTAAAACAACTATAAAACACAGATTCCGAGAGATCATTTTCTCATAGTTTTATCTACAGC
Organism: Plectropomus leopardus; assembly: GCF_026936395.1. NCBI lineage: Eukaryota > Metazoa > Chordata > Actinopteri > Perciformes > Serranidae > Plectropomus > Plectropomus leopardus. The sequence continues at coordinate 30,421,748 of NC_142176.1, read as the reverse complement.
TCTGGCAACAAGAAAACAGCCAGCAGAGCATTTCACCTTATTGTTTCATTTTGAACCTGACCGACTGTGCTGAAGAAATCAATAGTTAGTATGTGCATTTAAATATATATAGGTGCATACACATTAAATGCATGTTTTGACAACTAAAATACATTAAATAACATGTCAAATCCCTAAAATAAGAGCTTATTAAATGCTCAAAGGCTCCTTCCTTATCAGCTGCACATATCCAAATAAATATGAACAAAAAGTCCTTTAAGAGCTGAAAATGGAAATTTACAAATACATTGGGCAAACTCTATCTGCTGAGGAAGGTCATGTGATGTGATCAAAAGCTCCTGAACAGCCACTAAATTAATCTGGCAGTGAAGTCGTTTGTAAACTTTATCGGACACATTGAGTAATGCCTACAACAAAAACATAAGCAACAAAAATATATAAATAAAAACATACTAAAAAATGTAATTACATTTTAATAAAAGCTTTGCAGTGCTGCAAAGCATTTTGAAGGGATCCCCAAATGCACTTTCACCCATTTCAGATAGATTTTAAACAGAATTAATATACTTTATTTTGTTCAAAAATAAATTCAGTCTATATTTTTGTGAGCAATCTGTGCAAAACCGGGACCTTACAAGGAAAACTTCCATCTTTTTTATTTACCTTTTAATCCCATCCCCAGTGTGTACCTGCCAGCGCACTGACCACAGAGGCCTCAGGCCAAGGGGTCACCGACCCTTCACCCCTGACCCCCTCAGCTGGTCAAACTCTAACCCTGGAACAGATGGATAACGGACTCTATGCTTTATCTCCTCCTGACCATGCTCTCCTTCTCCCTGCCCTTGCCACAGCCTTTCCTTTCACCTCTTGTTACCCTTCCTCTCTTTTCCTTCATCTTCCCTGTCCTGCTCTTGATTGCCTAAACTCTCAGATCTACTCCTGTCATCACCTGTGCTC